>NC_141096.1:1862500-2462500 GCF_041138505.1 Cibotium barometz | reverse complement strand
TCATTCAATCCCACTAGGGGTTTGGATCATTAGAGGTCCCATAGGGGACAGATTTTTGTGTTAACCACCTTTTTATGAAGGCAGCCCATGGCTGCAGACATGTACCCTTTTTGTACCATAGATTATACTGAAATTCCAGCACTTCCCTCTCTCTCTACTCTCCCTCTATACCTGCGTTTTTGCATCAGAAGGTTCTCAAGAGTGTTTAGGGCTGAAAGAAGCTACCCAGAGCTTCTGCCTGTTACACCACCATCGCTATCTTTTACAAAACAATGGGAGAAAGAAAAAAAAACAAGCTAATTCAGATAGCAAGGTACCTGAGCTGCATAGAACACTAAGAAACGATTGACGCCGAAAACGTGTTGGATAAGGCTCTTGATCAGACTGCGGACAGCTTGAACAGAAGAATGCTGAGGTGCTGGTTGGGCGCCTGGTGCTAGAGCTTTACGACATAAGAGAAAGAAAGAAAGCCGTGAATGCCTTGAATTTTGAAATCGAAGGCAGCGAAGAAAATCAGCGCTCTTTTCGTTTGATTTACTGGCTGCGCGACTACGAACGACGAACGGACCGGTCTTTTCACATGTGGGCGGCCGTCACAACGAATCTTCAATGGGATGACGGGCGGCTCAGCCTCACCTATAGTTTGGTAGCCTCATAAATTTACAATGTAATTCTCAAAACTTGGCCTTTTTTTATGAGGCTCATTCAATGCTTGCTTTAAATCGGAGGTGGTCCTAAAATCAAGGGAGATGATTAGGCAGAGATTAAGTGAAGCCATGGGCTGATGACCATATAGTCATTATCTTGTCATTTAACTAATTATTTTTCTCAACATGGATTATGCCAAAATAAGGAGCCTAATCCATTACTATCCACCCTAATCACTCACAACTTGCAAATTTCAATTCACGTAAGCATAAATATCTACATCAACATAGAAACTGCTACTAGATGGATGTCGTAAATGAGTGTCTATCAAATAAGAAAGCATCATGCTCATGTATGATGATTGGTGCATCCTACATATAACCATAAAGAATAGGAAAATCGGCATCATGTAGGCATAAAGCCTCTTCAGAAGCCTCATCATAAAGTATATTTTGAACCATCATAATCCATAAGAATATCTACATCAAACATAAACCGTATGGAACAAGATCGTAAGCATCATCATGCTCATCCACCATAAGAACAAGATTTGGAATAGCATCATCAGCATCTATAAGAATATCTCGAACATAAGACTCATTGTGGATATGTCCAATAGGCATAAAAAACTAGATCCTAGTTGGGGGATCTTAAGTTGCTAATGCCTTCTTGGGTTTTTTGTTTGCATTTGTTTATCCATTAGAAGAGCTTATACAAGGGTCTAGCATATATTGGCATACAAGAAGTTACCCTACGTGCCTTATGAGTCTTTGCACCCCCTTGTATATTTGATTGGTGGTAGCAACTCTAAGATCATGTGGATCTTGTTCTCATCTATATGAAGATGTTGTTCTAGGAGACAATGTGTCTAAGGATGACACCATATTTAACTTAGAATTGACATTTGAGTGGGTTTAATGAAATACGGTAGAGTCTGCATATCTCAAAAACTAGCCTAAGATAAGTGAGATTCATCTTCCACTTTGAGCTCACATATAGGTCATCGATAAATATCTCTAGGATCTTCCAAAGAAGGGCTATATACACATCAAGGGTTGGAAGGTGGCGGGCAAGCCAATGGCATGACATGGTATGTGTAGCTTCCCTATTCCGTAGTAACAAATGTTTTTTATACTAGCTGGCTAGGTCAATTACACTTGGTAATAGCTAGAGAAGCCACCCAAGAAGTTGTAAGCTTTTGCTCCACGAACTCTTTCAAGCTCATGGTCCGTGTGTAAGGTGAGGAGTGATGATTACAAACTATGGGCAACATTAACCTTTTTGAGCTTTGTTACTCCTTTTTTATACCTCCTTGAGTTTGTAATAAGAACATGTTTTGGGCACCCCATAAGCCTAATTGTATAAATTTTGATAATACAATCTACATTTGAGCTCAAGCTTGAGAGCTCCTTCATTCTTTCTTATCTTAATCTCTTCTTAATTCTTGCATGCTTTCATGTTTATGTGTCATTGGCTATGGAGTCTTACTGAGTTGTTTGCTTGCATGTATGAGTGCTTAAGTGTGTGTGTGTGTGTGTGTGTGTGTGTGTGTGAGGTAAGCTTGCTTGATTCTTGCTTGTGATTAACTAGATGTGGAGTATAATTGAGAGAGAGAGAGAGAGAGAGAGAGAGAGAGAGAAATGATAAATGAAATGATATATTAACGTCTTCAGAAGGCCAAAATGACCTATGAGACCAAAAAGGTTACAACAATTGGTGGATCTGATACAATGTCTGTGTAAGAAAAGCTAAAAACAACTAAACAACTAACTAAAACTGAAACAAATATGGGAAAAAGTACGGTACTAGGAGCTCCTAATGGATAACATCTGGGAGGAAAATTCCAGCAACAAAGGTAAGCATCATACACATCACTATCCAAAGATGTCTCTCATCGGTCGATGGCGGATATCCTCAATGTCCTCCATGGTGAGTACTCTGACTGGACGTCTCCCATGCCGTGCCAGTATGATCCTGATCCTCTGTTGTAGTCTCCGCCGGTGTCGAGATGGGCCTCTCATCTTGGGGTGCCTAGACCGCCCTAGCTCTATAGCCCGATCAATCAATGTACCTCTAGTGCGGCTATACTCTGGGGCTAGCTGCAATGCCTGCTGGCCTGACTGCTCAATCTCTGGTCAAAAGAAGTCTGTAATCTGCCTCTGTAGGTGTCTCTCCCTCTCTTATCCCCTCCCTCTGTAGGTGTCTCTCCCTCTCTTATCCCCTCCCTCTCAAGAGACCCTCTCTATGTCTACGAAGCTCCAGCAAGTATAATCCGAGGCATCTCTGATCCTGGTATCTCATGGCTCTAGAAAGTGGTCCAAACCCTCTCTAAACAGGCAGTGAAAACGGCCTCGTATCTCATAATATACTGGACAGTGACATATGTAATGTAACTCTGTCTCTGGCTCCATCTGGCACAGCTGACAAATCCTGGCCTCAGCTGCTGGTACTCCTCTGAATCTACCAGTCTCAATCTCTAACTGGTGTGAGGATGTGCGCATCTGACCAATAGCACATCATACCCCATGAGAAAGATGAGTATCCATGTAGCTGGGTCTAATCACAAACCCATCCTGCGTGAGCTGGAGAAGATGATCTCTATAGAAAGCCATCTTCGTACCAAGCTCGTGTGTCGGCTGTATCCATGTCCTCCTAGTGTCCAGCTGAATCAAGTCCTACTTGATAAGTCTAGTAATCTCTGCCCGTGTGAGAGAGAGAGGGAGGGTGCATCTAGGGAGTACTGAAATGGAGGTAGCCTGTCCATACTAAAGCCATGCAGCTGGAACCACAAGCTGTCATCTGTGCATACCAACATGATCCGTCTCCCTGTGATGCCAACTGTCATGAAGACTCCAGGGCTAAGTGAGCATATCTGTCTCTAGGGAGAGCCCAAGTGCTATGTATAAAGGAGACTGATCGAGTGAGTGCCTCTACTACCAATGGGGGGGTAGCCATCTCTGCACGGATAATATCATGTGGTGCGGAGGCCTTGGCCCTAATCTTCCGGGAAATCATAGAAACCAAGGGCCTCTCCATACGTCTCCATCCATCAATGCTACTAGCTCGGCTGTGGTGATCCACTGAGGGTCCCCATATCTCCACTCCATACAGCATGGCTGAAGTGACCAAAGTGTCAAAGAGCCAGAGCTTTGTTCGAGGTTCCTGAAACTGAACCTGCAAACACATCCTCTCTAGTCTCCCCAACGCTGCATAAGCTCTTGAGGCCCTTGTTGCTTTCACTCTCTAGATAGGTTGTACTCCTTGGTGAAGACAATGTTTGTTGTAAAGCTACAACTTTCCTAATAAATAAGAGGCACCTAGGGGGATCAAACTAGTGCTAGAGTGGAATAGAAGCATTCTATTCATCTATTATTTGATTTAGTTTGCCCATGAGTTGCAAAACTAGTAGTAGGAGTTGAAATTTTAAGTGATTAGTGGGGTGAAAGTGTGCAATCCAAAGATTCATGGGTCACACATGGTATTATAGATGCTTCATATTCATGTATGTGGAAATCACTAGACCGCTATATGCCCTATTGGTATGTTTTGTATGAACTAAGGAGTGTGAAGAGTCATTCCATAATAAGCCTAAGGAGGCCTTGAGATAGTAGCTTCGATTCTCAATGTGCCAAGGTGGGATGTCATCTTTCAAGTATATGCATCATCTTACACTATAGGATGTATATTAGCTCAACCTGACAAAAAGGACCGAGACTTTCCTATTAGTTACACTAGTAGATAACTCAATGATCATGAGGAGAATTATACCACCGCAAAGAGGAAAGGCTTAGCAATGGTTTATGCAGTTAAGAAGTTTCGCCATTATCTTTTGGCGAATAATTTTGTATTTTTTGTAGACCATCAAGCTTTTCTCTACCTTGTAAATAAACCATGCACCACATGGCAAATTACGTGGTGGTTTGTTTTACTTCTTCTTGAGTTCGATTTCATGGTGTCAGTCAGCTCATAAAGGAATATCACATGTCAGAGTTAATCACATGTCTAGAATTTCTACTAGGGAAGGGGACCAACAAGGGTCCAGGACGATCTTCTAGATGCGTCCCTATTTCAAATAAGCTTAGTGCTAAGGTGAGGTTATGAGATTGCTCAGTATTTGAGCATTCGAGCAATGGACTTCTCTTAGATAAAACCAAACCACTAGTTAGTGAAGGCGACAGTCTCGTACACTCTCATTGCAAGATAAGATGACGTCTGAAGACTATGTGTATGCTAAGATGAGTATGCGGATATTCTCAAACAAGCTCATGCATGAGTTTCTAGAGGGCACTTCAAAGGAGACATCATAGCAAGAAAAGTCTTATACGCATGACTATGTGGCCAACACTCTCTTCAGCAATACAATGGAGTGTATGTCAAACATTGTGAGTGACGAGTACTAGCACTTGACCATTCCCCAACAAAAGGATAGAATACCTTTACAACAGCCAATCATGTCCACAAGAGCTTTCGGGTATTGACTTCATAAGACCCATAAACCCTATCGTGCTAAAAGTATACAATGGAGTATGACTTAATCTTGGGGTACTGATCACGTGACCAAGTGGGCTGAGGCTAAGGCCACAGTAAAAACGAACGCGAGAACGACTATCAAGTTCATTTATGAGTACATCATCACTAGATTCGAATGTCATCTGGATCTCATTAGCAATGACTAAGGGTCCAATTTCTTAAGTAGCATGGTAGACTTTCTCTTAGAAGAACTAATGTGGTAGTACACTATAAGTCTTCCATGTACTATCCACAAACAAATAAACATGCTGAGGGCACTATCAATGACCTATGCACTGTGCTTTACAACAACAAAGACAGTCGAAGCATCAAGGATGGATTGGGAGCAGAAGGTCTCATCCACTTTATGAGCCTACAAAACAGCCTAGAAAACCTTAACTAGGACAATGCCGTATAACCTAGTCTTTAGACTTGATGCTATACTCCCAGTATAATTCCTGATCCTAACTTTGAGGGTAGCAAATTGATGGGCAATGAGTTGTCTAAAGGCTGTACTTAGTGTGGGCATGAATATATGAGAAAAAGAGAAGAAAAAGGTGGCTTGGTACCAACATCAAAACCAAGAAGTTCAAGGAAGGGGACCTAGTCCTACTTTATAACCTCAAGAGAAGAAAAAGGTGGCTCGGTACCAACATCAAAACCAAGAAGTTAGTGTGGGCATGAATATATGAGAAAAAGAGAAGAAAAAGGTGGCTCGGTACCAACATCAAAACCAAGAAGTTCAAGGAAGCGGACCTAGTCCTACTTTATAACCTCAAGAAAAATAAAAGGAAATTGAAGTTGAGAGGGATGGGTTCTTTCAAGATCTATGAACTCATGAGACTAGAGGGGTAACACACCTAGATTCTTGATAGAGTCCAAATGGAAGGATTCCTCAATGGGAGTAAATGTATAAAGTATTATGGGCTATTGTCCTATGAACATCTTCAAGCCATTCAAAGGATTCCTCGATGGGAGTAAATGTAGAAATTACTATGGGTCGTTGTCTTATGAACAACTTCAAGCCATTCACAAGGTTGAAGAAAGGAGAAAACAGGAGGCTAAAATGAAGAGATGAACCCAACGGGAAGCTAAAGCCTAGGCGAAAAAAGAAAAGAAAATGATAGATATTATACCTATCCACATGGCAAAAATGCATAACGATCATGAGGTCAAACCCACAAAACTTTGCTAGACTTCCCTATGAACATGCAAATCATAGCCAAACTTGCTTTATTTATGCACAAGGCACTCTTTCAAGTTGACGAGTGCTCTAAATACATTAAATGGTAGACAGGGATAAAAGGCTAGCAATTCACATGGTACCAAAAGCTTAGTATACTTAAGTACCCAGCCTATCCTCTAGAGATAATTTTTGGTATTGTATCTAAGAATTCGCAAACATATGGAGAAGAAAATGCCTACTTCTTTGACACAAAGCATGGTGTATACCCCGACCATCTAGAGCTAGATGAGCATAATGATCTTAATGGCTTATAGACAGAGATTGAAAATGTTGCATACCTCAATCATCTACAGCTAGATGAGCATAATGATCTTAATGACTTATAAACAGAGATTGAAAATGGGCCACCAAAGAAGGACAAAGATTTAGAGGGGGTGATCAGAAGAAAAGCCCACAGGAACTAAGAAAAGACAAAGATTAAGATGACGCTAAGAAGGATGAGGGCAGTGGGTAGAACACAAGGATGATGCCAAGGAAGCCAAGGGCAAGCCTAACTCTAGTCAACGAAGCAAAGAAGAGCACAAGATAGATGACTCATGAAAAGTGGAAGAAGGTGGTGACAACTTTCTAGAGATGCAAACAAGTACCTCCCCCGCTGCCAAACCCAGAGGAATCCAAAATTCAAATAGCCAAACCTAACGAGGGCAGGTAATAACACATTGGAACCTTCCTCCCACTGAATGGGATTAGACGGATGATGACCAACTGTCAAAGGAGGATGTTTATGAGTTGCCACCAGAAGATGTCAGTTTACTATAGTGCAACAACATCACAAAGTATAATAGGTTAATCTATGCAATTGTTGTCCACACCACCATAAGCTAGTAGAGTCTACCTCGCACATATACCGAATCGGCATGCCAATACTGAAGGTTTATCTTGATGCTAGATGGGAAGAGTGGCAGGCAGAATAATCCAAAGCACATTAGGGCTAATTTCACATGATCCATAAAGGGGAATTTCTATACTTAGGGCACCATACAAAATAAGCCAAGATAGAAACTTCCCTGGTTCTGCAAAGGGCCGCCTTTATAGAGACACTTATATACATGCCCCTACTACCTAGAGGATTGATCCCTAGTACATGCCAATATCCAAGATCTATGGCTAGAGGGAGTACTCAAATAAGCTCTAATAAAATTAGTAAACTTTTCGAAGCTACCATCATTGCCAAAGTGAGAGCAAATGGATGCAGATTGGATGCAGCAAGTTATGAGATACTTTTTGGAAGAACATCACAATTCAAAAGATTTCCATGTGCAGATGACCTGTAAATTTTTTAAAACACTTTTGATTTGCCTGAAAATTTTAAGATTGGTAAAGGCTATTATGTGCACCCTTTCCAATAGCTAGCGCTTAATTTCGCCCTCGGCCTGTGACCCATCGACAAATCTATAGCTACTATGAGTGAGTCTAGGGCCTTCTAACCCACCATCTATAGACCTTCGAAGAGTGTTTTTTGACTGAATTTTTCCAAATAGGGATGTCCAAGATTTTCTAGCCCTATTCAATTAATCCACTCCTCTGATTAAAGCTTTCCACAATTTTCCCACCAAACAAATGGTCTCTTCAGATAACCACCTCGAAGGATGGAAGCTAGCCTAGGCAGGGAGGTTGTTACTCCTTTTTGTACTTTCTAGCATAAGTGTTTCACATTGTGTATGGCCAAAGGCCTACCGTTGTAACAAAATCCAGCCCATAAAAGACTTGAATTTATAATGAGAACATGTTTTGGGCACCACATAAGTGTGGGCAGGGTAGGCAAAACCCAATTGTAGATAAGTGACTTCTGTGTGTAAAGGCACTTTTGATAATATAATCTACATTTGAGCTCAAGCTTGAGAGATCCTTCATTCTTACTTGTCTTAATATCTTCTTGATTCTTACATGCTTTCATGTTTATGTTTTTCATTTGCTATAGAGTCTTGTTAAGTTGCTTGCTTGCATGTGTGAGTGCTTGAGTGTGTGTGTTTGAGTGTGTGTGCTATAGAGTCTTGTTAAGTTGCTTGCTTGCATGTGTGAGTGCTTGAGTGTGTGTGCTATAGAGTCTTGTTAAGTTGCTTGCTTGCATGTGTGAGTGCTTGAGTGTGTGTGTGTGTTTAAGATAAGCTTGCTTGATTCTTAATTGTGATTTTTAACTAGATGTGGAGTGTGATTGAGAGAGAGACAGAGAGACAGAGTCACCTCTTTGGCACCTCTGATGTTCTTATCTTTTTAGGGTGAGAAGGTTGTGGCTATTATCTTAGGAAGCCATAGTTGTTTAGAAAGAGACAAAGTCACCTCTTTGGCACTTCTGATGTTGTTATCTTTTTAGGGTGAGAAGGTTGTGGCTATTATCTTAAGAAGCCATAGTTGTTTAGAAAGAGACAAAGTCACCTCTTTGGCACTTCTGATGTTGTTATCTTTTTAGGGTGAGAAGGTTGTGGCTATTGTCTTAGGAGGCCATAGTTGTGAATTACCACCTTCATAGAGTCCATGTGTGCCTATAGATCATCCTTGACCCACCATGTCTATGGGGATGAGGCTTAAGGCTCTTGCTTCTTCTTCCTTCCTAGTAGGGGTAATGATGGGTACATTTTTGTGACTCCATATAATACCATTGACTCCATTTTTGTGACTCCATATAATACCATTGACTTCATAATATCTTTTTGCTTAGAGTACACACTTACGCACCCACCACTTTTGACCTTCATGATGGTAGACTTGGATGGTCTTAATAATAATACCATTGCCTTCATAATATCTTTGTGCTTGGAGTACACACTTAGGCACCCACCACTTTGGACTAATGGTAAACTTGTATGGTCTATGGTCTAACCACTTCTAACCTTCTTGATGGGTAGGCTTGGATGGTCTCATGACAATTTGCTCAAAAAGAGCCTATGTTGAGTTCTGCTAGTAGAAGAGTTCATAGTGTAAGTAGTTGAGTTAGTGGAATGGTTCATAGTGTTAGTAGTAGGTGAGAGTAATTACTTCATTGGGGGTGGCCAAAGGTGAGGCCACCTGTGTTGGAGAGGCTTTTGAAAGGAATGGGGTGACTTACCTTGGGGTCTTTAGTTAAAGCATAGGTCTCATCTTGATTACTATAGTTGATGGTGAGGTTTCTTTTTAATGGTGGTGGGGATCCTAAGCTAGGAACAATTTTCATTGTGGAAGTGATACCATCATTGAAGCATGGGACTCTTCTTGATTAGTATGGTTGAAGAATAGGCCTCTTCTTAATTAGTATGGTTGATAGTGAGGTTTCTTTTAATGGGGATCCTAAGCTCTGAAGAGTTTTCACTGTGGAAGTGATACCATCATTTCCCTTTCAAGTCTTTAGGGATTTAGGTTATTTCAAGTCTTTAGGGATTTGGGTTCTTCATATGTCATGATCATAGTTACTTCTTGAGGTTGTAGGTTGTTCTTGAATCCCAATCATTTGTTGTGCCTTACCTATCCTTGTACAAGGAGTACTTCTTCGTGTTTGTGATCATTATACTGCTCTACAGGCATGACATAACTCCCCTTCCAAGTAAAGGGCATGCAACCTAAAAAGAGTCAACATTTCTTATCCGTGCTTGATTAGATGTGCTAGTGTAAGCCAGCCCAATGAGCACCAAGTCTCATGAGACATGAGGTTATGGATAGCTCTATTGAAAATATGAGTGATCTCTAGTATCCATATATTGTGTACGCACATTAGTTTAGGTGAAACTAGGCCTTAAAATTAACCTAGGATAGATATAGGGCTAGGTGGCATGCCCTTGACATCATTACTTAGGTCATGGGAGAGATCTTGGTAAGCTTATATAAACGTGTGCTTCTATTGATTGCTTTGTGGAATACTTATGTTCTATGCTTACCTTTTCTCTTAAGCATGTGTAGAGTCATTCACATCTTGATTAAGTTCTTTCTTTGTGATTTTATCATTATGTTGCTACTCATAGAGTGTGGTTCTTTCTTATGTTTGATCCATGCTCCTTATAGGAGCTTAGTAGTGCATTCTTTCTTGGTGATTGGCATTGTGTTGCTTACTCATAGACTGTGGTTCTTTCTTGCTTAGTTTAGCTTAGTGAATCTAATTTTTAATTTGGTTTCAAATATATCTTCCATGGAAGTGCTTCTTTCTTGGTGATTGTGTTGAGTACTTCTTTCTTATGTTTGATTCATGCTCCTTAAGAGCTTATTTCAGCTTAGTGCATCTAATTTTTAAGTTGGTATCAAAGCTCCCTTCCCATAGCTCCCTTCCATGGAAGTGCTTCTTTTCTTGAGTGTTGTGAGAGAGCATCTTTGTGCTAGTATGTGTGTCTTTCTTGGTGTTTGTGAGCATCTTTACAACTAGTTTTTAAGTTGGTACTAGAGCTCTCCTCATGTACTTTGGTGATTCTATGGAGAGTGATCCTGTTGTACCTGTCCACTGGTTTCACTTGCATGAGCATCGACATTGCTCGATAGGCTTTTTCATCTGCTTCCTCCCATATGTTCTCATACTCAGCCCGATTGGAATTATAGGAGACCCTCTTGAGCGTGTCCTCCATGGGCATCTGATCTAATGGTTGCACATGTGTCAGAATGGGAGGGGGTAACTGTAGTGCATCTCTGATTATGGCTTTAGTGATGATGTTTGCAGATCCATCTGGCTTTGTGATGGTCCCCCTTTTTGTATTCTTGTCATAGGATTTGATAAATTCTACACATAGTGATGGGTTGATTGTCTGGGAGAGTACCTCTGTCATCTTTCGTAGCCCCACCTTCTCTAGCTTATAATGCACATCAGTGTCTTCCATAATCTTTAGGCACTCTCTAGGCTATGGTATTGGAAGATAATTTTTCCTTGATTGGTCTGGATATCTATTTGGACATAGTCCCTTTTAAATCTTATGCATATGGACCTAGATATGTTTACTTTGTGCCCCTTTGCGCCTGCTTTCTTTTGACGGCTGATGATCCTGTTGTGCTAGCTTGGGTGATGGTGGCCGGAGTTCCCTTCACACCCCGGATCGGAGGATTCTGAGGATGCCATCTGTAACATTTTCAAATAAGCCAAGAAACATAATCTCACATAAACTCATTTTCCTTTTGCTTGATGTTATGGAGCTGAGACACACAGGACTCCATCTATCACCACTGTGAGCAAAGCTTGGTATAAACAAATTCTTAAGCTCCTCAGGCTTTAAGGTTCGATACCATTGGCTTTCCCTTCTAGGGTTAGAGAAAAAGAATGTATCATGGTTACATCGCTCATTGGCCCACATATTTCACAGGTTGATTCAAAGACCTCTATGTGTTGGATTGGGTCCCCATCTCCTGAGAACTGTTGCACAAGCTTTGAGATGATGTTTGGCTTCATCTAAGATGGTATGGATTCAAGGGCAATGCCTAGTTCCCTAACCATGCCTTTTGCCCATTTATCTAGCCATATTCAACAGATCCACCCTTGTAATTGCATTTAGATCTGTGCTAGGATCCACAATTGGCCTTCAAGGAGCTACTCCCCTACCTAGACCTTGTCCTCTTCTTGTATTGGTTCTTCTATTCAATTTGGATCTATGGCTAGGTCCGGGTAAATCATCGTTACCTGGCTCACCATTGGCTATCGCAGCTCGCCTTTGTTGAATTAAAAGTTCCATGTGTTGCAAGAATGTGGGATCATTCATCATGTCATGTATATCCTCTCTTCTATAGAGCCGATATTCTCCTTGTTGAAGGTGCCCTAGGTAGATTGTCCACTTCTTCTTGGTTCGAGGACTTCCTCATCCTTGGGTGGTTCCTCATTGATGGGTTCTAGGGTTGGTACCCTTGGAAGAGCTGCAACAAGGATAAGCTATCCTTAAAGAGACAAAAGAGCTTATATAGGGCATTGCCAAGGGAAACAAGGAAGGTAAGAAGCCAAGGAAGCCTAAAAAGATAAGGGACAGCCTACAAACAGGTGGAAGAGGAGACTAATGGAGGTCTTAAAAGACATTGCCTCATATCAACAGGCTCTTGAGGAACACCAAGCACCACCAGACGTAACAACCACACGACCCATAATTGGGAATGGAGAGCATGAGCTTAACAAAGAGGTTGCCCTCTAAGACCACAGCTCTAGAGTCGATACTGCAAACACCACCTACCAGCCCTGCCACCCTTGTATTCAAAAACCTCTCACCACTACAGGATCTTCCCACTTCATATGAGATAGGTGCAACACTGTTAACCCATTCCTAGGGTTAACAAGATCTACCACCATTATCTTACATCAAGGAGTCACAATAGATACACCAAAGGGTCATACATTCAAGATATGAAGCAATAGTGTCCAAAGCTACAACTTGGACGGGCGCCCGTAATGATGTGACGAAGTATTTGTGGTGATTCCCACTTCAAGAGCGTGTGGTAGCAACAAGTTAGGATGAAGTCCTAAGTGATGTACTTCATGGATATATTATGACAGTAGTCATTGTAATAGCATTAGGCCTCTTATGAGCCTAAAGTGCCCGGTCGGCCCCACAGTTTAAGTGAGTGTGAACACTTATGGCCATGTATATAAGTGAATATTTCTCATAATACAACATACTCTCCCATTGTGCAATTGAGTCTTGATCTTGCTAATCCTCTTGCTAATCTCTCTCCCTAATGCATGCTAGTGAGTGTGTGTGAGTGAAGTGAGGTGAGAGAGGGACGAGTATTCGTAGTGCAACACGATGGTGTGACAACGCTCACGGGAGGCATGGTGGAATTGCTTCTCAAGGAGTTGTAGACCTTGGTGTTAACCCATGACGGACACATACTATGTTTTACATCATTAATTTAAATATTCTGAGTCATGGGCCGGGCTTGTCGGTACCATATGTTAAGGATGAAGGGATTGGGTGATCGCCGATGAGAGGCGCACCTTGGATATCAGTAGGATAAGGGTTAGGGTCGGCCGGCCATGTATGGGCGCCCAAGTGTGAACGGCCAAGTCACCTATATGAGTCAAATGTAACCCTAAAATCCTCATTCTCATGTGTTGTGAATACAAGAGTGCTCTTGCCTTATCTCCTTGTTTTCCTTCTCCTGCGTGTGTGTGTGAGAGAGAGAGAGAGAGAGAGTGAGAGAGCGATCGAGCGCACTGTGTAGCGGCACGGTGAGGCGGCGGAGAGGCGGTAGAGCGGTGACGGCGGCTCCTCCTTCACGGCTGCGACGCGGGAATCCTTCAAGGCGGCAGTTAAGCGGTGAGTGACACACCTTTTGCATTCTGTTTTGAGCTTGCCTTCCTGGTTGTATGCTTGCAGCCATTCGTGGCTCGCATACGGTGTTCGGCAAGTCCCCAGCTACGACCTGTGCGGCAAAAGCGCACATTTTTAGTGCCGCTGCCGGGGAGTTGCCCTACACCAAGCTCCAGTTTGCAGCTCGGCTGCTGCGTGAAGTTTAATCTACACTGCAGGAAAGCGACTGTGTGTTTGTTGTTAAGGTGTTTTTGTGATTTGCAATCTGTTTCTGCAATTTGTCTTCTGCATTTCTGCTATTTTTCCGCTCCGCGTGTGGGCGTGCATTCTGTTATCTGGTTTCTGCGTGTGAGAGGGATTTTTGAATCCCCAGATCTGTGCTGTGTGTGCGAACTGCGCCGCGGCTAAGGCTGAACCCTAAGGAAACCCTGGAAAACTTATCCCACAAAAAAAAAAACAGAAAATAAAAAATTTAAAAAAAAATAAAAATCAAAAATTAAATTTTATTTCTAAAGAAGAAACCAAACATGTGAAGAGGAAAGATTTTTCAATTGGAAAAAAATTTGAAAAGAAAAAACCCCCAATTGACCCACGACCCGGCCCCGGCCTCGGTCTCGGTCTTTTGATATATGTATATAGGAGAGTGAGCCTCCATAGCTTTCTCTCAAGTGAGAGCTTATGGGAAGTTGTGCCCTATATGTAGCCCACTCCCCAAGGAGTAAAGTGAGTATGTGGGATAAAGCCCTCACCCTTTCCTCCACAAGCAAATAGGCTTTTGCCCCTTCCCCCCAAGGGAAACGGACTATTTTGAGGACTACAGGAGCTCTAGATAGGCGAACACGGTGCTGTAAAGCACACTAGGATCCTTTGAACGATACGCTCGTTTCGAGCTATCATACGCCCTAGTCCAAGTTCGACCGTAAGTAAGGGGGTCAAAAACGGGTTAAAAACAACACAAAAACAAGTAAAAACGGGGTGCGAAACACCTAAGAAACCACTTGTGTGAGTTTCAAGGGTAGTTACCAACGCACGTAGGGTACCCACGTCACATGCATCTACGGTCTGGTCGGGTACTAGAGCCTGAACCACTAGAAAGCGTTTCAGTCTACGCAGGCTCACACCATCCCTCCACGTTGGCATCTTGGCCTTCGGCTGGAACCCAAGGGAGTGCAACCCAAGATCCACGAATAGTGGATAGTGACTCATCCTTTGACTCAGAAGCCATGGAAGGGCACCCTACCAAGAACCCTGAGGAGACAAGCCAAAACATGCCAATGTGGGCCCCACAACCTGGATCTAGCATGTTTAGTCGTCTAATAGAGACCTTTAGTAGAGCTACACGCTCTGAACATGCGACAAGCGAAGTAAATGAGGAAGGAGGGGTAGTAGATTCGCCATTCACATCTTATGTGGACCCTACCCTCCCAAAGAGTGTCCATGTGGATATTCTACCTACTTCGTTTAATGAGGGCCCTACTGAGCTACCAACTTCCGATGCTCTTCCTAAAGTAGAGGTCCTTAGAAGCCAACCCATAAGAAGTGACATTGCGTCCACTTCAAGAGAGCCGTTTGGCACACCAAGTCTAGATGGGATATTTCTCAATGAAAATTGGGAATATGATCTACACACAGAGACTCTAACTGACCTATACACAGGTTACACATACCATGTAGGTTGGTTAGAAGTCCTACGATCTACATCTAGCGCCACTAATCTAGAGGAGCAACAACACATGATATGTGAGGTGATTCATAGAATTATCCAAATTGAGAGGCAAAATAGGGGAGTGAACTTAGTTTCCACTGGCCCTATGAGGTTTTTGGATACGGGCAAGGCCAAACAACCAACCCTATCACAATTGGAGACTCCCTCGGTGAGTCCCATAGACCCTTCATATGTTGTTTCGCCTGGAGTCTCAATGCAGGTTGAGCCCACGAGTAGTAACTTTAGCCTTCCAACCTTGGCTCAACTTTCCATTAGGGAATCCGCAATGCCTACCCCAATGATGAGCATAGCTGAAAGTGCACCTGTTACCGCTGTAGTTAGTACGACACCGCTACCTAGTGGAACAGTACCTACAACAGTGCGTACCAGTGCCTGTCGACCCTATGTACCTATCGCTACTCATGCTCAGGTAGATCCTACGCCTCTTAGTATGCCAATGGCGTATGCTCCACGACCGCCTTATCACCACCCTTATCCAAGAGGAGCTAGGCCTAGCCACATATCATATCCTACGTCATTTGCCAACCTACTCAGACCAACGCCAACTCCTATCAGCCAGGCTATCCCAGAAGTGCCTCCACCAACTATGCCTGCTCACCTAGGTGATCTCGCAGCGTTTGCTCAGACGATCGGACAATCTATTGCGGAAAACATGCGGGGTATGCCTGAGAGAGAACCTAGAAGCAAGGCAGTACAAGTGGCTAAGCTCACTCAAAACTTCAGTGGTAACGAGGATGTTAGGAAGCACATTGAAGTCTTTGAGCACGTGTGTGATTCCTTGGAAGAACACAATGAGCTGTATAAGTGTAAAGCCTTAGGCTTAACCTTGAGTGGGAAGGCCGGAGATTGGTATCGAACCTTAAGGGTTGAAGAGCGCACTCACTACCCCACTCTCAAGAGATTGTTCTTGAAAGAATACATACGCGAGGGTGTGCTTTGGGGGGTAGCATCTCAACTTCAAAAAGCCGAACGCGAGGAAGGGGAGTCAGTGAGAGACTTTATAAGCCGATTGAAGCATCTAAATTCTCGCTGCACTCCTGATGAACGCTTCAATAACAACCAACTCCTCGATAGATTCATCCGAGGATTGCGCCACGAGGACATTTACAATGGCCTAGTCATTAGAGGTCTTACAACGTGGGAAGCAGTCACTGCCAATGCAATCCAGTTAGAAGACAACTTGATGATTGCAGGTAAAAAGGTGTCTTCAGAAACAAAATCCGTTAGTTCACAAGTATCTGGGCACGAGCCAATGACGGTAAAACCTATTGCCAAGGAGCCCAAGATATCTGAAATGTCTGTGACCGACCTTACTAAGGCTCTCCAAGAATACTTTAGGGGTAATCGAGCTCCTCAGAATAGCCATATGTACCCAAGGAGAGAGCAACAATGGTGTTCGGTGTGCTTAGGACCACATAGCACGAGTGAATGTCCCACATTCAGGGTTAAATTCAATGGGAATTGCAATGCATGTGGTAAGTATGGCCATCAATCTAAAGATTGCCTAACACTTAAGCGAATGTTGGCAAACCAGGCACCACTAGCTTGGTCAAGCACACCTCAAGTACCCGCGCTAATGCCTGCACAACCTATCGAGCAACCGTCACAGCACATAGTTCCAAGGAATTCGAATGTAGTCCAGTCTGTGCCGTTACCACCGCCAGTGCTAGGACCACAACCTCCACATCCAAGGATTACCCCAATAAACCAGATGGGTTGTGAGTCACATAGTGCGTGTGGGGATTATGAAGAGGAGATAGACCCCACTGCTCCATACGGGATTGATACGTTTGAAATGATTCCCCAGTACTACATGGAGGATCATTTTGGGCAGGTCAAGCCTGTATATCAAGCGGCTGCTCTCGCCACAAGAGGGCAAAACCTTAACACCTTGGCAAGGAGACCACCTCTTCAATGCTACGAGTGTGGTGGACCACATCGTGTAGCAGAGTGCCCTAATAGGCTACAGAAGATCTCTACTCAGATGCAACCAAATCAAGCGAGCACATCGGGAATGCCGGTACTTACATGTAATCGTTGTGGCATAGATCATTTGATCGCTCAATGTCCACATAATCCTAATGCACCCAAGATTACGCCATTGAATTTGGTTGAGGTCACCAACCAAGCACGAAGAACCACACCCGTTGTACCCGCGAATGTAGTTACACGATCAATGCTTCAAAATCAAAACTACATTCTTGAAGAGAGGGATACTGCATCAATCGCTCAGGCAAAGAAAAAGAAAACACGACGAAAGAGATCGCTTAATGCCACGAGCTCCAAGCCCAGTTCAAAGACCAACATAGGGACAGGAGACGACCCCGTGTATATGAATGATCCTGAAGATGATTCCGATTCAATAGAAACCATGGGGACCAAAGCCACTACCTTAAGGGAGGAACCCACTCGGGAGCTCAATGAAGGAGAATCAAACGAGTACATAAATAAGGGAAAACCGAAGGAAACTTCCTCAGCCCCACAACCAAGTCAGTCAATGCCCTCTCGACCACCCAAACTGACTGAGACTCCCCAAGACAAGCCACGTGGGCCAAAAACCCTCAAGAAAAAGATTGGAACTTACCCAAACCCAGTTGAGGAGATTGAACAAGTACAACACTTAAGGGGTTTGGTGGAAGAAACACAAAGAGAACTGGAGCCAAGAAAAATCAAAATTCCAGACACAGTGTTTCCTACGCAAGTTCAGCCTCACCGGATCCATAAACCGTTAGCTATACCTAGTATCATTCGGGAAGAAAGCGAGGATAGGACATCCGGAAGTGGGCAAACACCCTTCTTGCTGGAAAGAATGTTTAGTGAGGGACTGCCTGACCCCATTGAAGAGGAAGTGATTCCATCTTCACCAGTCCCTAGTCAAGGGGCGATGTCTCGAAAAGTACCATTGAATGTGTCTAAGCTAATGGATTTCATGTCCTCTGAGATCAGAACCACGATCATATCCAAATTATACGGAGATCCTGAGCTATTCTTAGCTCTTCGGGCATTTCTCAATGGAGAACTAAAGGCGGGGCTACCACAATTTGCAAATATGGATAGACCCGACACGCTTCAAGATGAAGGAGAACATTGGGATCTACAACCCAACCTAGATGAAAACTCGGTCGTGGAAATACCTGTTAACAAGTTGGGACAGTACTTTGAAGGGGACGAATCTAATGCCACCCTCCCCATTACTACCAAGGGATTAACTCTAAAGGGAATCCTTGATGGTGGTGCTGGAGTGAGCATTGTGACTAAAAACTGTTGGGAATCTATGGGAAGGCCTCACCTTGAAGTCACAAACATAGTGGTTAAGATGGCAAACGGAACCATAGCTAAACCTATTGGAATGTTAAGGGACCTCAAGATCAAGGTCCTGGGATACAAGGTAAAACATACCTTCATTGTAATGGATTTCTCCAAGCATCCTATGTCATATCAAATGATCTTAGGTCGTCCTTTCATGAGGGAAGTACAAATGGTGCATGACTGGTCGAAAAACCATGTCTACCTACAATTCCAGGACTCTGTCATTCGAGTTGATCTTGAGAATGGTCGTGCACATCCTTTAGGAAGCAAGGTTATCATTGATAATCGATCGGATACCACTATTCACTCCGCCCCATTAAGGTATTGCTATACATGCAAAAAAGAGACTGATGATGGGAAGGATTCTCCTTACATGGATGTCCTACCGGGTATGACTGAGTCGGATAACGTGGATTGGGTACACTTAGCGGCAACCATAGACACATGGGGAAATAGAGGCACAAGCTGGGTAACACCTGACGGGCAAGATATGCCACCGTTAGTGCCAATGAACATGATAGGTGTTATACACTTGACTCCTGATGATGAGAACGTGGCAAACTCCACTGACACTGACAGTAGTGAAGACTCAGACCAATGCAACTCTGAGTATGAATCTCAACAAGAAGAAACTGACTCTGAGCGTGATGGGGGGGATAAATCAAATATTCACCCAAATGTGGAAGCAAGGTGCTCAAGGCCTAGGACAGTGGCCTCCTGCAGTTCATCCGAAAGTGAAGATCGACCAAGTGAGTCCGAATCTGATAGAAACAAAAATCAAAAACTTGGTAAGAAGAAAACGAGACATAAGCGCCAACGCTATCGAGCTAATGTACGAACTGCAATAAACAAGGAAAGATCCACTGCGGAATGGCTTAGTTATGTAGGAGCCATTGACGCTCATCAGAAGATAGCGGATAATTGGGGACAATACCTCCAAAGTGTCATGTGGTGTATTCCGCAACCTCATGACGTCGCCCAATTAGAAATCGAAGAGAAGCCGAAACTAAGTCGTACTGCAAGAAGGCGGCAAAACCAAGAGTTGGCTCAACAACAAAAGGAAGAGGAATTGAAAGAAAAAAGCCTGGCACAACAAGAACCAGTAGACTTACACCCCGCACCCGAGCATTTCAAATCATTCACCACAGGGGAACGTAAAGTAGTCTACACAAAAGCCCAACGAATGCCTACCAATGGGAGTAGCGGTGTCTACGATGGCCCTGCGGTAGTCAAGGAGATAGACTTAGCAGATCCGGGTGAGGAGTCTAAACCAGTTTTTATTGCTCAAGACCTCACCAAGGCGGAAGAAGCTGCACTTACGAAGCTTCTTAAAGAATTCAAGGACATATTTGCTTGGACATATCATGATATGAAGGGTGTTCCACCCTCGGTGGTGCAACACACGATTCCAATGATTAGCACTGCTAAACCAGTCCAGCAACGTCCCTACCCAATGAATCCTAAGTATGCAAAGATTGTACAAGAGGAAATTGAAAAGCTGGTAAAATGTGGATTCATATACCCAATTGAGCACTCAGAATGGGTTTCTCCGATAGTCATCGTGCCAAAGAAGAATGGGAAACTCAGAGTGTGCGTTGATCTCAAAAAGGTTAATGCAGCCACCAGAAGGGATCATTACCCCTTGCCATATTCTGAACATGTGCTTGAAAGAGTGGCAGGCAAGGAGGCATATAGCTTTTTAGATGGGTACTCGGGTTACAATCAGATCACAATTGCAGACGAGGACCAAGCTAAAACAGCATTTATCACAGAGTTTGGAGTGTTTGCCTTTCGCGTCATGGCTTTTGGCTTGACCAATGCACCTGCAACATTCCAACGATTGATAAACACGGCCTTTAAGGAATATCTAAGGGACTTCTGTGAAGCTTTCTTAGATGATCTTTGTGTTCATTCCTCGTGGGACGAGCACTTGATGTGTTTACAAAAAATATTTGAAAGGTGTAGATTATATCGCATCTCCTTGAATCCTTTCAAATGCCAATTCTGGGTTAAACACGGAGTTATCTTAGGGCATATAGTGTCCAAAAATGGGATTTCCACTGACGAGAGTAAAATCAAGGTCATTCTGGAATTGCCACCACCCACCAACTACAAGGGAGTCCAACGCTTTATGGGCCACGTTGGTTATTATCGAAGGTTTATTCTATTCTTCGCCGAGATAGCTCGACCATTGTATAAGCTTCTCATCGAGTTTATTTGGACCGAAGAATGTGACCGTGCCTATGAGCTATTAAAGAAGGCCTTGGCGAGTGCTCCAATCTTGAGAATGCCTAACTGGGATTTACTCTTCCATGTGCATATTGATGCATCAAACTTTGCTATTGGGTGTGTTTTAACTCAACCTGGAGAACACAAGCTAGACTACCCCATTAGCTTTGCCAGTCGCCAGTTGAACGATGCTGAGATGAACTACACCACTACGGAGCGAGAAGGGTTGGCAATGATATATGCAGTAAGGAAATTTCGTTATTACCTCCTTGCCACCAAGTTTGTTTTCTATGTAGATCATCAAGCATTGTTGTATCTGGTAAACAAACCATGCTCCACAGGAAGAATCACACGATGGCTATTGATTCTTCTTGAGTTTGATTTCACTGTTGTTGTGAGACCTGGCAAAAAACATGTTATGGCTGATCATTTGTCTCGCATACCTAATGGTGAGGCTCCTACGGGGGTTGATGATGACTTACCAGACACTTCCCTGTTCATGGTGGAGACAATGCCTGAATGGAGTGAGAAGATTGTTAACTTTTTGGTTAATGGCTTTCCACCCAAGGAGCTTCGCAAAGATCTAGCTCGAAAGCTAATCAAAGAATGTGAACCCTATTGCCTGATAGCTGGGACTCTTTATAAAAGAGGAAAGGATGACGTTCTTAGGCGTTGTGCCCGAGAGGATGAGTATCTATACATTTTGCAAGAGGCACATATGGGCGTAGCCGGTGGTCACTTCTCAGGAGACTTAACTGCGCGAAAGATCTTACAATCAGGGTATTGGTGGCCCACTATGTTCCAAGATGCATCACTCTTTGTGAAGGGTTGCGATGAATGCCAACGATATAAGAAACCCCAGAGGAAAGATCAGATGCCCCTACATCCAATCAAAGTAAACCAACCATTTGAAAAGTGGGGTTTAGACTTTGTAGGTCCAATTAGCCCAGCGGCCCGAAACACACAATCTCGCTATATTATTGTGGCCACTGACTATATGACCAAATGGGCTGAAGAAAAAGCGACACGTAAGGCAGATGCGAGGACAACAGCCAAGTTCCTCTTTGAAAATATAATCACACGCTTCGGTTGTCTTTTTGAACTTGTGAGCGACAATGGTACACATTTTATAAATGAAGTGATTAAGGAGCTCACAACAAATTTCATGATATCCCATCATAAATCTACTCCTTATTATCCACAAGCGAATGGCCAAGCCGAGAGTACAAACAAGACATTAATCTCTGTTTTGACAAAGACAGTTGAAGCTCATCGCACGGATTGGGATCTAAAGCTTACGACAGCTTTATGGGCCTATCGTACTGCGTACAAAGTGGCTATTAATTGTACACCATTCAAAATGGTATATGGCCAAGAAGCAGTCATGCCGTGGGAATTTGTCATTCCTAGTCTTCGTGTTGCTACTCAAGAGGGATGGGATGGTAATCCCTTAGTAGAGCGTCTATATATCCTTGAGAGGCTAAACGAAGAAAGACAATTGGCTGTATACAATGCCCTTGTGGAGAAGGATAGAAGGAAAAAATGGTTTGATCGCCATCTAAAGGACAAGGACATCAAGGTTGGGGATAAAGTCCTGATGTATGGAGTGCGAAATGAAAAGAAGAAGCTCAAATATGCTGGTAAGGGACCATATAGAGTATGTGAAATTACCCTGCAAGGTACCATCAGAGTGGAGACTCTCGACGGAGTTGAAACCATTGGATTCCTTAATGGGAGTAAATTCAAACGATACTATGACCCCCTGAGCCAGGAGGAGTTACATGCAATCCATCAAAAGAAGGCAGCTAAAGAACAAGCTGAGCTTAAAAAGATACAAGCGAGAGTCGAAGCCAAAGAACGTCAACAGCGTGCTAGGAGACAACGAGAAGCCAACTTGGGAATTACGCAAGTATTTTTCGAGGAAGCAGAAGAGGATGCACTGGAATCTGACCCACCTCTAAGATACCCAATTGAGTTACAGAGTCCTTACGGGGAGGTGCTGTACAATGCATTATTGGATACAGGAGCTCAACACAATTTGCTATCATATGGCGTGTGGTGTCAACTGGGAAAACCACCTCTATCCAAGAGTTCTATCCAAGTTCAAGGAATCAACAAGAAGAAAACCCCCGTCTCAGGAATTCTGCACAATCCGGTTGCCTATGACAAGTGAACCATAATTCAAAGCTTTTTGGTTATGCCAGCTGGCACCATGGAAGGGACTGTAATCTTAAGGCGCAAATGGATGATGGCCACCAAGTGCAATATCGATTGGGCAACCAGACAAGTCACAACGCAAGAACTAACACTAGGTCTGACCGCTCAAAATCCCGCACCTAAGTCATCCACTCAAATATTAGATAATGAAAAATCACAAAGTCCAGTGGCAAAACCATCTTCGATTGTTGGCCACCCCTCTAACGCTTCAACGCCAAGAGTGGAAACAGGCAAGGTGGTCCCTAAAGCTTTGCTTACTATGCCAAAGAGTACATACAAATGGGTCCCCAAAGCTTCGCTAATAGCTACTTCCCCTGCTCAATCTCGTTCAGCCACCACCAAGAAGCCTCGTAAAAGGAAAGTAGCCACCCACCCGAGAAAGGGCAATGTAACATCACGATGGATCCCTAAAAAATTATTAGTAGCCCAAGGGTACTACGAGGGAAGTGACCAGATTTGGGTCCCTAAACATAAGCTGAATCCCTCTACATCACCTGTAAAACCTTGCAAACCAATTGTTGCCACCCCAACGATAATTCAAGATCGTGGTAAGGGAAAGGTAACAGAGTGCTCCATACCACTTCTTCCAGAGTTAGTTTGGATTCCCAAACGATATCGATCACTACCACCTAGCTCAGGAAGGGGGGAGCCACATGAAGCTTCTAGCTCCTCATGCCACGCACACACTTATATAGAAGTTTCTACATGCTCTACACCTACTCTTGTCAACACCCAACAAAAAACCGATAAGTCTACGTCTCCCCTTGTAATAGTATCGTCGGAAACCATTTCCTCCATTCGTCAATGGGAGCGTACACTACCATCTCTGCAATTGGATGTGGCAACAAGGGTCATAAAGAGCTATCTGCCCACATCACAACCTATGACCCGCTGGGCAAATTGGTTCCAAGAGGCTGCAACATCATTGCAAATAATATGATCTGCCCAAGGAAAGGGGGAGCATGTACTCACGCTTGACATTTTAATGCTTCCTCCTTAACCTTCTCCCCTGACCATGTAATTGCCAAATTCAAGGGGATGTATATATATAGCTTCATACATAAAAAACAGAGAAAAGAAAAACAAAAAATAGTAAAAAGAGCAAGAGCACAAAACAAGAGAAATATCCGTATACAATCAAGAACTAGATTGACCTGTCTAAACCTACTGATGCTATATCTGTGTTTGCAGATATGGCAGATGCCCGATCATCATACACTTCATCCACTCCTACCTTTGGTGAGAGGTATCATCTATACCTTTCTCAGATATTCCACATGTGCTATCCTGTAATTGAAACTGAATGGGATCATATAGATGTACTAGCCAGAGAAGAAAATGTTGAGGAATTAGAATGGCTAATTCGCCTATTGACCATGACTGACCCCTACTCCGTAGAGGACATATCCCCGATAGCCCAATGCTTTCCTTTTCCACAAGATGACTATCCTCGCATGGTTACATTTTTGATGAGTTTATGTGGATGGGAAAATGAAAAGGAAATATCTGACAATGATGAATGGACGGATGAAACTCATGGCACTACTGAGGTTGACTTTATTTGTTTGGATGATGCGGATAGAGGCTTAGCCTTAGGGCTAGAGCCAGGACTCTACAACATCCTCTTACCGTATCCTCAGTAGTAGTGTGGTGACTGGTAGGTAGGTTAGCGTTTCCAAGTTTTTTCTAGTTCAGATTCCTTAAACAAGTCTTGAAATTTTCACACTGATGTGCCTCTCGAGGTATAGTGCTTGTTAGTTGATTGTACAGGTTAAAAACTTTGAGGTGGGTTCGCTTCCAAGTCCAGAGACTGCCGCAACGTTCATCAAAATATATCTACATCAAATTGCAAGCTGTCTCGTCAAATCAAGGAGATCTCCAATTACAGGTGTAATTCTTCCATACCCACTCTCTTTCGTTTCTACTGTTCAATCAATTGCATATACTATAATGCATGACCACATGGAAATTGTCAATGTACTACTTAGTTTTTGAAGTTACTTGCATGCTAGTGTAAATCATTAATGAGCTTAACTTTATTGGAAATATTCCTAGGCAGCATGACGTCTTTAGTTAACCTTGGAATACGATTGTCTTAGGTCTAGGGTAAAACCATCTTAATGTTTGACACCTGGCCATGTGTGTGTTGACCTCTAGGACATAGCTATTACCCCTTTGTCGAAAAGATGCAAGACAAAATATAGTTCAGGAGCGAGGATCAAAAGAAATAGATTTAAAAAAAAAACAAGCCTACAATAAATGGCAATACAAGTCTATGATGTGCTTCAATGTTGGCCTATCGCCTTATTGACACTTGGTAGGCGAGGAGTATTCTATTCCAAACCGATGCCTTGGTTGGTAGGGAGTAGCCTTGCCTAAAGTGAGCTAATAGATTCCTGGATAATGCCTTGTGTTAAACATGGTACGAGGATCGATGTTAGTTTTGCCTTAGGAAGGTCGCCATTGTGTAAAAATTGTCACGTGCATTTTTAAAAAAAAAAAAGGCAAAAGGCTCCTGTAACTCTAATGTTTCTTGTGTCCCTAGACTCGTGGTATTAACTTGTTCTTAGAGTAGACACAGTGTGGTCATCTGTTTATTTATTAAGCTTGGTTATTTACCTTGACTTACGCCAATTATAAACCTTGATTAACCTTTGACACCTTGCTTACTCTGGATTTACTTTCAATAATTTTAAACTCCTGTTAATTTGCTACACTAGCTCATTCATGTGACCCTTAAACTAAGTTCTCATAACAACATCCATTGTGGTCTAACATGCTTGAATTTATACACTTTATATCTTTTGAATTCCAGCATACTTTCACTCTACTTCCCTGTTTTGCAGACGGTCAACAACAACAACCCTCTCGAGCTTACCATACCATAGCTTCCGAGGACGGAATCTACATCAGGAAGGGGGGCATGTTAACCCATGACGGACACATACTATGTTTTACATCATTAATTTAAATATTCTGAGTCATGGGCCGGGCTTGTCGGTACCATATGTTAAGGATGAAGGGATTGGGTGATCGCCGATGAGAGGCGCACCTTGGATATCAGTAGGATAAGGGTTAGGGTCGGCCGGCCATGTATGGGCGCCCAAGTGTGAACGGCCAAGTCACCTATATGAGTCAAATGTAACCCTAAAATCCTCATTCTCATGTGTTGTGAATACAAGAGTGCTCTTGCCTTATCTCCTTGTTTTCCTTCTCCTGCGTGTGTGTGAGAGAGAGAGAGAGAGAGAGTGAGAGAGCGATCGAGCGCACTGTGTAGCGGCACGGCGAGGCGGCGGAGAGGCGGTAGAGCGGTGAACGGCGGCTCCTCCTTCACGGCTGCGACGCGGGAATCCTTCAAGGCGGCAGTTAAGCGGTGAGTGACACACCTTTTGCATTCTGTTTTGAGCTTGCCTTCCTGGTTGTATGCTTGCAGCCATTCGTGGCTCGCATACGGTGTTCGGCAAGTCCCCAGCTACGACCTGTGCGGCAAAAGCGCACACTTGGAGACCTCAAGGGTTACGAGCTTGGCCATTGGTGGAAAGATCCTCACGACCACAGTTACGGTTCACCGGGTAATCTCTTTTTGGATGTGTCTCAAGGAGCCATTGTCGGGGAGCCATCCCTTGGCTTTTTTCATCGTTTTTCCTCTAATCTACGCATTACCTATTGTGCATTGTGTTTATTAATGGTTTTCCATGAAAAAGATATGGATTTGATGAGGATTTATGTGTGATTTGGTGTAGAATAGCTCTCTTTTTTGCTTTTGTAAAGAATGCTTTTTGCTTAATTTTAGCTTAATTTTTAGTTTTGTTGTTATTGTGGTTTTTCATGTTCTTAGGGCTTGCACATAGTTTTATTAGGCTTAGTTTGTATCTATTGCATCAAACAATGCAATAGAATGTAATTTTTAGTGAATGTTAGCTCTCTTTAGTCTTAAACATAGAACTAAAATCATTAATTTTAGCTTAATTGTGTTTGTTGTTTAAATTGTTTGCATAAGAGTGTTAACAAGCATTAGGAGTAGCTTAATCCTTCAAAAAATTTCTTAAAACCATCAAAAACCCTTGAATTTGACTAATTTCTATTAATGGATTGGTTTTTGTTATTAAGAGTGATTAATCTTGTTCAAGAGACAAAAAATTTAGAAAATATGTTATTTGGAGTCTAAATTAATCATGTGAGTAGTCAAAATTAGTGTTTTGAGAGTATCTAGGTGCATCAAATCACCTAATTACATCAATTTCTTCATGAAATTAGAGGAATTTGACTCTCTTTTGCTTAATTCTACCTTAAAAGGAGAGACTAAAATTAAGAGTCTAATTAATCTCTTATTTTAGAATAATTTACACATTTATTGATGCACCTAGCTTAGCATTCCCTTGCTCCATCTAATGATATGCTCAATTGTGTGAATTAATTAGAGATTAGTGGTTAATTAGAGGCCTTGATTAGTGTAAAAGAGGGAAAGATTACTGAAAGAATTTTAAGAACTAATCAAGAATTAATTCTTTCAGTAATCTTTCCCTCTTTTACACTAATCAAGGCCTCTAATTAACCACTAATCTCTAATTAATTCACACAATTGAGCACATCATTGGATGGAGCAAGGGAATGCTAAGCTAGGTGCATCAATAAATCTGTAAATTAATCTAAAATAAAAGATTAATTAGACTCTTAATTTTAGTCTCTCCTTTTAAGGTAAAATTAAGCAAAAGAGAGTCAAATTCCTCCAATTTCATGAAGAAATTTATTTAATTAGGTGATTTGCTGCACCTAGATACTCTCAAAACACTAATTTTGACTACTCACATGATTAATTTAGACTCCAAATAACATATTTTCTAAATTTTTTTGTCTCTTGAACAAGATTAATCACTCTTAATGACAAAAACCAGTCCATTAAGAGAAATTAGTCGAATTCAAGGATTTTTTATCGTTTTAAGAAATTTTTTGAAGGATTAAAGCTACTCCTAATACTTCTTATGCAAATAATTTAAACAACAAATACAATTAAGCTAAAATTAATGATTTTAGTTCTATGTTTAAGACTAAAGAGAGCTAACATTCACTAAAAATTACATTCTATTGCATTGTTTGATGCATTAGATATAAACTAAGCCTAATAAAACTATGTGCAAGCCCTAAGAACATGAAAAACCACAATAACAACAACAAAAACTAAAAATTAAGCAAAAAGCATTCTTTACAAAAACAAAAAAGAGAGCTATTTTACACCAAATCACACATAAATCCTCATCAAATCCATATCTTTTTCATGGAAAACCATTAATAAAGACAATGTGCAATAGGTAATGCGTAGATTAGAGGAAAAATGATGAAAAAAGCCAAGGGATGGCTCCCCGGCAATGGCGCCAAAAATGTTATGGCTCACCCTAACCCTCCTTGAGACATATCCACGAGTTACCTGAATGCAACTGGTCTCACAAAATACAACTCTTAACATCTTGAGTGTACAAAACAGGCAATTGTCCACGGTACCCTTGAATGTGCTTACACTTTTACAAGCCAAGGCACGAGAAATAATAAAAAAGAACGCAAAAGACAATACCTCAACATGGGTAGAAGAACATGCTTTAAAGCAGAACCCAAAACAGAAAACAAAACCTTCTAAACCCAAGAAAAACAAGGGACAACAAACTATCAAAACCAAGGTTGAAGTAAAGGATAGGGAAAAGAAGCCTATGGAGGACATAAACCCAAAAGAGCCGAAAGCTACACATGATGCAGAAGCATCCACCTCAAAAACCACTACACAAACCAAAAAACCCCATATGTGTGACACAGGATACAAAATCCCAAAAGAGAATTCGATCTCATTGCATGGGCAAACATAATGAAAAACTAACAATCCAAAGAAAGTCAGAAAATGAAACAAGTTCTAATACGTCACTAAGTGAGGATGAAACAAGTTCTAACTCTTCACTCAGTGCACCTCATAGACCAATAAAGAAACTAGAACCCACCCAACCACCCCAAATTGACAATCATGATCATATGACATATGCAAAACATAAAAAGCAAGCTCAGGAGAGCATACTTAGCTTGGTTGAGTGTCTTACAGGATCACTGGTTGTGATTGAACCTAATAATGCCAAACCTATAAAAACAACCAAAACACAAAACCAAGAGGAGTAGTACCGCTTCCCCTTTCTCAAGAGGAAGATATACTCTCTATAGAAGAGTCATTCGAGAGAGATTGCACGAGTTATACGGTTGAGAAAGCACGTAAGGAATTTAATAATTCCCTTACTAAATTAAAGCAGTCTCTCTCTTAAAACCTCATTTGGATGAATGCTCTTCTCTCATGGGGTGAAGCCAACATAACATCAGCACTTGCACCTTTAAGAGCTCAAGATAAGTTATACCAAGACATAAAGAGCTCCATAGAACAGGATTGTGAGGATTTGCAATTTTCCAAACTAACCTCATTTAGAATTGTTAGGGGACCGAGTGTGCCAGTGTACACATTGGGTACTCTTGAAAAACTTGAGAGCCAAAAAGAGGATGAAAGTGAATGGGAATATGAAACAGAAATGAAATTTGAAGCTGAAACAAAAACTAAAACATCCATGGTTCCTCTTGAAGATTCTATCATGATATGGTTGGGTTTCCCTACAGGCAATGATGTTAAGCGCAAACGCGCATTGATTAGCCCTCGAGCTAGTCATAACATCATGACAATACACACTTGGGTGTCATTGGGACAACCTAAACTTATCCCTATAGACAATAGTCTTGCAAGAGAAGCCAGTGGACAAAACATTAAAGTTCTAGGTTACTTTAGCTATGTTACTTAAACAATCGATGGAGATGTGGAATTTATATTCCATGTTACCTTAGATTCCCTTAAGTATGATGTCGTCCTTGGTGGAACTTGGATATGTGACTCGTTCTATTCAATTGATGAATCTATGCAAAAACAGTCACCTTGAACACTCCTGCAGGCATTGTACAATTGATATTATAGGAGGAAGAGACCTTGGAGGAGCTAGAACTTCGAACATATCTTACTGAAAAGATCCCTCGATTCTGGTTGGATTGGAACTTTCCAATAAAATCACCATAGCTCAAGCATAACTTTATCCAACATGAGAACACAATCTCATGACCCTCGAGTTATGGGATTTGTTAGGTCAACCAACACTCACGGCTCATCCTAAAAGATTTCCATTTACACAAGGCTTGAACATGCGATGTTTGGGGTACTTTGAACATACAATGTATATTGAAACTAACCCCCTTACTTGTAATTTTTTTGTGGTTGAGTATGTGTTGGTTGGAAGCAGATTTAATCTTGGGGCATAAATGGACTATTGCTACCCAAGCACCACTATGCTTTGCCAACGATAAAGTCATCATGATGGTCAATGACAAAAAGTTGACAATACCATACTGCAAGGAAGAGGATCCAACTTTAATGGATTTCTATGATGCTAAATGCAAAAGGTTACAAGCCTCTTCCATAGAAGCCCCTCTACACAATGACCTAGCATCTACGTCAACGACCAACTCCATTAGAGCATCTACTCCTTCAACCCCATCCTCACCAACAAAGTTAGATGCCAATACCTCGCAATCAATAGCCATTCCTAAAGAAGTTCCCCCACCACAACCATCTATCTCTAACAAGGAATTCAAAGGAAAATCCTTGGAGCCTATGCCTCTTCATCGACAAACCTCACCAAAGGAGACACCCGCATGCTTGAAAGCCTCATCATCGACAGCCACTCAACAAGAGACTCTCACCTCATCATCATAAAAAATACCCAATGTGAAGGAGATCCCAAAACCTTCCACTTCTACCAAAAAGAAAAATTCACCCAAGACAACCAAAATCAAGGTATCTTAATGATATCAAGATGTGGGTGGAGAAGCAACTACTTGTAGATCAAGGCTACTACAAAGGTGCTAATCAAATTTGGGTGCCTCGAGAGTCAAAGCTTCTTCCTCAACACAGCACTCAGAGACCAAGGAAAAAGAAAAGTACTCCATAACACCATCCACAAAAGCCTATGCGAGTTCCTCAAAGAACTCCACCAAGTCAATAAGTGTGGGTGCCAAAAAGATTACTACAGGCACAAGGGTACTACCAAGGAAATACCAACGCTTGGATTTCTAAGCGTATCACAAAGCCCCCTAAGCTTGCACAAAGAAGGAAACCTCAACACCAAACGCATTGGCCACCACCAATTTATAATGTTCATCAAATATGGGTGCCTGTACATGTGCTTCAACAATAAGGATACTATGATGGTAATCCCATCATATGGTTACAAAAATCAAATGAAGTGAAAACTGCCTCGCTATTGACTTTAACCCCAACAACTTCACTAAAAGTTCTACAAGAATGGAGGACCAAGAAACACCAAGCAAGTCACTTAACCACTCTCGTTCATTCAGCACCTACACAAGAGCTTGTGTGTTCAAACAACCCCAATGGTAACTGTTGGAATTAGGGTTGCAGGAATGCACACACAACTTCAAGAAGATGAGGAAGCTTGAGCACAACACAGTAGTGTATTATGAGTGCCAAAAATGAAAGATCACAAGCCCTAGAAGATAATGGGCGTATATACAATGCACGGGGGAAAAAACCTCCTAGTGAGGGAAAAAGTGCCCCGGCGGTCCTAAGTGTGTTCACACACATCACTACTATAATATGGTAACAAATCCCCCCTGGAGTGATGCGGTGAACAAGAGCTAGCACTCATGTATAGGGAAGTGTCTAGCTATGTGGACGAATCCACAAAAGGGAGTAAGCCCAAAGCTTTGCGAAAAGCTTCGAACTTCTCACGAGGCAGAGCCTTTGTGAAAAGGTCTGCAAGGTTATCCTGTGTTGGCACATAAGCCAAACTGATCTCTCCTGCAGAGAGTCTCTCCCTGACATAATGGTAGTGCACCTCAATGTGCTTCGTACGAGCATGGAACACTGGGTTCCGCGCAACTGCCAATGCGCTCTGACTGTCAGTGAAGATGGTGGTGGCAGATGGCTGCCCAACACCCAAATCAGCCATAAGGCGTCTGAGCCACACACACTCAACCGTAGCTGTGAAAGCTGCCCTGTACTCAGCTTCACAACTAGAAGTGGCCACAGTAGGCTGCTTCTTGCTCAACCATGATATGCATGAGCTTCCAAGCATGAAGCAAAAACCACTCGTGGACACGCGTGTGTCATAACAACCAGCCCAGTCAGAATCTGAAAAAACATGTAAATCTGGCGGCAATGATCCCCCCTTGGGATAAAACAACCCAAGATGCCGAGTACCACTCAAATAGCGAAAGATACGCTTCACTGCCTGCCAATGCTTAATGCCTGGGCTATGCATAAATCTGCTCACCTGTGAGACTGCAAACTGAATGTCTGGCCTCGTAATGCATACATAAATGAGGCAACCAACAGCTGTCTGATAGAGTGTGACATCAAAGTGATCTCCAGCATCATGAAGACTCAACTTCAAACCTGTCTCCATTGGAGTAGCAATAGGCTTGCAGTCTTTAAGGCCAAATCTCCGCAACAATGTTTCAATATACTTTGTCTGACACAAAGCAATACCTCCATCACACTGCTTAAATTGTATCCCCAAATAATGATGCAAATGCCCCAAATCTGACATCTCAAAAGAGGCATTCAAATCAGCCTTAAAATCAGCAATATGACTCTCATTTGGTCCTGTGAGCAGCATGTCATCGACATAGAGAGCAATGATTAGATGTACACCATCCACACGTTTAACATACAAAGTGCTTTCTGTTGGACTATTCTGAAACCCATGTGCAGCCAAATATGCATGTATTTTTTCATACCAAGCTCGTGGAGCTTGCTTTAAACCATATAAAGCTTTTTTTAACCTGCACACTTTGTTTTCCTGCCCTCTTTGAACAAAACCACGAGGCTGCGATACATACACCTCCTCATGCAAATCTCCATTTAAGAACGCAGTCTTTATGTCCAGCTGATGTACATTCCAACCATTATGAGCTGCTAAGGCACAGATGCTACGAACAGTGGTCATACGACATGTGGGAGCAAAAGTCTCATCAAAATCAATGCCCTTCTCTTGAGCATAACCTTTTGCAACAAGCCTAGCCTTATGGCGATCCACTGTGCCATCAGGCTTACGCTTCAATTTGTATACCCACTTAGTGCCAATGGCCTTCTTGCCAGGGGGCAAGTCACATAAAGACCATGTACTATTCTTCATAATAGCATCGTATTCTGCTTGCATAGCAGCCATCCAATTTTCTGAACTTTGTGCCTCATCAAATGAAACAGGCTCACTTTCATCGCACATACTAGAAACAGCCAATGCATAACAATCTGACGCATAAGAGGCACCATGAGAGCCAGAACGAGTGCGACTAGACAAAGGGGCATCCAACTTGCTGTCACGCAAAGTCTGCACCAGCCATCTAGGCATGTTTCTAGAGCCCTCAATCTCTTGTCTCTCATCCTCAAGTGCATCATGCACATCTGCATCAGATATAGGCTGATCTGTGCCATCATTTAAAACCTGCATAGGCTGAAAAACTGCCTCATGAGGTATTGCACTTGACTGTGCACCACTGAAAAGAGGCAACAATGTATCATAGACATCACGTGAGCTGATATCTGTCTCCTTAGTACATGAAACCAAGGGCTGAACTGCATCTTCCACAAATACAACATCACGGCTAACCAAAATGCGCTTTGTCTGTGGATGATACAAACGATAGCCTTTGCTCTCAGCACTATATCCAACAAAAATACATTTGACAGCTTTGTCATCCAATTTTCTGCGATGTTGCACAGGCACTAATGCATATGCCAGGCAACCAAAAACACGTAAATGGCCAACAGATGGCTTGCGGCTATGCCAAGCCTCATATGGAGTGACAACCTGTAATGCTTTGGTGGGACACCTGTTTAGTACATAAGTGGCACACATGACAGCCTCAAGCCAAAAACCATGTGGTAGACTTTGACTCTTAACCATACATCTTGCCATTTCCATGAGAGACCTGTTTTTTCTCTCAGCCACACCATTTTGCTGTGGTGTATACGGCACTGTACATTGGTGTTTTATCCCACGCTCAGCCAGAAATGCATTAAATTCTGAAGACATATACTCCCCCCCTCGATCTGAACGGAGGGTGCCCATCTTACTTTCTGACACATTTTCAGCCATAACCAAAAACCGTTTGAAGCACAAAAACACTTCGGACTTTGCCTTCAAAGGATATACCCATGCATGCCTGGTAAAATCATCAATGAAAGTCACGAAGTAAAGGTAGTTTCCAAATGATGGAGTTTGCATGGGACCACAAACATCACTGTGAACAAGCTGCAATCTGCGTTCAGCTCTCACTGATCCATCTTTGGGAAAGGAAGCACGCTGCATTTTACCCAATATGCAGCCCTCACAAACATGCTTGACAGGTGCCTCAAGCTTAGGCAAAGAAGACACCATTTCAGATTTCTGCAGGCGCAGCAAACTTGCAAAATTCAGATGACCAAAACGTGCATGCCACAGTTTTGCATTTGAAATAGCCTGCGTATCCATAATAGCACATGCTGAATCCTCTACACATTTGCCATCCATATTGAGCTTATACAGCCCTCGACATAGTGAACCAGATGCTACAATGATGTCACCACAAGAGAGATCATGAACAGTACATCTGTCATCCACAAATTTTACAACCAAACCTGTTTTGGCAAATGCGGAGACTGACAGCAGATTCTTTTTGATCCCTGGCACATACAATGCATCAAAAAGTGTAAAGGTGTTGCCATTTGCAACATTCAGCACAATCTGTCCAACTCCTTTAACGGGATAAGAGGAGTTATTGGCACAAGTGACAGTATTCCCTGTGGGAGCAGACTCAAGGAAAGTGAATAAACTGCGCTGCGAGGTGATATGCTTAGTGGCACCACTGTCAAAGTACCATACATCTGAATCTACTGCAGACATACATGTGTCATGCAAAGATGGGTCATAACTGCACTGCGCATTGAATGCCCATTCTGTATCTAGCACAACATTAGCAGATTCATTGTTAGAAGGAGAGGCATCTGCAACAACAGCCATACCAGCCTCTTTCTTCTTAGCCTCTTTCGCAGCCAGCTTAGGACACGCTTTGATGACATGATCATTTCCCTTACAGTACTTGCAAAATGTCTTCTGTTTGTCACCCTTCTTCTCATCTTTGTCTTCCTTCTTTGGTTGCGCAGCATTTGCAGATTTCTGCTTACTAGAAGAAAAGCCAGCTTTACCTTTCCCGCTTCTCTGACTAGCAACGAAAGCTTGATCTGCGACACGCATAATATTCCTGTTTTGCCTTGACTGGTCTTCTTGCAGCAAAACAGAAACTAACTCCTCAAATGATAAGGCATTGGGATTGCCTTTCATCATCAAGCGAAGAGTGGAAGCAAAACCCTGATAAGAATCTGGTAGACCATTCAAAACAGTCTGCACAAGTGAACTGTCTGACAGGATTTCATCTGCAGAAATTAGCTGCTCTTTGAAATCCTTGATCTTTGTCAAAAAGCTATCCATAGAATCACCTTCGTTCATATGCTCACTCTCCAACTGTTTTCGGAGATAAGCAACACGAGCCTCATTTCTTGCCTGATACAATGTGGCAAGTACATCCCAAGCATCCTTAGAAGTCCTGCAGGAGCGAATATGTGGGATAATGGTACGTTTGACAGACAGCGCAATCAAGGCATGAGCCTGCGCATCTCTACCATCCCAACGAATCTGCTCTGCTGAAAGTGGTGGTTCTCGAACAGCTGCTACAGCACTTGTGCCTGCACCATCATCAACAGTACCTGTTTCTGATGTGTTTGCAGCATTCCCAGCCACAATAGGACGTGCATCAATACCCTGCACAATGTTCCATAACCCCTTTGCTACCAATACATGTCGCATCATATATGCCCACAATGGATAGTTGGTGCCATCCAACTTATCCTCAGCAGCCAACATGCGGAATACATCATTGTTGTCAGCCATGGCCAATGACTGTACTACTAGATGTAAATGCTGTCTGTAAGAGGTAAACCTGTATAAAATCGACCTGTGCTATGTAGCACAGCCCAAAACAGACGAATGGGCACCTGTCCTGCAGATTTCAATCTTGACAGAAAATCTGCACAGTAGGACGATTTTGCCTGCGCAATACTTGGAATGCAAAAACGGAGGGCGAAATGACTTCAGATCAAAATTCTGAAACGACCAAGCCCTTTGGGCTCTCCCACGGCATATACTAACCTGCAGACGCTCGTGAAACCTCGTCGCAATCGGAGGAGATGAAGCGGCAGGTGCCGGTGATGCTGCCCGAGAGGAGGAAGCCTGCTCTGATACCAATTGTTGGAATTAGGGTTGCAGGAATGCACACACAACTTCAAGAAGACGAGGAAGCTTGAGCACAACACAGTAGTGTATTATGAGTGCCAAAAATGAAAGATCACAAGCCCTAGAAGATAATGGGCGTATATACAATGCACGGGGGAAAAAACCTCCTAGTGAGGGAAAAAGTGCCCCGGCGGTCCTAAGTGTGTTCACACACATCACTACTATAATATGGTAACAGTAACCAACCAACAATCTTACCCACCGCCTTGACAACATTTGAGCAACAAATTCAAGAATCAATAACCACATTTGCAAAAAGGAGACTTATGAGCACATCAAAGACAAAATAACAATGCTCTTGTCACCCCTCTGGATGTGAATCATAAGTGCACAAGAACCTGTTGCTCGCATGTCATGCCCTAGCTGACCCATGGAATCATTTCAAATCAAAAACCATCGGGGTCAAACCCTGCAACTTCATGGGATCAAAACCCTGCAATCTCACGGATCAAACTCTACGAGTTCATGGGGTCAAAACCTGCAATCTCACGAGTTCAGGTTTCTCACAGGTTAAGAGTCTCACAACTTAAGACCTTGCACTTTCACAAGTTAATTTTCTCATAGGTTAACCCCTCTCACGAATTAACAGTCTCGTGACTTAAGAACCTGCACTTTCACAATTTAAGCCAATTCATGGATTAAGCCATCTCACACATTAACACCTTCCCACAACGATCTTCAATAGCTATTATATATATATTTGTTAAGCCAATTCATTAATTAAGCCATCTCACACATTAACACCTTCCCACAACGATCTTCAATAGCCATTATATATTTGTTAAGCTTATAGCTTACTATTCTTTTGGCTATGTTAATGTAGTAGCTCCTCCATGAGTACATATTCATACTCATGCACTGGAGAACATTTACACCACCAAAGCCTCACCATCGACAACTTCCAAGTACATCTCTAGATGGGGGGGCCATGGTAAGCGAATGCTTGGTCAAGGTACAATCCATCGCCTAGAATTTTCCATCAAATTACAAACCTCTCCAAACGATGCTTCCATCTTCACAAATCAATGATCTTCAATCCTTCGTGAACATATCTATATTAGCCTCGCAAGTTGACGTAATTCTTTCAATCCTCAACTGGCTACTTTAACATAGAGCAGTTCAATAAGAGTCTATATGACTCACTTCTTGTACTTCATGTATATCTAATTCATAAGAGCACTTATATATATATATATATAAAACATAAAAAGCACATGAGAAGAAGCATGCAAGAACTGTCCTACTTAACAACATTTGATAAGAATCGTGCCATACAAAGGGACATCATCGAAGTCCAATTTCTTCAAATGATGAGCGTTACTTCAATGAATCAAATGAGAAACTGAGAATCACCATCTTGTTCTGATGATTAAGTCTATGTTTCTTCGGATCCTTCCCTCTCTTCTCTCCTATTATATTAATATCTCTTAGTTTTCCCACTAACACAAATCACATGTAACCTTGCTTATGATTGCCAAAAACAAAGTGAGCCAAAAAATAATAATAATAATAATAAAACTCACAAAAATATAAAAATGCAATCATTTGCAAAAAACCCCACCCCCCACCCCGTTAGAAATTCCTAATAAACCACTAATCTTTTCATTCACTAATTAACTTTCTCATTCCTTCCGAAGGGACAAAGACCACTGAACGTCACTCGACATCAAAGCCATCGACAAAGCTTATCTATTCTCCCCACACAAAAGTCTTCAACGCAATCACGAGGACGTGAATGCCATCAGGAAGGGGGGGATGTTAACCCATTCCTAGGGTTAACAAGATCTACCGCCATTATCTTACATCAAGGAGTCACAATAGATACACCAAAGGGTCATACATTCAAGATATGAAGCAATAATGTCCAAATCTATAACTTGGATGGGCACCCATAATGGTGTGATGGAGTATTTATGGCGATTTCCGCTTCAAGAGCATGTGGTAGCAAGTTAGGATGAAGTCCTAAGTGATGTACTTCATAGATATATTATGAGAGTAGTCATTGTCATAGCATTAGGCCTCTTATGAGCTTAAAGTGCCTCGTCAGCCACAATTTAAGTGAGTGTGAACACTTATGGCCATGTATATAAGTGAATATCTCTCATAATACAACATACTCTCCCATTGTACAATTGAGTCTTGCTCTTGCTAATCTCTCTCCCTAATGCATGCTAGTGACTGTGTGTGAGTGAAGTGAGGCGAGAGAAGGGACGAGTACCCGTAGTGTAACGCAGTAGTGTGACAACGCTCATAGGAGGCGTGGTGGAATTGCTTCTCAAGGAGTTGTAGAGCTTGGAGACCTCAAGGGTTATGAGCTTGGCCATTGAAAAGATCCTCATGACAGTTACGGTTCACTAGGTAATCTCTTTTTGGATGTGTTTCAAGGAGGGTTAGGGTGAGCCATAACACACACAAGCTCAGGAGGAACAGCCATTGCCACAAATAGATATGGGCAACAAGAATGAAGAGACCACATCCAAACATCTAGAGGCTGCTCATCAAGAGGATCCAAGCCTAGACTCCTTCCTAGAATGTTTAAATATACCTAAGGATGCTGATATCTTTCTCAAAGAAACCATGGAAGGTCTTAATAGATTGCTCCAACTTCAATTTCATGAAGCAGATGGCATGGCCTCTTCAATTTCATGAAGCAGATGGCATGGCCTCTTCAATTTCATGAAGCAGATGGCATGGCCTCTTCCAGGTCCTCTATTTAGACACAGAATTGCATGACAAAAAGGAAGAATTGTGGCAGTAGCTTAGAGACAAAATAGAACATGTGCAATCTCTTCAAAATCAATTAGCTGCAGCCGCGCACCACAAATAAGAAGGTGCTCATTAAGGGTTTAAAGATAGCCAAAGAACATGAAGCAGGGCTTCAAACCATGGAAGGGAACAATCGGCTACTAAGGTAGTAGACCATAGTCAGAACAACCAAAGAAAATAATGAGCTCAAAGTGCAAGTTGATCAAGCAAAGAAACAACTCCAAAAGGAAGTGGCGCATACCAACCACCAAGGAGAAAGAGGTACAACACACACAATAGTTAAGGGAAGCACATGCCACATTCCAGGCTAAAGAAGAAGGGTACACTCGGCAAATCCAAGAGCTCAAGGAAGCACTTGTTGCCTCACAAAAAAAGGTGGCAACCCTCCAGGCAGAGCGAGAACAACTAAACAAGGCCCATGTAGAAAAAATTAGGGACCTCAATGAGGCCGTCAATGCCAAATCAACGCAAATGGAGAAAATGTTGGTGAGCCACCAACAAGTCCTTGATACACGGAGCTTGCGGCTACTCAAGAAGTACGTGAGGTAGCCATCTCAGCACTCCTTAATGACAAAGACTCCAAGATTCAGGAACTAGAGACTCACACTCTAGCAAAACGACCTCAAAGGGATGATCAACATGATGAACTACGACAACTCATCAAGCGAGCTCCGGAGATAGGTTCGTTGTTGCCAATGACTCCTCGGGCCCCTCCTCAGACTCTCACTTTGTTTCTTTCTACACTAACCCTCTCTCTTCTTCAATAAGAAATTAACCTAATCGATAACCTCAATTTAGGAAACCTAACACTTATACATCAGAATATAGAAAGAGATGCAGATCCCACCTTAGTAATGGGAATCCTTAGAGGGGATCTAGTACTTTACTAACCCAGACGATATTTTATTCTTCCCATTACACCCAATAGTACTCAACCTTCGTAGTTGGTGTCGGGTGCTACAACAATCAGCCATCTTGGATGACACTATCAATAAACTCCACCCGTTTATACTAGATACCAATCTATTAACATCAACCAACTACGAAGTTGTTGCACGTAACTACTAACGGGTAATTAGCCAAGGGTAGATTGAAGTTTATAATACTAATCAACATTTAAATCTCTCTGAATCAACATTATATCATCCATATGGTATTATAAAACTATATAGAGACATTCATAAACACCTGGAGGCAATGCTCACCATTGTGGTTTATGATTTTGATAAAGAACATATTGAATATCCATTTATAACCATAGAAGAAATCCTTAACCTCCAAGAATTTATGAAAACTAACAATCCCACCCAACCGCCACCCAATTCATGAGAAGGACAAGAAGAAACGCTAGGATCCTCAACATCTGTTACTTACCCACTGTTACTTACCCAATGTTTACTCCCATATCTAGTAAGCTACTAAATCCCTTTCCTAGTGTATCTCCTACTAACAAAACTAAGGCTGATTGTATCTTCTCTTGCTACTCTTCTATCCCAGTTTATATTCCCCCTAACCCTCTCGCTCCCGCGAGGAGTTGCCAGCAACAACTCTATCTCCACCACTGTAGCTCGATGAGGTACGCGATCTTCCCCCTCAACAGATGACATACAAGCTTTTCTTAATACAAATGTCATTGAGTCTTTGTCAATTGCAGAGTATGAGGCTTGATTCGAGCAGGAAATCCCCTCTTGAAGCCTAAACTAATGTTCAAAGTGCTAATGCAAATTACACAGTTTGAGCCTACACGAAGAATCATGCTGGATGCCTACTCTACCATCATGGAGTCATAGAAGCAACCATATGTACCATACCCTCTCCGAGCCCTAATGCCTGAATTGGATGAGCTGCTACCAATGGGAGTAGAGGGGACCTTGTGGGAAAATGTGGCATGACACATCAAACTAGCCAACCCACACTTGGCTGATCTGTTGGAAATCCACATTGTAACGTTCATAATCAATTATATTATTTCTGGTAGATGGCACAAACAGCATCCAATACATACAAGGGGAGGATATACATCAATCAACACAAATGATACTAACCCCTGACTCGAGGATTTTGGCATACAGCCTGATTGTTGGCACAAGGAGTACCTCACGATGCCAGAGTATAGTTTTCAGTACCAATGCTCCTCGCCAACACAAAGAGTGGATCCACTTTACATGCCAAATCAAAAGAAGGCTCACTCCACTCCAGTTCCATAAAACAAAGAAAAGGGATTCTCATGTCTGTTACAACTTCCCTCAGTTTTTTCGCCATCAACATTCTAAGATATCACAAGTCAAAGGCAACAAATGCTCACATGGATACGAGCATGGTGGACGAATTCCAGATCTGAACATAGTAGCTGACGTTAGATTCATGAAGTTGATCGTAGTGTTTATCGATGAACCAAAGGAAAGGTATGATGGATTTGATGAACCAAAGGAAAGGTATGATGACAAGAAGCTTTGCTTCGACATGAACAGAGGCCTGAATGAATGGGGCACGATGCTTTATTATCATCGCCTTAAGTGTCTACCAAGTTACATGCATGTCACATTCGAGGATATGGTAGATAGCGGGTTCTGGATATCACACTCCACATTCAGAAGAACCCTTAAAAAGCTTCAATCCCACCAAAACTTCTATAGACATGATCCTTCAACCTAGGTAAGAGGTTCTAAGGACGGAACCTACATCAAGTAGGGGGGGATGTTAATCCCACTTTGGATTAACAAAGATGCTCCTCCATTTGAGGTAATTAATAAGTGTTATGTAAAGACACTATAAAGGTTATACATTATGAGATACTGGCCACCCAAGGCCTTAGTTAGTAAGTTTTGGGTGCCCAAGTGTGAATAAGGGCTAGTTGTATGTAAGGCAATTTCTCATAACGGAAACACACAATCTCCCTTTGTACCATGAGAGCTCTTGCTGCTTTGTCTTATGTGTGTGTGTGTGAGAGAGAGAGAGTGTGTGTGTACTCTAGTGCATGTGCCTCACCTATGTATGTGTGTGGGAGAGTGAGAGGAAGGTTGCCTTGCATCGTGGTGCAAGCGGTGACAACGTGGAGGTGGAGATTGGAGGTGTGGAGCTTCCAAAAGTGAGCGTGGGGAGCCACAAGAGACGTGAGCTCAAAGCATTGATAAGTACCCAACGATAGTTGTTGTCTATTGCTTCTTCCAATTGTGAATGGGTAGAGTTCTCTCTAGGAAGGTGTGGTAGCCCATAACACCTTAATGTGCTTAGGCACTAAGCGCACGTGAACGACCTCTTAGAGATAAGTGTGTGCCATTGGTGTGTTAGATGGAAGACGAGCTTTCACGAGTGCATGTGAACGTCCTTAGGAACTTTTCCAAAAAATGTGTATGCAAGAAGCATCCGAGATGGAAGAGGAGATCTCAAAACCATTTCTCCATCATTGTCTCAAGATGGATTTTTTTTTTCAAAATTATTTTTCCATTTTCGTAGCTCGTTTTTTAATGTGTTTCAAAAGGAATTTGGAAAAAAGCTCTATGAGAGCTGTAGTATTTTTGGAGTATTATAACTTTATCTCTCTGACTTTTTCGTGATTTTGTAATTTAGACAACAAAGTAGCCCGAATATGTTATGCGGTCTTTTTCGAGCTATTTTGGGTATTTTTTTATGCTTTTAAACATATTTTTGCCTCGATTTTCGGGTTGAATTTTGAGGTTGCTGGTCGGAGGCCAAAACAATGGATTTTGCTCTTAAACACTCGAGACCAATTTTGAAGAGCTTGATTAGGGTTTTTGGATGAGCACTAAAACACATTCATCAGCCTCACGATTTAGGAGATACAGGGCCTCCAAATAGGGCTATTTTTTATACTCTCTTTTTTTGGGCTACTTCCCATTTCATGATCTTGGCCTACATCCTGTTTCACGGACTTGGCCCACACGATTTTTTATTTTTATTTTTGCTATCTCCTATTTCACAAAACTAGTCTACCTCCCGTTTCACGGCCATAGCTACCTCCCGTTTCACGGAATAAGCTCGTGCATGATTTTTTTAATTTTTATTTTTGCTACTTCAGAGACCTATCTCATGCTGTGAAGTAGAGTCTATCTCTCACGTTGTGAAGTACCTCATGTGAGGTAGATTTTATTATTTTTATTTTTATTTTTTTGTTATCTCCCATTTCATGGAGCTAGCCTATCTCGCGTTTCACAAAACTAGCTACTCCCATTTCACAAAACTAGCTTATGAGGGATTTTAAAAAAAAAATAATTGCTACTTCACGGACCTATTTCACGCCGTGAAGTAGAGAATATCGGACGCCGTGAAGTATCTCACATGAGGCAGATTTTTTATTTTTATTATTTTTTTGGAGTCTAGTGTGAAATTCGAGTTTTTTTGTGTAGAGGGAATATTTTTTGAATTTTGAATTGGAGAGATATGGGCATTTTTCCAAAAAGGCAAGAGAAATCAAAAAAGTCAACACTTTATGACACCCTCTTAAACCCTTCATAAATGACCCCCCAAAATGAACAAGTTAACAACTCATTGGCATCTTTACATTAAATTCTTATTAGCCACTAATGAGTTATATAAAAAAAAGTGATTAAGAATTAATCTAAGATTAACTCTCACTAATCTTTTTTTCTTTTAGACTATTAAGGGCTCTAATTAACCACTAATCGCTTATTAATTTACACTATTGAGCACATCATTGGAGAGAGAATGAAATTGCTAAGCTATATGCATCAACTAATGTCTAAATTAATCCATAATTAGAGATTAATTAAACTCTTAATTTTTATCTCCTCTCTATGCAAAATTAAGCAAAAGAGAGCAAAATTCCTCCAATTGATTATAGAAATTGATGTAATTAGGTGTTTTGATGCATCTAGATGCTCTCAAAACACTCAAGCACACTTATTTCAACCTCTTACATGATCAAAATGGACTCTAAACAACATATTTACAAATTTTTTGACTCTTGGAATGGATTAATCACTACTCAATGAAAAATCGGTCCATTAGTGAAGATTAGTCAATTTCAAGAGTTTTTTGATGTTTTTTAAGAGATTAAGCTATCCTAAATGATTGCTAACACAATTATGCAAATAAACCAAACAAAAACATGAAAATTAAGCAAAAATTAACAATTTTCACTCTATGTTAAACTTAAAAAAAGAGAGCTAAAAATCACTAAAAATGCATTCTATTGCATTTTTTAATGAAATGGAAGCAAACAAAGCCTAATACACTCTATGTGCAAGCCCTAGAAACATCAAAAACCAAATTAACAACAACAAAAATAACTATTTAAGATAAACAATTAAGCAAAAATACATTCTTTACAAAACAAAAAAGAGAGCTACTTCTCACCAAATCACATAAAAAGGACCATCAAAACCACTTTTTTTCATGGTAAACCATTACTAAAGAAAATGGGCAATGAGTAATGCGTAGATTATAGAAATACAATGGAAAAAGCCAAGGGATGTTTCCCCGATAGCAGTGGCGCACCAAAAAATGTTATGGCCCACCCAAACCCTCATCAAAGCACACGCAATAAGATGAATGCCTGGCGAACTACAACTGTCATTGGGGATCTTTCCGATGATGACTGAGCTCGTAACCCTTGAGGTCTCCAAGCTCCACCACTCCTTGAGTAGCAATTCCAGCGTAGCCTCCTGTGTGCGTTGTCACACGCCGTGTTGCACTACATTCACTCATCCCTTCTCTCACCTCACTTCACTCACACACACACACTCACTAGTATGCATTAGAGAGAGATTAGCAAGAGCCAAACTTTATTGCACAATGGAAGATTCTTTTCTATTATGAGAGATTTTCACATCTATACATGGCCATAAGTGTTCACACTCACGTAAACTGTAGCCGACTAGGCACTTTAGGCTCAGTAGAGGCCTAATGCTATTACAATGACTACTCCCATAATATACCCATGAAGTATATCACTTGGGACTTCATGGTAGATTGAAACCACATGCTCTTGAAGCAAGAATTGTCATGAGTGAATACTCCATCGGACCATTACGGGTGCCTGTCCAAGTTGTAGATTTGGACACCGTTGCTTCGTATCTTAAATGTATGACCTTTTGGTGTATCCACCTTGACTCTTTGATATAAGATAATGGTGGTAGCTCCTATTAACCCCATAAATGGGTTAAGATTTGAGAGAGAATATCTTTGTGTTAGTGGGTATCTTGCTTGGTGAGTGTATTAGTGAGTCCATGTGAGAGCTATTGTGAGCATCTTTATGCTAGAGGGTATCTTGGTAAGTGCATTGGTAAGTCCATTTGTGAGCTTTGTGAGTCCCTCTTCCATTGAGTGGCATTTTAGAGAGTGTATAAGGGGGAATAATATTTGTGAGATTTCTAGAAATCTTAAGCATAAGGGTCTCTTCAAAACTTTGTTCATTTTGAATGAGAGAGGGAGAGCTCCATTGTCAAGTCCTTATGAGAGAGAGAGAGAGAGAGAGGTTGCATTCTTCTTATGGGCATCCTTGTCTAAAATTTTTGGGTGTGAGATTCGTCTTCCATGCTTGAGAGAGAGAGAGAGAGAGAGAGAGAGAGAGAGAGAGAGAGAGAGAGATTGCACAATCATTATGCTATGTGAGAGTGTGAGAGAGGAACTATGAAGAGAGTGAAAGAGATTAAGTAGGCAGGTAGTTGAGAGCTCTACTTTCTATGTGCAAATACTCACTGGTTACTATGAGAATATCGCAAAGATTTACAGGTAATTCCCTATGTGTGCTATTTTTGGGTGAGTCCTCTTCTACTACAATCCGCTTTGGTATCAACACAAAGGTAATAGTAGTTTGTTACAGTCGACTTCTTGGTTAAATTCTTAGTAATAGAAGTAACTTCTTACAATTCCTTATTCAACTTTGAATGCCCATGTTAGCTTTGATGAAAGCAAAGCTGCAAACACTCACTCATTAATGTTCACACAAATTAAAGAGAACACATGAACGAGAGAGAGTGTAGAAGGCTGGTTCACTTGAAATAACAGCTCAAGGTACAATGAAGTACCTTAAGCTATTATTTCAAGTGAACACACACACTCACTCACTCACTCACTCACTCACTCATCAATGTTCACAGATTAAAGAGAACAGTCACTCACTCACTCATCAATGTTCACAGATTAAAGAGAACACTCACTCACTCATCAATGTTCACATATTAAAGAGAACACTCACTCACTCATCAATGTTCACATATTAAAGAGAACACAAGGAAAAGAGAGAGTGTAGAAGGCTAGTTCACTTGAAATAATAGCTCAAGGTACAATGAAGTACAAGAATGAATAGTAACCCTAAATTGAGGATGAGGGTGCTTATATACTAGCTAACCCTAAGGTACATGTTCACACTTGGATGGCCATGGGGAAAAGAATCCAATGGGGAAAAAGTGCCCATGGCATAAGTACATGACCGCATAGTGTAGTACTATCAAATATCTAATAAAATCCTTTGTAGTAAAAATGTTAGGCTTACTTAGATTGCAGATCAGTATCTAAAAGGAAAGAGGGCCAAAGCTTTACAGAAGGCCTTAAACTTTTCATGTGATAAGGTTTTAGTGAAAAGATCTACCACATTATCATGTATACCGCAATAGATCATATTGATCTCTCCTGCATGGAGTCTCTCATTGACACATTATCTTGCATAATATACATTATCATATGCATTGCAATAGATCGGATTGGTCTCTCCTACAAGGAGTCTCTCTCTGACATAGTGGTAATGCACTTTCAATGTGCTTGGTCTTGGCATAAAAGACATGATTCTTACTATGTGAGAATAGGAGTAGGGGTGTTAGAAGGGACACAATGATCCTCCATCAATCCTCCCAACCATACACATTCAATTGTCACAATAAATGATGCTCTGTATTTTCATCTTTACAATACGAGGTTTCCACAACTGGTTGTTTCTTTCTTAGCCATGATATGAACCAATTACCAAGAAAGTAATAATTTCCACATGTGGACTATCATGAATCATAATCCCCGCCCAATCGGAATCACTGAAGGCCTACAATTCTAAATCACCCCTCTTCGCATAAGATAATCCAAGATCCTGAGTGACCTCAAGTATTAAAATATATGTTTAATTGCTTGCCAAAGCTTAGTGCCTGGGTAAAGTATGAATTTTGAAAGTTGTGATGCACCATACTAGTTGCACAAATAGACCAAACATCCAACAACTTGATCTTAGTGCTTGGGTAATGCATGAACTTTGAAATTTTGTGACACACCATATTGGATATCTAACTTTGAAAGTTGTGGCACTCCATACTGGATGTCTAATTGTGAGTTGCACAAATAGACCAAGAATCCAACAACTTGATCATAAGTGGTTATGTCGAATGGTTCACCGGTATCCGGCAGACTAAGTTTTACACCAGGTTCTATTTATGTAGAAATCGGTTTACAACTTTCCATGTTAAATAGACCAAGATCTCACATCTCAAAATTTGAGGCAAGACCAGCCTTAAAGGCTATAAATGGAATCCTCATTGGTGCCTATTACTAGCATGTCATCTACATAGAGAATAACAAGAAGCAAATCCTACTTGTCCTTGTTTACATATAAAGTGCTTTAAGTATAACTATTTTGAAATCCCTATCCTATCAAATAGGCACAAATCTTCTTGTACCAAGCCTTGGGAGCTTGTTTCAAACCATTAAAGCTTTATTAGCGATTGGAAAAAATTATGATTGTGTCAGTCAAACGATTGGAAAATTGCACATGATTACAAATTTTATCTGGCACGTGTCGCACTATAATAAAGTGGTGGAAAATGACAAAATCCTTGACGGATTTCTGTATCTATGTTGCATTGTTGACATGAACTGTACCACCTGCCGACCGTAAGAGTTGTTTGCACACAAGACGCTACACACAGTAGTTGAAAGCACTGTTAGAAGCTCCAACTTGAATTGAATGATTAACACAAATGCTTAAAGAAGCCATTGATGATTGATTAAGTTGACGATTGTGGAAGGCACTGGTCATTTGGGCTAGGTATTGTAAAAGCCATACGATTAAATTTTTTGTGATTTCTCAGATGGACGATTGCTCTATCGAGCGATTGGAAAAAATTATGATTTTGTCAGTTGAGCGATTGGAAAATTGCACATACAGGTTTATCTGGCACGTGTCATAGTATAATAAAGTGGTAGAAAATGATAAAATCCTTGACGAATTTTTGTATCTATGTTGCACTGTTGACATGAACTGCACCACCTGCCGATTGTAAGAGTTGTTTGCACACAAGACGCCACAATAGTTGGAAGCATTGTTAGAAGCTCCAACTTGAACTGAAAAGGCCAATTGAAACAAGCTATTGAAAATCACAATCTATGATAGCTTACACCATAGTGAAGAACAAAACTAGAAAATAAATCTATGGAAAAACTTTACTCTGATACCACTATTAGCTTTGACGGAAGTAAATCTGCAAACACTTATTCACTCAATGTTCATAGATTAAAGATAACACAAGGGGGAGAGAGAATACAGAAGGCTGTTTCACTTGGAGTAATAGCTCAAGGTACAATGAAGTACAAAAATATAAAAATAAATAGCAATCCTAAACTAAGGATGAGGTTGCTTCTATACTAACTACCCCTAAGGTGCTCATTTATACTTGGATGGCCATGGGGAAAAACCCAGTGGGACAAAAGTGCCCATAGCATAAGTACATGACCTCATAGTGTAGTACTACCAAATATCTAACAGCCCACACTTTAGCCTAAAATCACAGTACTTATGCCCATGGAATAAGTAATGACCTCACAGTGTAGTACTACCAAATATCTAATGGCCCACACTTGAGCCCAAAATTAAATCCCTTTTTGGTGGTATTTATTGATTTTTTCTTTGCTTTTCTTTCTTGCAAACATTAGTGCAAATCACAAGCTTGAGATTTAGCTTTGTTCTTGGTGCATCATCTTCAAATTTGCATGCTTCAAGCTAATGTTAAAGCTCAACATTGAGCTAATCTTTAAGTCACATCATTGTTATGTGTGAGGTCCATCCTCAATAAGAATCTAACGTTTCAATAGATCCCTAGCCAAAACTGCTTAGAGATCTACTTTTTGCATCTTGAGAAGAGCTTATGGAAGCAAGCAAGCTATCTAGAGCACATGACTCGAATCAGTTGTGATAATGGGACTATGTGTTTTTGGATTTGTAAAAGATGAATTATATACAAAAGCTAAATGAGAATAATGTTCTAGGAGTTAACCGACCAATATTATATAAGTTGTAAGCTCAGTAATGATGAACAATCAAAATTACATAAGTCATAAGCTTGGTGATATCCTAAAATCTATTAAAATAAGTGTGTTATGTGGTTATAAATATGTGGCAAAAAAGGTAAGTCATGCATTTGGAGTAATGTTAATCGATGTGGTTAACACATATCATTAATGTCCAATTTATCCAATACACATTGCTGTAAAGGCTCCAAAAATAAGAAATCTAGAGAACATGAACCTCTAGATATTCATAATCAAAAGAGGAAGTTGATTTCTATCCTTAAAATACCTTTTGCTTGAGTCGGTTATGATAATATTTGTAGTTGTCAATAGACTCACTAAGATGATTCGTTTCTTTCTTCCCAATGAAGAAAACTAATGATGCATCAGTAGCTCCTAAGATTTTCATCAAATAAATATTTTGACTTCATTGGGGTTGCCAAATAACATATCATTAGTAGATTCACATATAACTTTTGGCAAGCCACATTCAAGGTATCCAAAAACTAAACTCATGATGATAAATTTTCACCCTGAAATAGATGGTGAAACTGAGAGGGTGAACCTGTTAAGAAAGTATGTAACTATATTTGCATACAATAGTTTTTGGCATGTTTCCATCTTTTGAAGTTGTCTACAAACAAGATTGTTGTAGTCTAGTTAAATTTTGAAATCAAGCGTAAATCAAGTTATATTTTGTCTATAAACAAGATTGTTGTATTATAGTTAAATTTTGAAATCAACTATAAATCTATACACAAATGTTAGAGAAGTTGGAAGGTGACGTGGCTAGTTAAAAATTATATAAAAAGAGCTCAATATAGACAAAGCTTATTGTGATAAGAAGCACTCAATTATAAAGCTTGCTCTGTAGTAGTGAGAGTCTTTTTGAGAGTCAAACCCAAGATAAAAGGTTATCTATTTGATAAAGAAGCTTATTGTGATAAGAAGCACTCAGTTATAAAGCTTGCTCTGTACTAGTGAGAGTTTTTTTGAGAGTCAAACCCAAGATAAAAGGTTATCTATTTGATAAAGTTATAAAGAGATACAACATACTATCCTACTGACTTTAATTACCTGAGAGATACAACATACTATCCTACTGACTTTAATTACCTGAGAGATAAAGTTTCTTTTGGTATTTCATATAAGCTTGGTGAAAATGTTGTAGGATATGCATAAGCTACAAGAGAGAAGAACTCAAGGAGAACCCAGCCAACCCAAAAAATGCACCAACATATGTGTGGAGTCCGCATCACATTTGGTGGAGTGAGACTAGAATCACTTGAGGTATGTGAGAGCTCTATATATCAAGGAATCACTTTAGGTATGTCTCCAAACCTTGATAGCCTTTACTTGGTACATTATTTAGGTTTTATTGATGCGGATGGTATAAGATACAATAAATAAAGCTGTCTTGTAAAAGTGAATCTCTCCATGAACATGTAATTTGCTAATTTTCTTGTTATGCATGATTTTGGCCCATTTTTGAAAGAATGTAGTAGAAGAACTATGTAACTAGATTGGATGATGTAGAAGAAGAATTTTGTAACCATATTGGATGATGTTACTTAAAGACCTTAGACAAGCATTAATATTAACCACTTTTAATTAACATTTCTATTTAATATTGTTCTTCACTAACACATCTACACACTTTATAATGATTATCTTTTACTTATTTTCTCATCATTTGATGTGGTAAGCATTCTAAAGACACTCCCAAGTTTTGTACGTTAAGGTCATAACATGAGAAACCCAGCTATAAAGGCCAAACACTTATAAAAGCCCTATATTTAGGGTCATGGGTCACTTGACCTAGTGAGAAAAGGCTTACAAGGGATAAAAGCCAATTTATGGTCATGGGTCACTTGGCCTAGTGAGAAAAGGCTTACAAGGTATAAAAGCCAATTTCTTATGTTCATAACTCATACTCCCCATTCATGCAACATAGTTTAGTGTTTTCTCTACTCTCTCTTACAACTCTAATTTAGCATGTGCGGATGTAATTAGTGTTTTCTCTACTCTCTCTTACAACTCTAATTTAGCATGTGTGGATGTAATTCAAATTAGGGCATGTGTGGATGTAATTAAGATTAGGGTTTAGGGCATTCTTTGTTCTAATCGACATAAAGGATTAGGGTTTGGGGAATACTTTGTGTTAATTGGCTCGTCTCCTCTTGCTTTACCTTCTTCTCTTCTCCTCCCTCTTTCTCGACTAGTTAGGCATTGCATAGCAATTAGCTTCGTGCGAGGATTTTGACTCTGAGAATGAGCGGTTGCACCACCCATTGGAGGAAGACCCACATTAGTGTGACAATGAGTGCAAAAGAAACATGGAACCGAGTTGGCTCAAGCTTGGTGATTTGGTAAGTTTCCCACATGATTTATCTTTGGTACCATTTCTCTGGGGTGCCTTATCACTTATGGTTGTCGAGCTTCTCGCTCTCTAAGAAATCGAATGGAGTCTACCATGCTCGACGTTGACACCAACCAAAAAACGTCTATATTTAGAAGATGTTTCATGTTTTGTGCTTGTTTCTTTTGTTGGTTTTCTTCAATCTTGGAGCATTGGAGTAATGGAGAAGTAGGGAGCATTAGTGTAAAGAAAGATCAATTTTATTGAAGGCTATAAGAGGGCTGGTGGATACTCTTGTCCAAATTAGGTTATCTTGAATGTTCCTTTGTTAATGACCACATGAGATTAATTCATAGAGTTGTCTTTATTATTAAGAAATAAGATTAAACATATGCAAAAGCCTCTTTCACATGAAAAGCCTCTTTCACATGAAAAGGAAGGGTGTCTTTGATTTGATGGTGTTCAAGTGTGAAATTAAATGAATGTATGAGTGCATTTATGTTACTATAATGGAAACCACGTCTTTGTAAAATCCAATATGACAAGCATGGGGTTCCCATGTGTGCCATTACATGACCTCAAATACTTTCATAAACCCAAAGCCCAAAATATATATAAGGCTAGACAAGATAAAGATATCTTGGGCAAATGGAGACTCAAAGGGGGGAATATATATAAGGCTAGACAAGATAAAGATATCTTGGGCAAAAAATGGAGACTCAACGGGGGGAATTATTCAAAGTTCATGCACCCTAAGAACCATCCCTAAGAACCATAGAATGCAAAGTGGTATTTGACCCCTCAAAAGAAAAGGATACATGCCTATGGAGACTCAAGGGGATAATTATTCAAAGTTCACACACCTTAAGAAACACCAAATAACTGAAGGATCTACCTATCTTCTCTTAAGTTTTTGGTGAGAAAGAAACATGGATGATTAAACACATTCATAAGAAGCTTGGATCTTTTGACCAACATACGATGTGAATCAATGGTTGTAAATACATGATGTGAATCAATGGTTTTAAATACATGATGTAAATATGATGATATAAAGGTTGGATCTTTTGACCAACATACGACGTGAATCAATGGTTGTGAATATATGATGTGAATCAATGGTTGTAAATACATGATGTAAATGTGATGTTGTAAATACATGGGTCAAAGTGAGACGGATCCCATTGTCGGTGACCGATCTATCATGTCTTTTCCAACATGTTCTTGCATAACCATGTGAGTATGGAATCTTAATATAAGAGTGAGAGTAAGACAACCACTACGATGAGAGACCTAGGTAGTTCTCTGTGAGTATGGAATCTTAATATATATAAGAGTGAGAGTAAGACAGCCACTCTGTGGAGACTATTGGAGTGGTTGGGTGGATTGTGCTTTTGTCACCTTTGGCAGTATGGAAGAAGAGATTATGTTAAAAGTCATGTTTTGTGATTTGATATTGTAAGTTGATTTAATTTTGTGATTAAAGCTCTACAATGCAAGTGGTCGAATTTAAGTTTAAATGAAAATTTCATGTATTAATTCTTGTTATATTTTGGTTATTTTTGTGAATCTATGGTTATATCTTACAATATCCTTCTTTAATAACTTAAAGCCTTAAATTATTACTTTTAGTTTATGATTATATCTTGCAATATTCTTTGTTGATAACTTGGATCGCTTGTAACTATTCTTCTTACAATATTCATCTTTTAGTCTAAAGCTTGTGAGTAACTACGGTGTACAGGAAATGGCTTAGATTATTGCTTTTTAGTTTGAAGCTTGTGAGTGACTGTGGTGTAGAGGCAATGGCTTTGTCGCCCACCCCCTTCACCTTTACAAAGGGGTAGCACTATGTAGGCTAGCACGTAAATTCTTGGAAGCGTGTCTCAACAACACTATCTCCACATCACTATACCTTGTGTCCATCTGACAATCTCTAAACAAGCCAACTTCAGCTAGCCAAAATGTAGAGGAGATCATTGCCAAGGTTAAGGAAAAGGTGAAAGAAGAGCTAAAAGAAGGGGTGAAAGATAAGGTAAAGGGAGATTAAGACAATTGGTAGCGTAAAACAAACAAAAGGAGTCAGTGGCCCAAAAAAAATCGAGTTGGAGGATTACATGAAGGAGGTGGAATTATGGGTTGGATGGATAAAAGGAAGAAATAATTGGCAACATTGTAGTGGTTACCTTTGATACCAAATCCAACAAGGTAGATATCCTTAAGCAATCAAGGAAACTAAAGGGTACCAAGGTATGGATTACATACGAGCTCACCTCAGCATAGTTAAAGCAAAAAGGGATCAAACTTGCTAAAGTTTGAGAAGCACGTAAAGAAGACAACTGGGTTATTTTTTCGTGATGGAAAAGCTGTAATCCTAATTTTTTGCAACTTGGAACCAGCTTCTCATGTTCTCAGCATAGTCTCACCAATATCTAGTGGCATTGTAGATGAACACTAGGAGTTCTTTTTTTAGTTTTGTTTGATGTTTATATTCATTTACTAGAGATTTGGGCATGACCTTCATGGTCTTCATTTATGTATTTGGTCGCATAGGTCATTTTGGCCTTCCATAGACATTAATAGAACTTTCTTTCTTTCTTTTATAGTAGCAACAAATCTACCATAATTACATTTCTCAATGGATGAGAACCCTATGGTCGAATACCAAATAGAAATTTGAAGTCAACCAACCTCCTACTTTCTTATGGTCACTTTGTGAAGGTCATTGTATAGTGAGTGCATAGTTGCTATGATGAAAGCATAACCAAGAATAAACATGTAGCCTACTTCTTCATTGCCTAATTCTTCCCCTTTGTCAAAGCACATCCTCACTTACTTTGTTATGTGCACATTATATGTGCATATACTAGGAGGCTAACCCACCCTAGTATATGCACATATAATGTGCACATAGCATACTTCTTGGCTCAGGTAGTGCCTTAGGCTAGGCAAGCAAGCTAGTCTCCTAGCTAGCTTTGGCAATTTTGAGATATTGCCTTGGCTCTATCAATGAGCTAGCTCTCTATCTTGACGAGTGAGAAGGCATATTCCCCTTCTTGTATCAGCTTCATATGAAAGGGGACAATGGCCACCGTCGTGTAGATTGAATGCTAATGGCCAAGCTCTATGCTCGTGACATCTGAACCACCAATTGTTGCTTGAATAGATCATCCTCTACCCATGGTTGTCAAGTTCTCGTTTTCTTCACTCATGATGCCTTCCCTATTCGACTCCATCATCCCCTTATTGGCAAGGTTTTCACGATTCTTCACTACCTCCATCTTCAACAACCTCCCTTTATCGGTAAATCTAAGAGAAAATTATAATTCTTTATCTTCGCAAAATTAGAGTTTTTGAAGTTGTGCCTTCTTTCCTATATGCAATCCTTCAACAAGATGAAAATAGTAGTTGATGTGAAGCACATAATTAGGTTTTGTTTTTTTGTTTGTAGCAAGGCACACAAAGCAAAGTTTACATTTTCATCAATCTTGCTTTTGTGCAACAACACCCGCTATTTCAATCTATGTCTTATGCATGTGTTATTCCATCCTTTGTGTTTTGCACATGATGTCACAATCTATGTGAGGAACCATGTTAGCGAAGTTGTTAATAAAAAAATTTGTGCAAAAGGTTAAGATGTCTCTCGCTAGATGCTTATCCCAAAGGGAGTCATGCCCATTGGTGGTAGGTCCCCTTTTGTCTCGATAACTTCCTATTCAAAATTTTCATGTTGTGATGTTGAGGCTCTTGCTAAGACCATGTTCTAGCTGCCTAAGTGGTCGAGTGATGGAACTATGTGGAGTCCTTTATGTGGGAGTGCCTAATGGGTCGAGTGATGGAACTATGTGGAGTCCTCTACGTGGGAGTGCCTAATGGGTCAAGTGATGGAACTATGTGGAGTCCTCTATGCAAACTTGAAATTCTTAACTCTTTTGTTATCCTATTTTAACTATACCCTTTAAGGCTTTTAAAGGGGGTTCACATGCTGAACTACAAAGAGGAGATGCCATAGGCTATGAAAAGGAGGTGGTGTTGACACACTTGTGTATAGATGGCAGCGTTTGCATGAGTTGGAAGAAGGCACTCAAGTTGTTGAGGGTGCCCCTATCCAAGGATAAAGTAGTTGGCATCTTGTAGGGCAACCACAACAATGATGGTAAGCATTTGAGTATTATTATTCAAAGGGACCCAATAAAAAACGGGTCTATAGTTTTTTGTTTCCATTAAAAATATTGGCATCCATTGTCATGCATAACCACTTCCTCCATTTGGCTGTGGAGATGGATCGATGACTTGTGTTCAAAGAATAAGTTATTTGTTTCATTGATCAAACCATTAACTATAAAGGGAAGGGCTTGTTCGTGGATTCTATAAATTTTGGAGATGGGTTGAAGGGAAGGGCTCATTCGTGGATTTTATACATTTTGGGGGAACATGTCGTCTTGGTACAAGGGCTGTGTATTTATCCTCTATATCAAACCATTTTTATTAAACACCGTCTTTTATAGATTTTGAAATCTTAATATTAACTTCTTTCACTAACCATGGTTTTTTCTCATGTGACACATGTACCTCATTCCAAGGAGATACTTGCAGATTTTAAAATATCATCATTGCCAACTGGGCAATGTATATTAAACAAGCAAGGTGATCGCTTCTAAATAAGTGCCCCCCATGTAAATACTAAGTCACACACTATACAACTCTGTAATAAGTGCCCACCATGCAAGTATTAAGTGACACATGTCTTTGTAAAAATTCATTGTCCTCCACACTATAATTTAGCATGTACCAAGTCACACACTATATGTCTATAATTCACCGTCCTTCACTTTCATAAGCGGAAGTGCTCTTCTTAAGGGGCAAATGGCATTTCCCCTCAAGACTAGAGTTTTTAATTCACCGTGCTCCACTTTCATAATTGAAAGTGCTCTACTTAAGGGGCGAATGGTATTTCCCCTTAAGACTATACTTTTGAAGTGAGACCCTATGCCTTGTATAAGATCTTTTCCCCCCCGCTTATGCATAAATGCACTTATTAAACATAGATGTACTCAAAATGATTAACTTCAACACAACTGATGTTGGTTAACATGTTCGTGTGCAAGGAGTTTGTGAGAGGATTGTTCTATATTCAATGGTTAGAGCATTTGCCTTGTTCTTTTAACAAGTGCTCTTTGTTATTGCTATGTTGATGAGCAATCGGTATCACTTTGTAGTGTTTCTCTTATTGTAGTCTTATACTGTTCCATAAAGTCATCTATGCTTTCTTCCAATCAACATTTAAAATGGATTGTTGACACATCAATGTCAAGTGAATATGGATTGATAACGAACCTTGTGTCACCAAAGCCTTATTTAGTTAACATGTGATTTTATTGACTAGGCTAGCCATGCCATGTCTCAAAAACATGTCAATCTTCTCTCAAATCTTTGCATCTCCCTCGTGCTATATACTTTTTTTTTTTTGTTGGGAAGGTGGATTTGTGCATATCGTGTGTGCGCCGTCATGTAGTCCCTAAGCATCAAACATCGTGGAACCTGACTGTTCTACTCTACGAGCTAAGCTACACACCGTCGGCAACAATCATGCTATATACTTTAAAAGCACTAGGCTTACATTTGCCCAAGCATTCTAGTTGTTTCCTAGACAGATGGAACCATATTTTATTATTTTTTAATTTGTCTTTCTGCTTTCTTCTTCTTTTTATTTTCCCTCGCCTTATATAAATACTCTCTTTTTTATATTACGCGAAAATAAAAAGTCCATCTACTATATCTTGATGAAGCAAAGCTTCTTTAACTTGCAAGCTAGGGCTTTTTGGTTTTTCTTTTTTCTCGGCTGCTGCTGCTGCCCGTCGAGACCTGTGTGTGTGCTCTGTTTCGTAATCGCCATGGCTCTCTGAAGCTCATCTATAGCGTCTTTTTGATATACTGCACTACGCTCTGTCTTATCATACAGGGCTTACGCAGACACAGCGCCCTAAGCTTTTTCGAACAGTTCTTATGGCGGGAAAGGATTGCTTTGCTGCAGCAGAAGACGTGGAAGCGTGTGCCTCCCCCTTATGCAAGGAAGGCCCCGTGCTCACCATGATCAACAAACGCCTGCGCGCCCTGAAGAAGAAGTACAACAGGATTTCGCAGATTGAGGAGAGCAAGGCGCAGGGCAAGCAGATCAACAAGGAACAAGAGGAGGTGTTGAAGGCCAAGGTTGCGGTGGGGGTTCTGATAGAGGAGTATGAGAAGCTGCGGCAGCCCCTGATGGCGGCGGTGAAGGAAGAGGTTGAGAAGGAGCTGATGGAGAGCAGGGGTAAGGGAGAAGACGGAAGGGCGGTGGGAGAGGAGGAAGATGCAGAGGTGCGCAAGGACCTGCAAGGTCAGGCTTCGTCCAATGGGACTCTGCACTCTGAAAACCCTAACCCTGTTTTTGATCATGTAGAGCCTGAAGATGCTTGCCAACATCAGACTGAGGCACCCCAAACTCATGGTGTTCCTTCTGACCGTGATATTGGGGACCTTCTGCACCTCCTGTATTTCGCACAGCTCTTCGATGTGCCGCAGACTGAGGCAACATCCTCCCTGGTATGGACTAAAGTGCATGAGCGAAGCTCTTGCGTCTCATATGACTGCGTCACCGAGGAGGACTCCACCAGCCCCCTCGAGGAGAGAGACCTCAACGACCTCTCTCTCCTGGGCTCTCTCATCATCTCCCGGCCTCCCAATGCAACTCTCTCACACCGAGAGGCGCTTCAACAATGCATCCAGCATGCTCTTCTCTGGCTCCGCAACTCCGACTTTCCCATCAGAAAAGACCTCAGTTTAACTTGTATCCTTATGATCATTTTTGACATTGTTCTTTGCGTAAGTGTCGGTCGTTGTTGTCTTTTGCATGGAGCTCGTGATGTTTTCTGCATTGGCTACCAAAGTTTCTACATTCCTTCTTGAGCATCATTTGATAGGGGATCTTGCAGACCCTTCTTTTGTCTAGGCTATTATTGAACTACAGATGTCTTTGTTTGCTGCACAGTAGATTTTGCATGGTTTATCAGAATTACAAGGGAGGAGGAGTGCATTTCACAGCTCGCTTACTAATTTTGCACATGGTTATCTGTAACTGCATGGGCCTATTCTTATGGGAGAATTCCTGAGACATACGGTAATAAAAAGAAAGAGTTGATCTGTCAGAGCGATTGTAGTTTGGGTAACCAAATTCATGCAATCGGGCATTATCCAGAAGTCCCCCACGCCCCTGCCCCACTTCTCTTGTACTCCCCTTCCCCCCTGTTTACTTGCTGCATTGTTGGTTTTCATTCATATTTGTTTTAAAACTGGCCCCTTAGCTGTTGCTTCAGATTCACATTTGAGGGAAAGGCTCAACAGAATCTTGTCATCAGAATACTACACGATGATTCCTGAATTGCAAACTGTCAGTCAACAGACAGCCGCGATTGCAGCCACGGTAACAGGGGATTATGCATCTCAATTACTTGTCCGTGAAGCTTCTGATGGAACCGGTGCACTGGAATCGGAAGTCCCTTCAAATTATTTTTCTGATCAGGTATGAGCATGAATACAACTGCAACTGCAACTTCAATCCCACAAGGAAAGCATAAACAGTATAAAGTGAAATGAAATAGCAAACTCAACACACTGTACATGGCCCCAGCAGCACCCGCTCTCCTTCCGCCCTTCTGTTTCAGAGTACTTGATATTAAGATGAGAATGCTTGAGTAAAAGGTTAAATAGTGGATACCTCTCTGTGCTTTTGATGTATTGAGAGACGAGGCCTTGTGAAGTTCTTTCCTAATTTCTCAAGTCTGATGCAATTGGAGACCCTAGATTGACCTGGGTTAAGTTGTGTAAATTGAGCTCATTCTTCTTCAAATTGACTTGATTGACTCTTAGAAAGTATGTAGAATTGGGAAAGAGGGGCTTTATTTACAGGCTGCATTAACTGGAAGCAAAAAGCTTATGTACAAGACTGCCACTCAAGTCACAAAAATGCTCTCCTTCTGATGCACGCTGGCTGTTATTACTTTGCTGTTCACCCTAGAGAGAGGCTGAAGGCATGGGCTGGTTAGCATGGGGAAATAGTAGGTAGAAAGGGGATCTTTACATAGGCTCTTCCTTAGCTGGTTGGCTGTTGTCACTACATGCTTTTTTGGCTCAAAACAAAGCCTGTGCATTTATTTTTGCCAGCCTTTGCTGTTCAACCTGATGTGTCTGGCCTGTTGGGAACCTGTCCAAGTCTGCCCGTGGGGGCCTTGGCATGCTGTAACGCATCTCTATATTTTACTGGCACACATGGCAGCATGCAGGTGCCGGGCAGCAGCAAGCAGGTTGGGATCTGACATGTAGCAGTCGAGGTGGCCAGAGCTCAGTTGGCTGGTGATTTATGCTGGTCGTGGATACAGGCCGACAGCCCATATGCTGGCTGATTTTTTTGGGCACTATATAAGCACATTCAGTTTCCTATCTCATTCCTTTGAGTAGCGTTTCTCTACACCAAGGTTGCATCCGCGCGTACGTACTTTATGATAAGGTATGTTTTAGTGTATGGTACGGTACTGTACCGTACGATAAGGATCCGTACGTGGCAAGGCCCCCCCCCCAACCTTACCTTTGGTTGGCTTAAAAAAACGCCAAGCCAGCCGCCGTCGCTGATTTTAGCCGTCTCCACACGTCGGGGACACCCAGGCAGGTGAGGATACATGCACTTTCTTGTTTAACTTATGTGTGTGTTTTATCGCACCATACACACATACTTTTAGTACTAACAACTTAGCAGTGAGAGATGATGATGCGGTGCCAGCCGTTGCGGTCACCGCCATTGCAGAGCTAGAGTATGATAGCGAAGGAAACATGTTGACAGATGGAGATCTTGAATCTTCATCTTCATCATCTGATGGTGATGAAGTGGATTGTGTTAGCAGTCATCTCCTGTCTGTATAGTATACACCAGGGCCTTTGTCGTGGGTGTGCCCGCCCATTTTAGGTGTTCCCCCATTTTTCCTCACTTTCCATAGTATTTTCCCATTTTTTGCTAGCTGTGGGAGGGCTGTCGGCTGTGTCTACTGCTGGCCGAGTGGGCTAGTGCTACTCGACTTCTTCCTCAGTGTTGCCCGATTGCCTTTCTTCTGGCCGACTGAGTTGTTTGCTGATCGTGAGCATCTCTAGCTGCTGTCGGCTGTTTTTGGGCTGGCTGACCAGCAGCCTGGGGCCGTTCCCCCACACTTCTCTTGTATCACATCATGTTTCTAGTGTATATAGCTTCTCTCTCCCTCTCTCATCTGCGTTTTGCTCTCTACAACAGTTGTCTTCATTTTCGCTTTGCATTCTGACTTGGTATTAGAGCCCGAGGTGGCTTGAAGCTTGGAGATAGTGGGAGCTTGAGGGTTTGCTGATTTGTGGTGCTGATTGGAGATTGCTTGGGCTTTTTGGGACTTGGAGATTGGGTAGAAGGCGGCCATCACCGTTGGACAGCCACCTTGCATACTATTTGCAGCCTCTTCTTCATTTTTTTTTCCTACCCACCCTCCCTTAACAAGACCTTGCGAACCCTTGAGATGGCAGACTTGCTTGAGATGGTTGAGAAGCACGTGAAGATCCCTACTCTCCTCCCATTCCCAGTGGATCGACAGTTGGACGGGAACAACTACGGCATATGGAAGGTAATGGAGTCTGTCTTGGATGGAGTCTTATGACTTGGCTGATTTCATTGTGGTTGGTGTTTCATGGCCAGAGTTGGAGGATAGGGAGCTTTTATCCTCTACTCGGAAAGAACGGGAGGCTCATGCATAGTTGTGGGATCGTGTCAATGCCAGTGTGCGTTCTTTCATCTTCCTTAATTACACACCACATGTGATTAATCATATAAAACATATGATGTTGGTCAGGTAAGCTATTGGATGACCATTCTGTTGCAATACACCTCCAAATGCGATGTTGCTCACATCGGTGATCACTTGAAATGGTTCGTCCCACGAGGCAAGTGCTAAACAAGGTGCTTCTGATAAAGCCACCTTGAGGTTCTTGAATGTCTCCAACGCTTGTGCAGTCATTCGAATCTTTTGCCTTCTTGTCTTCACACTCTTTAGCAGATCGGTGAGATCCGCCGAGAGATCAGAAAACTTGTCGATGTGGGTGGAGTATGCCTGGCATATACCCACAAAGGATCTGATGTCATAGGCTGTCTGAGGTACTTCCCAGTTGACAATCTTGGCCACTTTAGCCGGATCAAGTCGAATGTCTTCGGCACTAATTATGTATCCCAAGTAATGTACCTGGAACAGATAAAATTCCGACTTCTTTTCATTGATGTAGAGCTCATTGCTTTCCAGCAACTTAAGGACTTTCGCCACATCAATATCATGTTACTCAACTGTAGCTGAAAATACCAGTATGTCGTCCAGAAATATGAACACACTTTCCAATCAAATCCCGAAAAACACGCATCATCATGCGGTTAAATGTAGCTGGGACGTTCGTCAAGCCAAGTTTCGAGAATACCTTTGCTCCATTCAGCCTCTTGAGAATATAATCTATTCGAGGCATCTGGAATCTGCTCTTGATAGTCAGCTTGTTGAGTGTACGATAATCGACACACAAACGGGAAGACTTATCTTTCTTCTTGACAAATAAGATCGGTGCTGCAAATGGTGACATGCTGGGGCGGATGAAGTTAGATTGCAACAATTCTTGGAGTTGGTGGTCCAACTCCGATTCCATTGCCTTGGAAAGGTGATACGAAAACTTGCTCGGGAGTTCTGAGCGTGGGAGGAGGTCAATCTTGTGGTCCTCCGGTCTGGACGAGGGGAGCTGGGGAGGGAGGCCGTCCCGAAGAAAAATCTTTTGCAACTTTTTGTACTTCTCGGAAGCACTGGCCATCGTTTGGGCTGTCTGGATGTAAATCATTGCACACTGTGCGCCTTTTCTGATTGCTCGCTTAGCCTGCAAGTGGCTTATGAGCGAAAAGTTCGGAATTTTCTGCTCACACTTAATGGTCACTGGGGCGTTTGACACATTCCGATTGATTTGGAACGTGTGCTTGTCCCACTTGACATTAGGAAGAAACTTGTGAAACCATTGAATGCCCAAAATTATGTCTGCTCCTACAAGAGGGACAACCATAAAATCACGCACAAATTCTATGCCCTGAATAACTAACTTAGTAACTTAGCACCTAGAGCTTCATACTTGACGCTCGTTGTCATGCCTGTGCTAAAACCCTCAACCTGTTTGTCCACCGAAGTCAGGTCGAAACGGGCACGCCTAGTGGCCTGTTCCGTAACCGCGTCCTTCGTGCTGCCACTGTCAAACAAGACAACGACTCTCTGGCCACCTATGTAGCCAAAGGACTTGAGCAATTCGTTGCGCTCATACTCCTGGTCATGGGCGCCCTTCTGCTTATCTTCGAGCTCCCGGCTAATAATTGCTCCAACTGAAGCACCGGGGTTTGAAGAACTAGGGGTAGCCGCTGGGGTATGTGTGGGAGCTGAGCTCACCACGGAAGCTGTGGAGGCAGCGGCGGCGGGCTTTGGAGGCTTCTTAGGACAATCCCGAGAAGTATGTCCCTTTGTATGACAAAAGAAACATCTACCCTTCTTCTTGTACTGAGAAAGCTTCTCAGCACTCAACTTGCCACTTGTCTTACCTGCCTCCGCTTTCTGGTCTAGAGTACGCATAGACGCATTGTTCGAGTTCTTGGAGCCAGAGGCTCCCGGGCTTTGTCCTGGGAAGACCCCGTTTGGTTCTGGCCTTTGCCCCCTGAGGCGGTAGCCCTGGGAGAAGCCGACTGGGAAGTCGCTGGCCACCATTATGTTTCATTTCTGCACTCTGCGCAAGCGAGAGTGCGTCTTCAAAGGTGGCTGGCCGAAACATACGCACCTCCCTTTGGATTTGCGTGTCAAGGCCATACAAAAATTGCCCTTTCTTGGCCGAATCAGACAAGCCTAATTGCAGACATAAAGTCAAAATTCTATTGGGCAAATTGAAGGACTGGTTGTGCGTTCTGACGCGCTCCCTTGAACTCGTCTTCGAGTCGCTCAAGGTAGTGGGGCGGTAGAAACCGTTGCTTAAGGTCGCGGACAAACTTGTCCCACACATAAGCTGCCATACCTAATCTGGTGTGGATGAGCCCACTGAGTCCACCAAGGAATGGCCTCACCTTCCAAGTACCAACTGGCTAAAGATCACTCTGTCATTATCTGTTTTTCTAACTACGGCAAAGTAAGTTGTGGGATCGAGTTTACCATTATACTAACTGAAGTTCATTTTCTCGGGAAAATGATTCGACGGCGCCGTCGGTGTCAATCTGGCGTCCAAAGCTGCTAGGTAACGCTCATGCTCCACGCGTCGCATGGCTTCGTCTTCACGTTGTCGGATTTCCAATGCACGCATCTGCAACTCGAGCAAAGAGCTCGGTTGCGGCTGTGACCCCGCGAAAGGGTCCTTGTGTTGAGGATCTGGAATCTGGGATCATAGTCACCAGGGAACGGGAACGGATATGGGAACGAGGGGCCAATCGGGAACGGGAACGGGACCCCTTGCAATCCGGAACGGGATCCGGAACGACACGTTATCATATTTCAATACACATGAGTAGACAAATATACAATTAAAAGCAGGCAAAAGGAGACAAATATACAATTGAAAGTAGACAAAAAGAGACAAGAATTTGATAGCAAACTCAATGACCTTGTTCATATTTAGAAAACCAGAAGTACAATAGCTTGTACAATGTACAGCCACATAGTGAAAGCTAGATAGCTAAGAACAAAGAAACCTAAAGTCCTGACTCCTAGGTGATATCAAATAGGTGCAAAGATGTCAGCTAGATCATCCATAGATGCATCATGCATCGATGCAGTGGAGGTGGAGGTGGAGGGTCGTCATCATCCAACTCAGACTGTGGCTCCATATCTATGAAGCTCTCATGGTCAAAGTCACCACTAGCAACCTGGGCTAATAGTCGCAAGTTGGCTGACACATACACAAGGTCATTTGTTCTGGTAGTGAGTAGCCGATTTCTCTTCTTCGAGGCAACATGGCTAAAAACACTCCATAGTTGCTCAATTGGAGAAGAACTTGCATTCTGACTGAGAATGCGCATTGCAAGCCGTTGTAGCTCTGGAGTACCCGATCCGTAGTTCTCCCACCAAAGAGCACCTCCCATAAGTGTCCTATCTTGCTGGGCATCTGCTGAACCAAAATTACCTGTCTTTGCTCTGTACTTTCCCAAATCAATTCTAATCTTGCTTCTCATCGTAGCGTCAGGCACCAATCTGGCAAGGATTTTGTCCCAGCCATTTGTGACTTCTTCATCCGATTCCTGGCCTTTGCCTTGAAACTCTGGATCAATCACAAATGCAGCTGCATGCATTGGTGAGTGATATCGGTCCCACCTTGCTTGACACAAACTTTGAAGTTCTGCCTTCTTTGTTGTGTCGGGCTCCAAAGAAAGGATACGCTCCACCATCTTGTCCATGCCCTCATAAACTTTGCCAATGCAAGGTTTTTTCCCATCCACCATACGCAGCATGTAGATAATGGGCTTCGTAATGTTGACAACATGCTCAATCTTCACCCACAAAGGAGCATCCATGATGTGGGTGTAACAAGTTGTTCCTTGTGTGCTACGGGCAGTGGGCCACGTGCTCCACTCATCACTCACTACAAGCTGCTTGAGAATGTTATGGAGTGCAACTAGCCTCTCTAGCATAATAAAATTATATGCAAAACGAGTTTCCGAATATTTTTTAAGATCCAAGTTTGGGGATCTTTTTCTAAACTCGGAGAGGCTAAATGTGTGCCGAGTGATGAATGAAACTATGTCTTTTCCCTTTGCTATGCATGGTGCTACCCATGAAAGACCATCAATGTCTTTCAGAAGATTATTCAAGCCATGTGCAATGCATGGAGTGAATGTGATGTGTGGATACCTTGCCAAAAGAAGGTCGCCTGCAGCTCGATTTGAGGCCTCCCCATCACCAATGACCTGGATCACATCTTGAGGACCCACTTGCTCAATTGCCTCTGCCCACTCCTCCACGATGACGTCGGCATACTTGCCCGTTGGGGAGGCATCATGGGAAGACACAAAAAATGTGTTCCCTCGAGAGTATGCGATGATGCCATGGATGGAGCGAGATTGGCTATCACTCCATCCATCACTAATGATGGAGACACCGTTGCGTTGCCACCCTTCCTTGACGTTTTGCATGGCTTGCTCAACAGCTTCCTTTTCCTTTGCCAAAAGCGTGGTTCGAAGGCTCTCCGAAGAAGGGGGAGTGTAGGTTGGTCCAAATTCAGCAATGAGACGAACCATTTCCCGAAAATAAGGGGACCTTGCCACATTGAAAGCGATGTGGTCATGGTAGAAGAACCTTGCAATAGCTGCATCCACGGCTTCTCGTTTGCGTGGATTCCAAGAACCCGCAAGAGTTCTTTGCGTGCCTTTGGGGGGTGGCGGTTGATGCACGGAAGAAGAGCCTACGGATGTGGAGAAGTTGCTTGAAGGAGTTGTAAAGAATGATGGGTTCGCAGCCATAGCTCTTGGAGGAGGAGCACGAAAAATCACTTCATTATGCCTAGCTTCTAGCTCTCTCTTTTTCTCAGCTGAGATTGACAAGCATGGTTGGATTTCTTGTCCCGGCTCATGGATTAGGTGACCTCGAACTCGGTTGACTCCCCCATGTTTGGTGCTCCCACAATAGCGACATTTCCACTTCCTAGCTCCTCCGCCTTGATTGGCCTCAAGAATATCCACCTCATCCCACCATGACCATGCTTCGTTCTTCTTGGCTCTCTTGGTTCCCTTAGGAGGCATTATATGAGAGAGAGAGAGAGAGAGAGAGAGAGAGAGAGAGAGAGAGAGAGAGAGAGAGATTGTACTTGGAAGTTGGCTTTGAAAATTGAGAGAGAGATTGTACTTGGAAGTTGGCTATGAGAGAGAGAAAGCTGTCTTGGAAGTTGGAACTTGGTTCCCTTATGAGAGAGAGAGAGAGAGAGAGAGAGAGAGATTGTACTTGGCTATGAGAGAGAGAGATTGTACTTGGCTATGCACATTGCACACTGTACTTGCAGCTGCACTGGATTTTATAAGTTCTCAGACTCCAGAGAGGTACGTTTTTTTTTTAAACGTTGCAGTTAGATGTGAAAAGGAAACCCATGTTGGAGGCCAGCCCAAGTGTGAAAGGGGACAAAAAGGAACTTTAAAAGTTATAAGGTTCTTAAACTTTGATTGCTAAAAATAATAATATTATTGTAAAGCAAGGTGGTGTGGAGATTGCCGTATGGATCTTCAAGGGTGATGGCCATGGCATGGCGCTTAGGTGGCGCTGTTGCATGGGTATTGCTGCCGCTAACGGGTACAGGGCTGCCGCCACCAGGTATCGCTGCCGCCATTGAGTACCGCCGCCTGCTGGTACAAAAGCGCCGCCGCCGCCGAGTGCCGCCGCCGCCGGGTATAGGAGCTGCCATCGGGTACAGTGTTGCTGCCGCCGGGTGCTACTGTTGGGCACTGACAGGTGCTGATGCACATGGCCTACAGCAGGGCGCTGCTGCACATGGGCAACTAGGCAGGTGATTAGGTGGTCGAACATGGGCTACTACCAAGTAAAAAGCAATCAAGCGACTACATCTATGGGCAACCAGTGATGGTAGCCAGGCAGGCGTCAAGCAGAAATTTTCTCTACAGATAGTTGGGCAGCCAGACGAGTGTCAGATGGGAGGTCCTCTATGCCAGGTGGCTGCATGTGTGAAAGCAGTCAGCGTGGGTCTCTCTCTCTCTATCTCTTTTGGAAGAAGGTGAGTTGAAGGAGGCACCAAGGGGCTAACAACCAAGGGGTCTCTCTCTCTCTCTCTCTCTCTCTCTCTCTCTCTCTCTCTCTCTCTCTTCGCAAGCAGGTTTTTGTTTACGAGATTAGGATACAGAGGATCAGGCTACATATGCACAGGATGATGTTCTTGGAAGAGATGTGTGTTGCTCTTTGACTTAGACTTATGTGTATTTAGGGATTGCTTGACACGTCCTCTATCTTTCTCTCTATTGGTTTTGGCAACAGTGATATGAGGATTTATCTGTCATGGAAACAGGACATTGGTCTTTTGTGAAGAAATAGGACTTTGGTATCAAGGAAACAGGCCTATGGTTTATGGGATATAGGTCTTTGGTTTATCGGATACAGGTCTTTGGTTTCGTGTGGAAAGCATGTCTCTGGATTCAAGTTCTAGTTTTCTCGAGGTTAGGACATGTGGTTTGGTACAGCCCTACTGCTGTTTGGGAAAGGGTTGTGGGATCCATGGTTGAGATGGAGAAGACCTTTTCAAGCAGGGAGGTGTCGTACAAGTGTGGCTTCTCTATGAAATGCTTTGCTATATTTGCGAGAGTTTTTATTGGGAAAGTCCTAGGTGAAAAGCTGAAAGGGATCCTATTGGTAAAGGATTCGACAAGTTGTACTTTGTACTCATATTTGATCAAGTAAAGAAATACCGCAAGGGGCGCCACTGCGTTTTGGGACCAATCGGTGTCCTTGTACTATTTGCAGGAGCATTCTAGCTCCCTTGTTTGTTTTCCTTTTTCAGGATCCCATGGGTGATGAAGTGTTTTGTGTGCGAATGTTTGTTTCACCGCCCGTTAGATTTCTGAAGGCCAATTTCAGAATCTCTTTTAAGTTGTTGAGTCTTTGACACCTAACATACAACTATAGTATGAGCTTATATGGTGATTTACTTTAGTTAATACTAATAAATCAATGTCTCCACTAAAGTAATCGGTCAAGAATACATATCTAAATATTTCAATTTAGTTAGAAGATAAGGTGATGGTCCTAACTTTCAAAACTACATTGATAACAAAACAGCGTATATGAACCCTTACTTATATTTGGATCATCCAATAAAAGCTTATGAAAATAGTGTTTATTATTATATAAAATGACTAGATATTCAACTTAAAACCTTACGAGAAATTTAAAAATATGTAATGTAGTCTCTTATTCTATAGTAATAAATATGGTTCAAAATTTGTAAACTTTCGTCTAAAATAAAGTGCCTAAAAGGATAAGTATATATATATATATGATTGGCTCTCCCAAAATGCACCAGCAAAGCATAACATTGTATAGAACTTGGATGCATGATTTGGTCCTAGTCTATGATTATTTGATTAGCTATAAAAATCCTCAAAGTTGAATTGTTTTGAAACATCTAAATGCCTTAAGACCTAATTTATGGAGTTCTAATTGATTTTTGAGCCTAACATGGATTGTATTACACCATATATATGTTTGTAAAGCAGTGCATATGAGAAATTGACTAATTAAATCCTTTAATCAAAAAATAGTCCAAACAGCTCTGCATTACAACTATAATTTAGCCTATGAATTCTTATTAAATTGAAAATCTTAAGAGGTAACCAATGTAATCCCAAAAAATCCCAATTTTCCTTTACTATGTACTCGATGATATTAAAAAAAAAAGAAATCTTCGATTTTTACTATCCATGTGTTCTAAATAATTCATAGTGGTTGAGTACTTTAGGTATGGTGCAGTATGGTACTTGTATGGTACGAGTACGCAAAGCACACATCGGAATAAGTACTTTGAGTACGTTCGCTTTTTCAATTAGCATATATAAATTATACATATATATATTAAATAACTTACAAGATTATAATTCACATGCATGGTGGTCAAGTATATGTAGATGTAACATGAGATAATAGGTGTATGGTACGACTATGGTATAATGCACATGAGGATATTCCGATATGTACTTTAGTTATGTAGAGAGTTAAAAAAAGTATAGAACTTGGTTAAGGAATTTAATTAAAAACATATATAAAGAATGAACGATCAAGCACTCATTCGTCACAACTAGCATGAAATGGACAAGTAGAATTGAATTATTAATTGACTGAACTCTTAGACATGAAATGTCAAATGCAGTAAGACACACAAATAGATCAAAGACACTTGTGTAAATTAGAAATGATCTATGAGTCCATTGAAAAGGAAAATTGAGAAAGCAAGGAAATTGGAAGAAGTTGAGGACTAGGAACAAGGGTATGAGAAACATGAATAGGGGTTTGATGAGTTGGTATCAAGCAAAGATGGCACATGGATAAGATACAAAGTGAAAATCAATCAATTAACAAGTAAAAAAAATTGAAGTACGGGTAAGGAAAGCATGGTACCGATACAATACGTATTGAAAGTTCTGAATGGATGAGTACAAGTACTAAAATGAAATAATTCCATAAAGTTGGTCAATAAACAAGACATAAATATGTCCATAGACACTTTTATGTCCTATTACCAAGCTAGTGCTAAGTTACAACCTCGAGTGAACTCTCCTCTCTCGAGGTTGTACCGAAATCTCGACTGCAGGTCGCACAGCCTGGAAAACTCTCTCTTGTTGAGTTACAACCTCAGGTGACTGCAGACACACAGTAGCGAAGACCATAGACCTAAACTATTGTATATTACACCTCCATTGCCCTTATTGAGCATGAGAGTGAACCGGAACTGTTGGAATAATGGAGAGGAGCTCTAGGAAAGAGACTATCAACAAGTGACATCTCTCATGTCAACCAACTAGAGATTTTGATGACGACTGTTAGACCAATAGCGAGACTTGTGTGATTTCTCCACGCATGCTGCCACCACGACAACACACGACTCAATCCTAGCACAAGATGCTTGCGCCCTCAAAATCATCGGCCACTTGCTGCAAAGTGTTAGCCACAGTGGACACTAAATCTGAAACGGAAGGTGCCATGGACATATTGTCAAGACAAGTACCCACTCGTCCATGCAAATAGCCAACCGCTCCTCCATGCACGAAAAAACCGCTATGAGTGCTTCTACATCCATGATGAGTAGCTAGAAACTGGTGATCATTGAGATAACCCAAATAAACCCTTTTCCCAAACCTGCACTCCTCGACTCTAGGGCTTAGAGGCCAATGCACATGGGTGCTGGAAAACAAAAATTTGGACATGCCATAGGCTAGCCCTAAGCTCTAAAGCTAAATTCGCAATGGTGCCCAACTGTAGTGTCCACCTATCCCATCAATCAAGCTCAACGATGAGCTCACCGATTACGGTATACCGAGTCTACACTCCAAAACCACCCTTGCACATTTTTAGCTGAGGCAAAATTAGGCGCTCACACCAAATCTGGTAGACTTATGCTTAATGTGCAAGTGAATAGCAGAGAAGATAGCGGAATAGAGAGACACATGCACAACACACAACTACTAAACTATTGTATATTTATGTACAAAAAATAAAGATACAACAGCACTCTCCAAGAATGATACTGAAAATGTAGATCTCCGATCCTCAACCCAAACACTGCTGTAGATCTGCCTCAAACCAGCCCTAGTGCAGAGCAAGGGGGAAAGGTACGTAAGGTACGGTACGAATCAGGTACATAAGGTACACGTTCAAGTACATGTTGAGATTTTGAGGTACGTTATATACGTAAGGTACGTACAAACATAAAAAATATATATACTATATAGTGTATATATGTCACGTGCATCCCGCACTTGGATGCCACGTAGACATATCTGTACAAAAGGTGCAGGACCTGGATGGTGAACTGGTCCCATGCATGGTTGTTTCTCGTACACGTACGAATCAATTCGTACGTACGATTCGTACGGTACGATACCATACGATATCGTGCGGTACGATATGCCAATTCTGCCCGTTTTTAGCCGTTGCGCCGCCGCCGACTGCGCAGTTTTGTAGCCGTTTCTGTCGGTTGTTGTAGCCGTTTTGTAGCCGTTTGCTGGCCGTTTTGGGCATGCTTTGTGGCCCATGTGACATGCTACATGGCCTTATAAAATGCCCACCCCCTAAGCCTCTCTCAAAGCTCTAGCCTCTCATTACTCTAGTGAGTTGTAACCATCAAGCCCTCCCCTCTCTTGAGTCTTGCTCAAGTGACCATCAAGCCCCCCCCTCTCTCTCTCTCTCTCTCTCTCAACTCTCAACTTTCAAGCCACTCTCTCCCCCATAGGCCCTCTCTCAAGCCTCTCTCTCTCTCAAGCCTTTAGGCTCTCTCTCTCTCTCAAGAGTCAAGACTCAAGCCTCACTCTCTCATTTTCTCAAGCCCCTCTCTCTCTCTCTCTCTCTCTCTCTCTCTCTCTCTCAAGCCTATCCATCTCTTGAATCTTCTAACTTCTCTCTCTCTATTACAATGACAAGGGAGAAGAATGAAGCCTTCAATGTGCATGCTATCCATGTAGAGAAAGCCGATGGAAAGTCCAAGTCATATAGGTGGACTTGTAAGTATTGTGGCAAACAATACACAAGTGGAGTTACTAGCATAGTTACCACGGAACGGGAACGTTCCGGGAACGTCGGATGCTAGAACGGGAGCGGGAACGGGAACGGGAGCGGATCGGGAACGTCGCGGAACGCCACGTCATATGACATGTCAACATATGACACAAAAAAATGTAACTTTTTGTATACGGATAGCCAAATATGCTTCCTAATATTTGCTCCCCCAAGACACGAACATACAATTCTGCAAGCAAAACAAACGTTCCGCCAAAAAAAAAATAAAAAATTTGCGGAACGTTCCGGCGTTCCGGGAACGTGCCTTCGACCGGAACGGCGTTCCGGCGTTCCAGGAAGGCGGAACGACGTTCCGTGGTAACTATGGTTACTAGGCTTCTCCAACATGTTGGAAAGGTGGGGGGGCAAGTTGCGCCATGCAAGGAAGTCCCCCTTGCTATATCCGATGAGATCTTCAACAAGATCAAGGGTGGATTGGGTGCTCACTATGATAGTGGTAGAAGCTCAAGGGCGGATGATGAGGTCATTTCCCCGCCTTGTGATACATCCTCCCCCGCCGCCTCCATCGGTGCCGCCTCCGCCTCCGCCTCCTCAAAGAGACAAAGGCTTGAGTCTCCCATGAGGCAAGCCACTCTAGCCCAAGCCACCGGGGGGTTCTCTTCTTCTCTATCACATCTCCGAGAACGGCAACGGCTAGCGGATATAGAGATTGCACGCACCATTATTGAGTGCAATCTCTCATTCCATGTGCTCAAGGTAGATCAATGGAAGTCAATGGTGAAAGCCATTGCAAATGTGGGCCCATGTGAAGGATGGACCGGCATCTCCTATCATGACATGCGCACGAAGAGGCTTGTGGACGAGAGGGAAAGAATCGATAGATCTCTCAATCCGGTGCGGGCGGCATGGTCCAAGTATGGGTGTAGCATCCTCTCCGACGGATGGAGTGACCGGAAGAAGAGAGGCATCATCAATATACTTGTCTCTTGCCCTCTTGGCACATACTTTGTGCGGGGCGTGGATTCCGGAAAGGCGGGGAGGAAAACATCGGGTGCATTCATATATCGCCATATCAAGCAAGCCATCATGGAGGTAAGTTTCAACTTTCAAATTGCATTAAAGTCTTTAAAGTTTAGGCTTTAGTATATGTGATATGATCATATGTGGCTATATCATGAGTCATGACTCAAGTCTCATACCGCATACGCTCATTGCATCCATTCATGTGCATTGTGACATGTAGGTTGGATCGAAGAACGTGGTGCAAGTCATCACCGACAACGCTTCAAATTGCCGTCGGATGGGGAAGTTGCTCGAGAAGGACTATCCCTCCATAGTATGGACGCCTTGTGCCTCCCATTGCATTGACTTGCTCATGGAGGATATGGGCAAGTTAGTGTGGATGAAGGAAGTAATGACCGAAGCTATCTCTATTGTTACCTTCTTCACCACAAAGGTGAAGGTGCTTGCCATGTTCCGCGAACATAGCAAGTTGGAATTGAAGAAGCCTTCATCTACACGCTTCGCCTACATGTGGCTCCTCTTGGAGCGCCTCCACGATGTGAAATCCTCCCTTCGCCAAACAGTGGTCTCCACAATGTGGAATGAGTGGGATGAGCGAGAATCGGCGGAGGCCAAAGCCATGCAACGGCTTTGCCTAAAGGAGGAGTTTTGGCAGTCGGTCCGCACTATTGTCATTGCGGTCACGCCCTTCTATAGGGTATTGCGGATGACCGACATGGAGGGAGCCACCATGGGCCTTCTTGTTCACTTCATGGGAGAGGCCATAGCAGAGTTACGCGTTTCTCCTTCCATCGACGAGGAGAAGCGCGATGGTATGTTGGCCATTGTGGAGAAGAGATGGAAGTGGATGCGAAGACCTATCCATGGTCTTGCCGCTTTATTGCATCCGGCTTACAAATCACCCGCCCTCTTCACCAACGTGGAGCTACTTGAAGCCCGAGATGCTTACTTGCCCAAAGCATTGCCGGAGGATCGCCATGGGAAGTTCCTTGAGGAGCTCATAAGCTACAATGACCAAAGGGGAGGAGCCGCGTTTGCATCTACTACCTGTTGGAAGAGGGAATCCCTTGTGAAGCCCCTCTTTTGGTGGGAGACATTTGGGTATGCGCTCTCAAGCCTCCAAAAGGTGGCTTTGAGAATCCTAGCTCAGGATTGCTCTTCAGGTGCATGTGAGAGGAACTGGAGTTCCTACTCACTTGTACACACGAAGTTACGTAATCGCTTGAGCACGCAACAGTTAGAGCGGCTAGTGTATTGCCGCGCTAACTTGCGCATGCTGCGCGCAATGCAAAAGATGGAATCGGCGAGACAGGTAGAAGTTACAACTTATAAGTTATAAGTTATAAGCATTCAAATTTCAAACTTCAATGTTTATTGAAATTTGGAACCAAATTCTAATACATTGCTTGTCACTTGATCATTGTACAATGTAGGTGAATGTGGATGCATTCAAGCTCACAGGGGGCACTCTTCAGAGTGTAAACAAAGTGCAGGATGAGGAGGAGGAGAGGATCTATGCAGAGATCTATCGAGAGCTCAAGTCGTTTGATCGACGACCTACTCGCACTCGTCGTGGGCGTGGAGGTAGTGGCAGAGGAGTGCAAGTAGGAAGCCGTGGATGCACGGTTCGTGGTGCTCCCAGGGACATAGTGCATACCTGCGGCGTGGATCGGGTAGCTCCACACTCGCTCTTGCAGATGAGGATGCTCCCTTTGGCTTCTCACATGAGCTTAGAGAGCCCGAGTTCGATGATGAGGGCAACCTTCTTAGCGATGGCGACTTCGGCGAGGCCACTGATATGTCCTCTTCCTTTGAGGATGATTTCAGCGAGAGCTCTGATAGTGATGCCTTTGTCTAGTCTCTCCTTGGGCCTTGGCTCTAGCCTCTCTTTTTGTACTCGCGCCTAGCGCGCATGATCGCATCGCACCTCTATACTTTATGTACTTTTGTTTGTCACTTCAAACTTGTTTAGTTGTTTTTAATGATATTTTGGTTTGAAACAACTTCTCTAGACTCTACCCTTCCAAATTGAAAATGTCTATGTTTGTAGGTGTTCTTTAATTTAAAAAACCGTATTTTATCGTACCGTATCCCAAAATTTCATATCGTACCGAATATTCCCGTACGGTATCGTATTTTCGTACCGTGACAACTATGGTCCCATGTGAGCCCAGTCCGGGACAAGTCAGCCAAGGATCCATCTCAATCGTCCGAGGTCAGGCGTGCATTGTCCTACACAGGAGTCCAAGGTCAGGTGTGCACTGTCCTGCACATGAAACAGTGCCAGTCCGTGCTGTGAGTCTCCCTCTGGAGTGATGTCAGTGATTCTGTGCATCTGGTATGGTACCGGATGCCAGATCACTGTGTAGTTAGTTAGAGTTTGCTTTTAGAACAAGGGGCCAGCCCATAGGGCTACCCCAAGTCTTAGTGTGGGCATGAGGATGGTGTGAAACCACCCCCATGAGGGCCAGGAAGGCCCTGGCTAAACCCACCAGCCATGGAGGGGCTGTAGGACAGCCCTAGGGGCAGGCTAAGGGCAAACATTCAGGAGATACACTCTTTGTATGGCTGTAGGGCAAGTATGGGGCAGCCCATACAGGCTGCCCAGCCCCCAGCCTGTTTGCAAAACAGTGTCCAGCCCATGTAGAAGCATGCACCTGATGTCCAGCCATATAGGGAATAATGCGCAGCATTTAATGGGATTTTCTAGAATTTAATGCTATTATTCAGTCGTGGGACAGAATTAATGCTGGCCGACTGCTTATTAGAAGAAGTATAAATAGGTGAGCCCACAATCCCATTATTTCATCTCAGATTACACCAAGAGCTCAAGCATACAAGGGCTAGACAAGCCAAGGAGTTGCTAAAGCAAAGGGGTGAAGGACTGCAGGTCAAGGGCAGAGTTTTCTCAGCCAAGAAAGGTCAAGATTTCTGTATTTTCTTTTCAGATTTACATCATTCTAATAAAGCAAATACACCATCCGTGGTGGGGGCCCTGCAGAGGGTATTTGGGACATCTCTCGATCTCTCCCTCTCGATCTCTATTTTCTGCACATCTTCATTCAGTTTGTGCGTCAATTCCGTCGCGAAAAGAGTGCTGATTTCTGAGCATTGAAGTTACCGATCTTCTCTGAAGCTTCCGCATGTTACAGTGGTATCAGAGCCTACTTCAAGTGCAAAGATTCAGCAAAGAAACCAGAATTTCTTCTCGCTCGTGTGGTTGGTTTTCAGACGCCGGTGGACTACCCTTTTTGGAGTGACTCCGGTCCCTCGAAGGATGGTTGGTTTTCAGCCTCCGAAAGCCTTCGGACGTCTCCCACACAAATAGTGGATGGTCAGATTGCGTTCCAAAAAGGAAGTGCATTTTCTTGCTATGGCGAGCTTCGACGACGAGAGACCAAGAACCATGGGACCAGAGTGCACCAGGCAGCCCAGCTAGGGCACCAGGCCTGAGTGTTACAGATATGTTCCAACAGATGATGCGAGCAATCGCAGACCAGACAACCAAGTTGGACGAGCAAAAGGCGCAGATCTTGGCTCTGGAAGAGCGTTCCCATTCTCCAGCGTCGAGTTTTCCATCTCCTCCCTCCCTCTCCTTCCGTATCCCAGACATAGTCACATGGGAACGCCGTTCCACTGTTGTGGAACGGGGGAACGTGGAGGAGGCCACCTTGGGAACGGTGGAACGTGGAGATACGTGGCTTTTAATTTTTTATTTCCCTCATGCGCGAAACGGCGACGTTTTTCTCCACGGGCAGCGTAATAGCGTCGCCTGTTTTCTTTTTTTTGGGTTACGGGTGCCCAACGTTTTGGGCACCCTTTAAAAAAGGCCCAAATTTTGGGCCTTTTTTAAAGGGTGCCCAAAACGTTGGGCACCCGTAACCCTTAAAAAAAAGAAAACAGGCGACGCTTGCTTCGAGCGCCGCCGCCGACCCCTCAAAAAAACGAATCGAAAAACGAAATCAACGAATAGAAGCTGCAACGTTCAAAAAAAACGACGACCTGCAGGCTGCCAGGCTGCCCTCCAACGTTCATAAAAAATGTCCACACTGTGCGTCCCGTGCCCGTGCCCGTGCCCGTGCCCACTTGCTCGTTGTCCAGAGGGAAAAACAAAGGGCGTAACAGATTCCAAGAAGTAAATTTAATTGAATTAATTATTAATGCAATAAATTTTTTTGTTATGGAAAAATCTGTTTCTCATCTCTTAAATACTATGTAAGGTTTAGGAGAAATTTATAATGAGTTGAGATCATTTTTTTCTTGCATGTAGGAACCTACTTTGTAAATTCATAACTTGTTTGGATTATAGTGTTGGATTTACCTCTACTTATGGTAATTTATCAATTATATTTAAGGTTACTTTTATCATTTTAATAATTTTCTAAGGTTTGCTACATTCATGAAGACATGCCTTAAAAAAGAAATGCTAAAATACCGCTCTTATTCAAACCCTTGAAATTACATATTTATGTCTTGCTGAGCTACCAAACTAGTATTGGTAGAGTTCGTGGAGAGAGTCACAAAAGGGGAGAGTTGGAAGCTTGGGAAGCTTGTAAACATCTCTTCCAAGATAACAAAGCTCATTTGAGGGAGGGTAGACCGTTCTGGCTCACTATTGATGTAATTTAAATTTTCAGTTTTGCAATCTTGTGTGTTGTTGTGTCCAATCATTAAGGGATAAAGTGTATTAATACGCATAGTGTGTAGAAAGTGCTAAACCTTGGCCAGGGATATTACTTTGGTATTAGAGCATGGTTTTCTTTCGCTTCTAGGGAGGAAGAAGACACTAGTTGTTAGTGATTTAAACCACGGACAGCTGCACTAGAGGTGAAGAAGTATCCAACTCAAGGGGGTATTCAAGTGGTACTTATGCTTCAGATGTACTATGAGATGGACATGCACATGTAGCTCATTTCAAGGATCATGAATATGTGGGACATCCGTCTCGAGGCAAAGAAGGAAGAGCTCAAGGCTGAGATTGCACGTCGCAGGTAGATGACTATGCACATGAGAGGGCTGATGCAGATATATATGCAACCAAGAACTATGTCTCCCACGTATAGGCCATATGTGACTATGCTCCTTGAATTAAATTGTTATGTCACGTGCACGCCCGTGCCATGGCTAATCCTGTGCAAGAACAATCTTAATCCGTGATTAGTGTAGCAATTAGGATAGCATATAGTGTTAGCATCAGTACTAGAAGCCTCAACATTGACATCTACATCATCATCATCAGCATGGTCATCAACATGATCATCATCAGCAGTAGCACCATCATCAGCATAGGCAGCATCATCATCAACAACAGCATTAGCTACAACATAAGCATCATATTGAAGAGTTGGGAACCTTGCTGGCAGCCATCAGGGGTCCCAACAGCAGGCGTCTGATGCCCAGGCAGTGGCTGACAATAGGGATAAATAAACACAGCATTGAATACATTAAAAAGGGGTTATTCCTGTCCATCAGATGGCCAACAGCACTGTCTACTGGCCGACTGCAACATTTCCCACATATATAAGCATCTAATCATTTTCAGCAAGTTTCAAGTGATAATTCAGTCATCATCCATCATAGCCTTCAGTAGACATCATGTAGAAACCCTTATGGGCTGACAACAAGCCTCCACCATGTACAAGCATTAGTTACCTTTTTGTACCATATGAATATAAAGAAAACCGAACACCTAATCTCTCTCTTCTTCTCTCTCCTCTTTGTCTTAATCATATGATAAATTAGCATCAATGTTCTTCAGTATGCTTAGGGCTGTGGATCAGTACAGCAAGGCTTTCGCGCATGCAACATTGGTATCAGAGCATTCAAGCTTAGAGGAAGGTGCACAGTTCCAGTAGGAAGGATGTAGCAGGGTAGCAGATAAAGTGGTCTGCAAACAGGCCAAGCTAAAGCAAACAGTCCCTGAGGGTAGGTAGGCAGACCCAATACCTTAGTAAGCCGTCGGATCAGTTGCAAAGGCCTAGCAATAGGCATGATCGGCTCCAGCAAATGATCCACCACTGTGTCAAGGTTAAGGGAAAGCAGACATGGGGGCAACATCGAACAGATGCTCAGTTCTTCATCAAAGACTTGAAAGTGGAGATCAAGAGTGAAGGTGTTCAGACCAAAAATATCAGAAGTGAGTAAGCAGTAGAAAGTCAAAGTCAGTAAGCAGTAGCAGTTCAGAGTCAGGTCCAGGGAGGAAGGATGACAGAGTGTCCACATCGTCATCAAGTTTAGCAGAAGGGAATGTCACGTGCACGTCTGTACCATGGCTAACCTTGTGCAGGAACAGTCTTAATCCTTGATTAGTGTAGCAGTTAGGATGACGTATAGTGTTAGCATTAGTAGTAGAAGCCTCAACATTGACATTTACATCATCATCATCAGCATGGTCATCAACGTGATCATCATCAGCAGTAGCACCATCATCAACATAGGCAGCAGCATCATCAACAACAGCATTAGCTACAGCATAAGCATCATATTGAAGGGCTGGGAACCCTATCAGCAACTAGCAGATAGGTTGTCGGCAGCCATCAGGTGTCCCAACAGCCCGACAACAAGGACAAATAAACACAGCATTGAATACATATCCAGCAGATGGCCGACAGCACTGTCTACTGGCCGATTGCAACATTTCCCACATATATAAGCATCTAATCATTTTCAGCAAGTTTTAAGTGATAATTCAGTCATCATAGCCTTCAGTAGACATCATGTAGAAGGGCTAAGGGTCAACCCTTATAGGCAGACCACAAGCCTCCACCATGTACAATGTCATGTGCATGACATGGCCATGTACCTTCTCAGGGCTAATCCAGAAGGGGCAGCCAGAAAAAGGACAAGCAGAGTTAGGATTTTGGAGCACAAGGCGAATGTGGACTTGGAGCAAGGTTGGAGGGCATGAAGAGGAAGGCCTGTTCGTTTTACCAGAATTAAGCAAGAGGTTGTCGGCTGCATACAGGTGTGGTCGACTGAACTGGAGAGCAAGACGGCTGCAGGCGATACTATTTATGGGAAAAAGTGCCCAGTCGGCTGGTCCGACAGAAGTCGGCCAGCTCAGCTTTGATTCAAGAAGACTATACAAGGGCACATGAGCTCATTGATAGATTCATGATGTTCACCTTTTCCAAGAGGGCAGCCAAGGGCTGTAGATTAGGAGTACCTTTTTGTACTATATTAAAATATTGAATTTTCCAGCATATCTCTCTCTCTCTACTCTCTCTTCATGTTTGCGTTTTGCATCAGATTGTTTCCAGGAGTGTTTAAGGCTGAAAGAAGACCCAGAGCTTCCGCATGTTACATTGGTGGCAGAGCATCAGGCTTAGCAAAGCTAAACACTGAATCAGTCCCATATGTGCAGGTCCAAGGTACAGGAAAGTACACGGATACGAAGCCCAAGGCAAGGAACATAGAATCGGGAAGAGCTCCCAGGAGGTTTGTTGGTGGTGTTTCACAAAGCCAGAGGGGATGGTAGTTTTGTGAGCCAAATAGGTTCTCGGGCAACGGTTCCACAAGGGAGGTTTATGTCATGTGCACAGTGTGTATCTACCGTGTGCTACACGCATGCAAGACTAGCTTCGAGGTTTGGGAAAGCTTGGAGCTAGGTAGGCTGATTGGCGAGCTGAGTTAGGGATAGACTAACGGGCGGGCACCCAAGTATGGACGGGTGGGCGTCCAAGTGTGGATGCCCGATGACCGGCCAAGAGCCTATAAAAGGGTGGCCAAGGTTAGTCATTAGTGATATAGAGAGTCTCGCGAGTTTTTTGGTCTTGGAGCCTGGATCTAGTGCAGTCGTGCACCTGCTTTATGCAGCCGAGGCCGGCAGCAGTCTCGAGGCCCGCGAGGGTAGCTTCGTGGCGGTATGGGACGTCACGAGGTAGAGGCTGGTCGGTACGTCAACCTAGTTAGGTCAGCTTGTGGCTCGGTGGGGACAGCCAAGACTGCGGGCTTGCCCACGGCTGTCATGGTTGGGAGGTGAGTCAGGCTTGCACCTCCTTCTTGTTTGTTGGTTTGTTTGCAGGTTTCGAGTCTCGTACCAGGAACGATCACGAGGAGATCCTTGGGGATTTGATAGTGGTATCAGAGCATGCCTCGTGAACGAGCAAGTCGGTAGGTAGAGAAGATGAGGTCGAAGAAAGGTATGTGTTCAAGAAGCTTGTTGTTTTGTTATACATGCTGCTGATTTTTCAGAAAGTATGTGCTTTTTTCGTCAAAGAAACCCAGGATGATGGAGATGGTGGTCTAGAAAGGGTTGATTGCTTTGCAAGAAGTAGGTTGAAGACGCTTGTGCAGTAATATGCACAAGTCGGGTGAGAAACCAGAGAAAAAAAGCACGATGTTTTTTGGTTGAACGCGAGAGAGAGCGATGAGAGATTCGTTGTTGGCTTCGTCGACGGGTACTATTGGTTGGTTCATGGGAGGTTGGTGGCGCTAGAGAACACGTGGGCTAGGCCTACGTAGGCAAGCGCCCAGGCCTAGGCGGGCCGGCGCTCAAGCCTATGCAAGCCGGCGCCCAGGCCCACGCAGGTAGGCGCCTAGGCCGGGCAGGCTGGCGCCCAGGCCTACGTAGGCAGGCGCCCTGGCCAGCCTCCCCGTTGGCAGGCGGCCCAGTCCAGGCAACGGCTGGCACACACAGTCGTGGACCCCAAGCATAGGCGGCGTTGGCAATATGAGCATGATGGCGACGGCGCTAATTCCGAAGGGACAGAAAAAAAAAAAGCAAAAGCTTGCGCCCAGTCCGATTTGGCGCTTTTGTTTTTTTTTTTTGCGTTTTTATTAAACTTTTTTTTACAAAAGTTTAAGAGTCCCTAAGGTTCAACGTGTTTTTTTCTTTTTTTTAAAAGAAAATAGAACACTTATATATATATATATATATATATATATATATATATATATAGAAAAAAAAAACACAAAAGCAAAAGCTCAAGTAGCTTTTGCGGCAGGCTATATAAACCCCTTAAGTGGGCTTATTGCCACACATCTCTCAAGTTTATAAGCTCTCAAGCTCTCAAGTCCACTCGCATTTTTTTATGCAAGACCGAATTTTCTCTCTGCTCGTCCTTTTTAAGATGTCGACCCAAGAATCGGAGTTGAAGCTCCTTGTTGAACGCGAAGGCTTGCCGGTTTTACGAAAGATACCAATGCCGATTTTTTTGACGATTATGTGTCAAAATCAGATTTCCAAGAGTTCAAAGTAGCTCTCGAAGCTTCTTCGTCGGAGCGTCAGGCACAAATTGCAGCCCAGATGTAAGCTTTGTAAAACTCCATCGCGCTCTTGACCACTACTCTCTCTACTCTATCGGGTATGGATACCTTGGTCTCTGCTTTACGCCCCAATATTACTCTGGAACAGTTTGGGGGCGAGCATAAGCAGCGTACCAAGGAGATCGTGGACACTTGGCTACATAAGTGGCAAGTTTTCTTTCAATTTCATCCATATGATGATGGAAAAAAGATCCAGTTAGGAGCAGGTTTTCTCTCAGGCAAAGCTTTGCTTTGGTGGAAGGAACTCAACCCTAAGCCAACGACTTGGACACAATTCGAAGACGTCTTTAAGAAGGAATTCCTCAAGCAAGAGGATGTTTATGATGTTGTTGCCTGGTTTACAGCTTTGACCATGACCTCGCAGCACCTCACTTATGCGGTCTACCTCTAGAAGTTTAGGGACTTGCAGATGAAAGCTACAAAGATGGATCCCACTACTCTTTTGGGGTTCTTCGTAGCTGGTTTACCAGACTCACACCGTTTACAAGTTAAAAATAACAAATGCAAAACATTGGACGAAGCCATTCATTCAGCTCGTATCTATGATGATACAATGGTCTCTTCCAAGTTGAAACCCATTACCGAGCAGGGGAACAAGCATAAACGAAAGTTCTCTGCACCTATGGCTAACACGACTGAAGGAAAGTCTTCGGACCAATCTTTGAAGAATTCAAGTTCGACACCAGCGAAGAAGAAGCGACTCCTTAGGGCTTTAAAGCTCAAGAAGGAAGGACGTTGTTTTATCTGCGAAGAAAATGGACACATGCGTAGCGAGTGTCCAAAGCAAAAGGGTGCAAAGGCCAACGCAGGACCGAAGCCAAAGGCAGCTAACCAATTGTCTTTGACAGGTACGTCAATTACTGTATTTTCTCGCCTTAGTACTTGTTCTGATTGTCTGTTCAACTCTAAAGTAGCATGATCTTCTCCGCGTTTATGGAGAAGTGAATGGCCATAAAATTCACATTCTTCTAGACCCTGGCAGCTCACACAACTTTGTTAACTACAAACTTGTGCAGAAATTGAGTCTTGATACGACACTTAGCGATCATACCTATGAGGTACGCCTACCTGCAGGTCGGCAAGTATGGGATCGAAAGGTGGAGATGCTTCCAATCCAGATTAAGGACTACAAAGATACTCTAGAATGCTATATTATGCACCTAGAAAATGTAGACTTGTTATTAGGGATTGAGTCGTTTAAGACTCTTCAAGTCCAGATAGATTGGTCTCGTCATATTTTTTCTTTTCAGCATAGGGACATCCAGTATAGTATTTTAGGTGATTGTATTCATCCCTCTCAGGGACCTCTTGAAAATACAGTTGATTTTGAAAATATAATGGATTTTTCTTTGTATACCGCTTTCCATTGTGTATTGATTCCACTTTCTTCCTTTCTCATCCCTTCCATGGATGTAAATGAATTAAGTGTCTTTGAAAACAAAGAATTATAGAAGATACTTGATTCGTTTCAAGATGTATTTTCTAAGGAACTGCCATCGGGTTTACCACCTGAACGGGCCGTAGATCATCGTATTGACTTGATCCCTGGTGCTCATCCTGTCAGTATTCCACCTTACAGGATGAGCCAAGCTGAGGAAGATGAGTTGGCTAAATAACTCGAAGATTATCTGAGGATGGGTTGGATCTGTCGAAGTAAATCACCTTGGGATGCACCTGTGTTGCTTAGGAGAAAGAAGGACAATACTTGGAGAATGTGTATAGATTACAAGAGATTGAACAAGCTGACAATTAAGAACCGTTATCCTCTCTCTAGATCAGATGAACTGATTGACCGGTTAGCAGGAGCGAAATATTTCACGAAGATAGATTTACGTACTGGCTATCACCAAATACGTATTCATGAAAGGCATGTTGAAAGAAGCGCCTTTTGGACTAGGTATGGCCATTACGAGTTTCTCGTATTATCTTTTGGGTTTTCTAGCAAATGATGAACGATCTTTTTCGTGAACATTTGGAAAAATTTGTGGTGGTGTTCCTGGATGACATTTTGATATATAGTCGTACTCTTGAGGATCATGTTAGACACCTCATGATTGTCTTATCTATTTTAAGACAGAATCGACTATATGCTAAGTTAAGTAAAGGTGAGTTTTTTATGACAGACATCATTTACTTGGAACATAAGATCACTAGAGATGGATTGAGCATTGACTATGACCGAGTTCAGAAGGTTCTGGACTGGCCTATACTGCTAACAGTGAAACAACTTCGTTCTTTTCTCGATTTTGTTGTTTTTCTTTAGAAATCTGTGCGGGAGTACTCTCAGCTCACACTACCGATGATCGACTTATTGAAAGGTCGTGGACGTAAGTCAAATCAGCCTATCACTTGGAATAACGATTTGGATATGGCCTTCAGACTTTTGAAAGATAAAGTCAAGGAAGCACCTATCTTAGCCTTACCCGATCCTAGTCGGCCTTATGTTCTTGAAACTGATGCTAGTGACTATGCCATCGGGGCTGCTCTATTTCAAGATGGTAGACCAGTTGCTTTTGAAAGTAAAAAGCTAGACGACACTCAATCTCGTTGGCGTTGACCTTTGAGAAGGAGCTTTATGTTGTGATTCATGCTCTCAAGGTTTAGAGACATTATTTATATGGCTCCAAGTTTGTGGTATTGACTGATCATCAGTCAATCAAGTATGTGTGTGATGCGGATGATTTGAGAGGAAGGAAAGCTCGTTGGGTTGAGTTAATGCAAGATTTTGATTTTGAGATCCGTTATCGAAAAGGGTCCATGAATAGTGTTGCAGATTCGCTTAGTTGAATTAGAGAGGTGAATACTTTGTTGTTCATCGAGATTTCTACTAATTTATTTCAGTCATTGAGAGGGCTTTGTAAGATTGATACTTATTTTGGTCCATTTTGGCAGAAGATCCAGGACGGGAGCTCATTGATTGACCAAGAACCAAGACTCAATGACTGAGCAGTTTACCATTTAGGCTGCAGGAGGCCAGTGGATGATTCGGAATTGTTTACTATTCCGTAATGACAAAATTTGTGTACCACAGATCCTAGACATTAGGTCCAAGATTCTTAAGGAGTGTCACAACGTCCCTTTTGCTGGACACCCTGGGGTACACAAGACACTATCGTTAGTGAAACACACTTTTTATTGGCCAAAGATGAAAGGGTATGTAGAAGATTATGTTCTCAAGTGTCAAATCCCCACGGATCCCCTCGTGATCGACCTTGGTTCGAAACTCGAATCCTGCAAACAAACGAACAACAAACAACAAAGGGGGTGCAGGCCTGACTCACCTCCCAACCATGACAGCCGTGGGCAAGCCCACAATCTTGGCTGTCCCCACCGAGCCACGAGCTGAGCTAACTAGGATGACGTACCGACCAATCTCCTCCTCACGACGTCCCATACCGCCGCGAAGCTGCCCTCGCGGGCCTCGAGATTGCTGCCGGCCTCGGCTGCATAAAGCAGGTGCACGTCTGCACTAGATCCAGGCTCCAAGACCATAGAGCTCTCACAAACTCGCGAGACTCTCTATATCCAATAACTAACCTTGGCCACCCTTTTATAGGCTCTTGGCCGGTCATCGGGCGTCCACACTTGGCCGCTCGCCCGTCCATACTTGGGTGCCCGCCCGTTAGTATTTCCCTAACTCAGCTCGTCAATCAGCCTGCCTAGTTCCAAGCTTCCCCAAGCCTCGAAACTAGTCTTGCATGCGTATAGCACACGGTAGATACCCCCTGTGCACATGACATACTCCCCTTCCTCTAAGAGCTCACTCCTGAGCTCACTAAAAAGCCAGGGTAATCTCTCTGAAGAGAAGTCAATGTCTCCCATGTAGCGTCCTCCTCAACACGATCCTTCCACTTGATCTTGTATTCCGTGATAAGCGTATGACGCAATCTTCGTTCACGAAATCCAAGAATCTTTTCAGGTTCGTGCGGAACAAATGTCATGTCCTGGACATCTATAATTTCTTGAGGAGTAACTAACTGATCTGCTCCACCCAGTACTTAAGTCTACTGACATGAAATACAGGATGAACTTTCACATGAGAAGGCAAATCCAATTCATATGCAACTGAACCAATCCGTCGTGTAACACGAAATGGTCCACAGTATCTAGGGGATAATTTCGGAGATCTACCTGTCCGTAAAGTCTCGGAATCTTTCGGAACTCGCAAATACACCATCGTTCCTTCAGAGAACTCTCTAGGTGAACGATGTCTATTAGAATAAAACCTGTCTCGGTCTTGAGCACTTCTAATAGATTCCTTTGCAACTTGTAACATTTCTTGCATATCTTGCAAAAAATTACGTGCTGCATCATCTGAGAATCCTACTGTAACAGGTGATCTTGGTTGAAAACCGTACATAAGCATGAAAGGACTAAACCCTGTACTCGTATGCTTAGTACTGTTATATGCAAATTCTAACATAGGAAGATAATCCTCCCATGAACTTTGTCTTTTGGATACATATGCTCGAAGCATATCCTCCAAAATCTGATTCACTCTTTCAGTCTGGCCATCAGATTGAGGATGATCTGAGGAACTCAAATTCAAAGTTGTTTTCAACTTCTCGAAAATAAGTTTCCAAAAATCACTCGTAAACTTAGAGTCCCTATCACTGACTATGTCCTGCGGTAACCCGTACAGTCTAAACAATTGCTCGATAAACTGCCGAGCTAATTGTGTAGCTGTAATAGTCTTCCGGGTCGGTAAAAATCTAGCCATTTTTGTCAAGCGATCTACCACAACCCAAATAGAATCATGGCCTTGATGTGTTCTTGGCAATCCGGTAATAAAATCCATGGAAATACTTTCCCACTTATTACCTGGGATTTGCAAAGGATGCAACAACCCAGCCTGTCTAAAGCGTTCAGCTTTATTTGCCTGACAAATCTGACACTTGAGAACATAATCTTCTACATACCCTTTCATCTTCGGCCAATAAAAAGTGTGTTTCACTAATGATAGTGTCCTGTGTACCCCAAGGGTGTCCAGCAGAAGGGGCGTCGTGACATTCCCTCAGAATCTTGGACCTAATGTTCGGGATCTGTGGTACACAAATTTTGTCATTACGGAATAGTAAACCATTCCGAATTATCCACTGACCTCCTGCAGCCTGAATGGTAGACTGCTCAGTCACCGAGTCTTGGTCAATCAATGAGCTCCCGTCCTGGATCCTCTGCCAAAATGGACCAAAATAACTATCAGTCCTGCAAAGCCCTCTCAATGACTGAAATAAGTCAGTAGAAATCTCGGTGAACGACAAAGTATTCACCTCTCTAATCCGACTAAGCGCATCTGCAATATTATTCATGGACCCTTTCCGATAACGGATCTCAAAATCAAAATCTTGCATTAACTCTGCCCAACGAGCTTTCCTTCCTCTCAAATCATCCGCATCACACACATACTTGATTGACGGATGATCAGTCAATACCACAAACTTGGAGCCATATAAATAATGTCTCCAAACCTTGAGAGCATGAATCACAGCATAAAGCTCCTTCTCAAGGGTTGGCCAACGAGATTGAGTGTCGTCTAGCTTTTTACTTTCAAAAGCAACCGGTCTACCATCTTGAAATAAAGCAGCCCCGATAGCATAGTCACTGGCATCAGTTTCAAGAACATAAGGCCGACTAGGATCAGGCAATGCTAAGATAGGTGCTTCTTTGACTTTATCTTTCAAAAGTCTGAAGGCCATATCCAAATCGTTATTCCAAGTGATAGGCTGATTGGACTTACGTCCACGACCTTTCAATAAGTCGGTCATCGGTAGTGTGAGCTGAGAGTACTCCCGTAGAGATTTCCTAAGAAAAACAACAAAACCGAGAAAAGAACGAAGTTGTTTCACTGTTCGTGGTATAGGCCAGTCCAAAACCTTCTGAACTCGGTCATAGTCAATGCTCAATCCGTCTCTAGTGATCTTGTGTCCCAAGTAAATGATGTCGGTCATAAAGAACTCACATTTACTCATCTTGGCATATAGTCGATTCTGTCTTAAAATAGCTAAGACAATCGTGAGGTGTCTGACATGATCCTCAAGAGTACGGCTATATATCAAAATATCATCCAAGAACACCACCACAAATTTTCCCAAATGTTCACGAAAAAGATCGTTCATCATTTGCTGGAAAGTGGCTGGAGCATTGGTTAACCCAAAAGGTAATACGAGAAACTCGTAATGGCCATACCTAGTCCGAAAGGCGGTTCTTTCTACATGCCTTTCATGAATACGTATCTGGTGATAGCCAGTACGTGAATCTATCTTCGTGAAATATTTCGCTCCTGCTAACCGGTCAATTAGGTCATCTGATCTAGGGAGAGGATAACGGTTCTTAATAGTCAACTTGTTCAATCTTTTGTAATCTATACACATTCTCCAAGTATTGTCCTTCTTTCTCCTAAGCAACACAGGTGCACCCCAAGGTAATTTACTTGGACGGATCTGGCCCATCCTCAAATAATCTTCGAGTTGTTTAGCCAACTCATCTTCCTCAGCTTGGCTCATCCTATAAGGTGGAATACTCACAGGATGAGCACCAGGGATCAAGTCAATACGATGATCTACTGCCCGTTCAGGTGGTAAACCCGATGGCAGTTCCTTAGGAAATACATCTTGAAACGAATCAAGTATCTTCTGTAATTCTTTGCTTTCAAACACACTTAATTCATTCACATCCAATGAAGGGATGAGAAAAGAAGAAAGTGGAATCAATACACAATGGAAAGCGGTGTACAAAGCAGAATTCATTATATTTCCAAAATCAATTGTATTTACAAGAGGTCCCTGAGAGGGATGGATACAATCACCTAAAATACTATACTTGGTGTCCCTATGCTGAAAAGAAAAAATATGACTAGACCAATCTATCTGGACATCAAGAGTCTTAAACCACTCAATCCCTAATAACAAGTCTACATTGTCGAGATGCATAACATAGCATTCCAGAGTATCTTTGTAGTCCTGAATCTGGATTGGAAGCATCTCCACCTTGCGATCCCAAACTTGTCTGCCCGGCCGCAGGTAGACGTACCTCATAGGTATGGTCGCTGAGTGTCGTGTCAAGACTCAATTTCTGCACAAGTTTGTAGTTAACAAAGTTATGCGAACTGCCAGGGTCTAAAAGAATGTGAATTTTATGGCCATTCACTTCTCCATAAACTCGGAGAAGATCATGCATGCCAAATACTTTAGAATTGAACAGACAATCAGAACAAGTACTAGGGCGAGAAAGTACAGTAATTGACGTACCTGTCAAAGACAACTGGTTAGCTGCCTTTGGCTTGGGTCCTGCGTTTGACTTGGTACCCTTTTGCTTCGGGCACTCATTACGCATGTGTCCTTTTTCTTCACAGATAAAACAACGTCCTTCCTTCTTGAGCTTCAAAGCCCTAAGGAGTCGTTTCTTCTTCGCTGGTGTCGAACTTGTATTCTTCGAAGGTTGGTCCGAAGACTTGCCTTCAGTCGTGTTAGCCATAGGTGCGGAGAACTTTCTTTTATGCTTGTTTCCCTGCTCGGTAACGGGTTTTGACTTGGAAGAGACCATCGTATCATCATAGATACGAGCTGAATGAATGGCCTCGTCCAAAGTTTTACATTTGTTATTTTTAACCTGTAATCGGTACGAGTCGGGTAAACCAGCTACGAAAAACCCCAAAAGAGTAGTGGGATCCATCTTTGTAGCCTTCATCTACAAGTCACGAAATTTCTGGAGGTAGACCTCATAAGTGAGGTGCTGCGAGGTCATGGTCAAAGCTGAAAACCGGGCAACAACATCATAGTCATCCTCTTTCTTGAGGAATTCTTTCTTGAAAATGTCTTCAAATTGTGCCCAAGTCGTTGGCTTAGGGTTGAGTTCCTTCCACCAAAGCAAAGCTTTGCCGGACAGGAAACCTGCTGCTAACTGTATCTTCTTTCCATCATCATATGGATGAAACTGAAAGTGAACTTGCCACTTGTGTAGCCAAGTGTCCACGATCTCCTTGGTTCTCTGCTTTTGCTCGCCCCCGAACGGTTCCGGAGTAATATTGGGGCCTAAAGCAGAAGCCAAGGTATCCATTCCCGAAAAAGTAGAGAGGGTAGTGGTCAAGAGAGCGATGGAGTTCTGCAAAGCCTGCATCTGGGCTGCGATTTGTGCCTGACGTTCCGCCGAAGAAGCTTCGAGAGCTACTTTGAACTCTTGGAAATCTGATTTTGACACAAACTCGTCAAAAAGATCGGCATCAGTGCCTTCCGTAGCCGGCAAGCCTTCGCGTTCCACGAGGGGCTCCAACTCTGATTCTTGGGTCGACATCGTGAAGAGGGTACGCGGAGAGAAAATTTGATCTTTGCACAATGAAAGTGCGAACGAACTCGAGAGCTTGAGAGCTTGAAAACTTGAGAACTTGAGAACTCGAGAGATGTGTGGCAAGAAGCCCACTAGAGGGGTTTATAAAGGTTTCCCAAAAGCCAAAAAATCTCGAAAAGCTATGCTTAGCTTTTGCTTTAGCTTTTGTGTTTTTTGTTTTTTTTTCTTGAATATATATATATATATATATATATATATATTTTAATATATATATATATATGGATATATATATTCGCTGTTCTTAAAAAAAATATAGACACCTTTGGAAACCTTAGAGAGGGGGGGTTCTTTTAAAATTTAAAAATTTTAACCTCCCCTAAAAAAAACAAAAACGAAAGCATAAAAAACGTTGCTTTTCTTACGTGTTTTTTTTTCTTCGCTTCCCTCCTGGCGCCTGGATTAGCCCGACGGCGTGCTGTCTACACGAGTCACCTTCGCTGTCAGCTTTACTGCCAGCGTCGCCTGTGGTTTCTTGCGTCAACCTGCACTTGTAAGGCCAAGCATCGTGGCATGGGCGCTGGCCTGGCCTGGCTACGCAGGTCTGGCCGCATGCCTGGCAGGCCTGGCAGGCCTGGCGTAAGCGCTCCTGCGCTGCCTGGGCTGGCTACGCAAGCAGCCTGGTCATGCATGCCTGGCCGCCTGCGTTTGCAGACCTGGCCGCCTGCTTCCCTGCTTGCGTACAAGTGCCTGGACACGTGCGCCACAGTATACCAAACAGCCTGCAACTCGACAGCATAATAATACCCGCCACAGCCAACGCCAGTACTTGCCAGCGAACAAATACTCTCTCTCTCACTCTCTCTCTCTCGTCGAAGCAGGAAAGCAAACATGCTTTTTCTCTTCTTTTTTCTGTTTTCTCTCATGCGACTGCACAACAGGACTCCCCTTCTTTGCAAAGCAATCAACCCTTACTAATCCTACCATCTCCCATCAACATGGGGTTCTTTGATGAAGGAAAAACACATACAAAAACTGAAAACTGCAGTATGCACAGAAAAAACAGCAAGTTTTTTAACACATACCGTTCTTCGACCTCTTCTTCTCTACCTACCGACTTGCTCGTTCACGAGGTATGCTCTGATACCACTGTCAAAACCCCACGGATCCCCTCGTGATCGACCTTGGTTCGAAACTCGAATCCTGCAAACAAACGAACAACAAACAACAAAGGGGGTGCAGGCCTGACTCACCTCCCAACCATGACAGCCGTGGGCAAGCCCACAATCTTGGCTGTCCCCACCGAGCCACGAGCTGAGCTAACTAGGATGACGTACCGACCAATCTCCTCCTCACGACGTCCCATACCGCCGCGAAGCTGCCCTCGCGGGCCTCGAGATTGCTGCCGGCCTCGGCTGCATAAAGCAGGTGCACGTCTGCACTAGATCCAGGCTCCAAGACCATAGAGCTCTCACAAACTCGCGAGACTCTCTATATCCAATAACTAACCTTGGCCACCCTTTTATAGGCTCTTGGTTGGTCATCGGGTGTCCACACTTGGCCGCTCGCCCGTCCATACTTGGGTGCCCGCCCGTTAGTATTTCCCTAACTCAGCTCGTCAATTAGCCTGCCTAGTTCCAAGCTTCCCCAAGCCTCGAAACTAGTCTTGCATGCGTATAGCACACGCATAGTTGCCAGGCGTTTCAGAAACGGCAGGTATGAAACGGGTTTCATACGTTTTGAAACGTTTCATAAAAGGTAAGAAACGGGTAAAAAAAGGTTTCATACAAAACAGAAAAAACATGTATATTTTTTACTTGAAATATACAAAAGAAAAAAATATTGACATAACTTTTAAGAGACCACATTGAATTCATTTCAATAAAAACAGAATACATGTAAGATATGATGATATCACAAATCACGTGGGTGATCACTGATGACTAAACAAAAATCAAAAAGCATCACCACGTGGGTGATGATTCATGACTCTAAATCCAAGATCAAAATAAATAACATGTCCAAAGTTCAAACTAAATAACATGTCCAAATAAAATGATACTGGCAGCTGCTAGCTACTATCTGCATCCTCATCTGCATCCTCATGCTCATCCTCATCTGCATCTTCTGCCTCTGCAGCCTCACTCTCAAGGTCACTGCCGGTAGCCGAGTCCTCAAAGGCCTCATCCTCTAGAGGTGCAGGTGCACCACTAGTACTAGCCTCTCGAGAAGATCGTGTAGTGCGAGCCGGAGCCATGATCTCCTCATAGAGCATAGAATAGATGTCTCTCTCCTCCTGAGGAATGTCGGGAATCTCCTTGCACTTCATGATATCAATCTTGTCTGGATTCACTTGGCGAGGCTCAATGGGATGACCCTTTTGTTCTAGCAATCGGAGATTGCAATGACAAAAGACAAGCCTCTCCAATTGTGCTGAGGACAGTCTATTTCTCTTTTTCGTGTGAAAAAGAGCCCACGTACTCCAGTTTCTCTCACAAGGCCCTGAACTGCAATCCTGGGAGAGAACTCTCAGTGCAATACGTCTCTACATTGCACAAAAAAGAATGTTAAGTTAGAGTCAAAAAGACAGTAGCATTTGAATGTAGATTTTGAAAGAATAGGACTCACGAGACAAAGATACAAGATTCAAGAATCAAGAAACCTTACCAAGTTGGGTGTCCCAATACCGTATTTCTCCCACCAAGACACTGGCTCCAACTGTGTCTCCCTGAGCAATGCAGTAGCTCGCCCAAACATATGGCTACCGTTGCGGTAAATGAGAAGCTCATCCTCGAGCTTTCTCATCAGCTGTATATCACCTCCCACTCCCACCAACTTGGTAATGTACTCGATCCATCCTGACTCTAGCTCCTCATTGAGGTATTGCTCCTCATTCCTCCAAAGGGGATGCAAAATGTGAGCAACAGCATGGATTGGCCTATGAAACCAATCCCAACGCCGATTCCAGATCTCCTTAATATCTTGAACTCTGCATGTAACATGTGACACACATAACTTATAAGAGATCAAGATTTATAAAATAACTCAAAGACTAAAGTTAAAGCCCAAGGGTGAGCACCTGTCACGCGACAAGGTAGTGAAATCATTGAGAGCTTCACCAATTCTGTCCATGAACTCATAAAGCAGCCCAATGGTACTTCCCTCCATGTCTGTGAGCCGAAGGACACTATACATGGGCTGAAGTGCCTTCACAAGTCCCTCTGCATCCTGCCACCAAGTATCTCTCATGACCATACGAGAGAATGCTATAGACTTGGGCTCATCCTTGTCCTCCCATGCTGTCCATTCACGACACACAACTGTGCGTAATAAGCCATGTCGCACTCTCACTAGTCTCTCCACCACAATAAACATATATGCAAACCGAGTTTTGGAGGGCTTTAGAAGCTCAAGATCACTATTGGCCCTGTACATGCTCAAAACCTTTGGCCTCTTTGTGACAAAGTTCACCATGGTAGATGCAGCTGAAAATACATGGCTCATCCAATCAAGCTTTCCCACATCCTCAATCATCAAGTCAAGGCTGTGTGCTGCACAAGGTGTCCACACAATCTTGGGGAACTCCTCCTCTAACATCCTGCCCATGGATACACAATTGGACCCATTGTCCGTGATCACCTGCACAATGTTATCAGGCCCAATTTCATTGATTGCCTGGCGCATGTGGGACATAATGAACTCCCCTGTAACCACTATCCCTGGCACCGATGCATCTATGGCACGAATGAACATTGTGCCTTTGCAGGAGGACACAAGAATGTTGTACACATTTCTCTTCCGCGCATCTGTCCATCCATCACAAAGCAAAGTACAACCATACTTTGCCCAAGTGGCCTTGAGAGGCTCCATCTCCATCTCCACAGCCAGTTGCTCCTTGCGAAGCTCAGTAGTGCGCAATGTCTCGTAGGAGGGGCCATCCCACTCACACCCAATGCGGGAGATAGCTCTCATTGCCTTCTTCCATCGAGGAGTCCTGACAATGTGGAAGGATAATCCACATTGAATAAACAACTTCATCAACTCCCTCGTTGCCTCTTTCATGGCAGCCTTTTGCATCCCTGCCTGTACATGTCCTTTCTTGAACACTGGAAGACTAGTTCTTTTGGCTCGAGGTGCCGAGCTAGAACCACCTGCAACATCACCACTGGTATCTTCCTCTCTGATACTGCGAGTCCTCTTGGAGACACTTTGACGTGCTTCAGGCTCTCCCAGATTGGGGATATCCTCAAGGGGGATACCTAGCTGCATGGCCTTCCAAGCCTTGAGGCTATCATAGATTTCTTGTGGCACATGCTTACATGGCCCAATGCCGAAACCCTTTGTTTGTGAGAAATGTGCCTTCAACCTGGTGACACTGCCATGGTGCTTATCAGCACAAAAGTTGCATTTCCACTTTCCGGAGCCTGAGCCACCATATCTAGACTCGAAGGTGACATTGTTCCAAAGAGAATCACCTGTTCGAGGCATCCTACAAGATGAGGATAAATGCAGATTGTTGGCCCTGCAAGTGCGACACCGTGGAAGATATGCCATAAATATTGATGGAAGAGAAAAAAGTGTGCTGTTTTGTGAGTTGTGCAGAGAAAACCAACTTAAAGCAAAACAGGACTTTACCCCTTTGGAAGACCTCCACAAGGCCCAAGGACACCAAGGAGCTGGGGGTCGACAGATGCGATGGAAGGACAAGAAGGATGCACGCAAATCGGCGAACTCGCATGCAGCGGCCACTGGGAAGCGTGATAATATGCGCCGTACGAATCCAGGAAAGAAACGTTTTTTAAGGTTTTTAAAAACTGCATGTTTTATGAAACGCGTTTCATACTGTACGAAACGTTTAGAAACGTTTCGTACGTTTCAAAAGTGTATGAAACGCGTTTCTATGCAACACTGAGCACACGGTAGATACCCACTGTGCACATGACATCAAGTGTCAAATTTGTCAGGCAAATAAAGGTGAACGCTTTAGACAGGCTGGGTTGTTGCATCCTTTGCAAATCCCAGGTAATAAATGGGCAAGTATTTCCATGGATTTTATTACCGGATTGCCAAGAACACATCAAAGCCACGATTCTATTTGGGTTGTGAAACTTGTTTTTGAGAAGTTGGAAACAACTTTGAATTTGAGTTCCTCAGATCATTCTCAATCCGATAGCCAGACTGAAAGAGTGAATCAGATTTTGGAGGATAAGCTTCGAGCATATGTATCCAAAAGACAGAGTTCATGGGAGGATTATCTTCCTATGTTAGAATTTGCATATAACAGTACTAAGCATACGAGTACAGGTTTTAGTCCTTTCATGCTTATGTATGGTTTTCAACCTCGATCACCTGTTACAGTAGGATTCTCAGGACTTAAGCATGATGCAGCACGTAATTTTTTGTAAGATATGCAGGAAATGTTACAAGTTGCGAAGGAATCTATTAGAAGTGCTCAAGACCGAGACAGATTTTATTCTAATAGACATCGTTCACCCAAAGAGTTCTCTGAAAGAACGATGGTGTATTTGCGAGTTTCGAAAGATTTCGAGACTTTATGGAGAGGTCGATCTCTAATAGATGGTTTTAGTTCTTTCATGCTTATGTATGGTTTTCAACCTCGATCATCTGTTTTACAGTAGGATTCTCAGGACTTCAGCATGATGCAGCACGTAATTTTTTGCAAGATATGCAGGAAATGTTACAAGTTGCGAAGGAATCTATTAGAAGTGCTCAAGACCGAGACAGATTTTATTCTAATAGACATCGTTCACCCAGAGAGTTCTCTGAAGGAACGATGGTGTATTTGCGAGTTCCGAAAGATTCCGAGACTTTATGACAGGTCGATCTCTGAAATTATTTCCTAGATATTGTGGACCATTTTGATTACACGACGGATTGGTTCAGTTGCATATGAATTGGATTTGCCTTCTCATGTGAAAGTCCATCCTATATTTCATGTCAGTAGACTAAGGAAGTGGAACAGATCAGTTAGTTACTCCTTAAGAAATTATAGATGTCGAGGACATGACATTTGTTCCGCACGAACCTTAAAAGATTCTTGGATTTCGTGAAAGAAGATTGCGTAATACGCTTACCACGGAATACAAAATCAAGTGGAAGGATCGTGTTGAGGACGTTACATGAGAAGACATTAACTACTCTTCAGAGAGATTACCCTGGCTTTTTAGTGAGCTCAAGAGTGAGCTCTTAGAGGAAGGGGAGTATGTCATGTGCATAGTGTGTATCTACCGTGTGCTACACGCACGCAAGACTAGCTTCGAGGTTTGGGGAAGCTTGGAGCTAGGCAGGCTGATTGGCGAGACGGTGGTTTTGGAGACCAGGCCAGGCTTTCAGAGAAAAGGGTTGCCAGGGATGGATGGATGACAGAGGGACTTTGGGAAAAGATTGGGATGATGACAGTCATCCAAGAACAGGTTGGAATCCTGTCATCAAGTCTAGCAGAGGGGGATGTCATGTGCATGACATGCTCATGTACCTTCTCAGGGCTAATCGAGAAGGGGCAGCCAGAAAAAGGACAAGTAGAGTTAGGATTTTGGAGCACAAGGCCAGTGTGGACTTGGAGCAAGGCTGGAGGGCGTGAAGAGGAAGGCATGTTGGCTGTACTAGAATTAAGCAAGAGGCTGTTGGCTGCATACAGGTGTGGTCGACTGAACTGGAGAGCAAGGCGGTTGCAGGCGTTACTATATATGGGAAAAAGTGCCCAGTCGGCTGGTCCGACAGCAGTCGGCCAGCTCAGCTTTGATTCAAGAAGACTATATAAGGGCACATGAGCTCATTGATAGATTCATTCAACTCACTTAGGAGTTGGGTCTTTAGGGTCCCAGTTAGGGACAGATTTTGGTGATGTTCACCTTTTCCAAGAGGGCAGCTAAGGGCTGTAGATTAGGAGTACCTTTTTGTACTATATACTGAATTTTCCAGCATCACTCTCTCTCTCTCTCTCTCTCTCTCTCTCTCTCTCTCTCTCTCTCTTCATGTCTGTGTTTTGCATCAGATTGATTCCAGGATTGTTTAGGGTTGAAAGAAGACCCCCAGAGCTTCCGCATGTTACATACAAGCATTAGTTACCTTTTTGTACCATATGAATAAAGAAAACTTAACACCTAATCTCTCTCTTCTTCTCTCTCTCTCTCTCTCTATCCCACTCCCAGCCCCTACACGGCAGGGAATTACTCTCCAGAGAGCAGAGACACTCAGAGCCCGCAGGAGACAGAGGACACCTGGCTTTCGGACACCACGCCTATACCAGAGAGAGATGACAGAGATCAGAGCTCAGTTTCACAGGGAGGGTGCGGAGCGACTGGCTCGCTTCAGAGCACACCCAGGCATGTTCTTCAGGGAGATGTGGACACCCCCTTCATTGATGTATACCATTTTATACCCCCAGTATGGTACAGGATGGAGCTAGCTAGGTTGCATATCATGATTGTATACTCCATGCATATAGCTTTGCATTCTCCTAGTAGTAGAGCTCCATCCCCTCCCCCACTCATTGTACTTATTGCACACCCAGATTCAGCTTTTTAGTTCAGTACTTTTTCATTTTGTTGGGATGACAGAGGATACCCCATACAGGTACACCGATTTGTCTCATAGGCCGAGTTCGGTCTTTTGGAAGACGTTAATAAAATCTTTCTTTCTTTCTTTCTTTCTGTCTCTTAATCATATGATAAATTAGCATCAATGTTCTTTAGTATGCTTAGGGCTGTGGATCAGAACAGCAAGGCTTCCACGCATGCAACATGTTATGTAGATATGTCACACAAGGCAAGAGCTGCCTTGTTGATCAAAGAAAGGAGAAGACATGAAGGGAATGAGCCACATGCTAAGAAGCTCAAAGAGTTTAAGGTTGGCAATAAGTTGGCTAAGTGTGATGTTTTTCATGGTAAGTATGATCCAAGCAAGGTTATGACATTCATTGCCCACTTTGACATAGCCTCCAATGACGAGGCATTCACGAGAAATCTAAAGTTCGCCATGCTAGTATATTTTTAAAAGGCATGGTTGCCCATTGGTGGATATCCGAAAAGATATCCACCAATCATGGATCTGCCATGCTAGTATGTTTTTAAAAGGCATGGCTCCCCATTGGTGGACATGCGAAAAGATATCCTATCGATATATTTTCACACGGGAGGAATTCAAAGAACAGTTCTATGCGAAGTTCTTGTTCCGAATGCCGTGCAAAGGATTACACAAAAGTGGGACAAAATAGATCACAAGGATTATGAGTCCGTGTAACAGTATATAAATAAGTTTTGGAAGATCTTGTTAGAGGTTTCACCTTTTATGCATCCCACTCAAACACCTATTATTGGTGCCAGAAACACCCAAAGGAGAGCGTATACTTGTCTTACAGCCTCAACCTTTTGAAAGAGGAAACTTCAGTCAAACCTTCATCTGGCCTACGAATCAGGCATTGAATTGCATCCTAATCATACTTTGCAACAGCTCATAGCCTCCGCTCTTGCTATGGAACTTTTGGAGTCGAGAAGATTATGCAATCCTACAAGGAAAGCTTTGATTACAAGGGCAAAGAGTGGGCTGGTCCAAACCTGCAACAGGGCATACATCCATCTAAAAGGGACCAAAATGTGCCAAATATGGTCCAAAAGCTGAAAATAACAATGATAAGAAGTGGCATTTCAAGAGAGCAACAATGGGCTCATGTCGGAGGAAAGAACTCAATATATGCACGAAGGGAAAGAGCATTACATATGTAGGTGCCCGGTATACTACGAGATCAGGGGGAGATTCCATTCTCTCTTCCGTGATGGATTTGGTCCACTTTCTAGGGTCATGGACTACCATGATCATAGATGCCTAGGACTCTTCCTCTTGGAGCTCTACAGACACAGAGAGTCCCTACTACACCATAGGCCAGCAGCAATCCCATGCAGAGACCTCTACAGCAGCCCCCACCCTATCACCCAAACCACAAGCGGCAGCAATTCAAGCCCAATTGAGAAGGGTGTGATTAAACAGAGCCACTGAGCTTTGGAGAGCAAGACGTCGTTCCCCACGGGAGCCTTGCCCACAACCCTGATACATCAGGCAGACCGAGGCCATCATCTCCCACCATGGGAGGATCTTCTCTCACGATGTATCACATGGACTTGATGTAATTATTTTGGTCTCATAGGTGACTTTGGCCTTTTGAAGATGTTAATATATCTTTCTTTCTTCTCTCTGTCTTTGTTGGTGAGCTGAAAGAGGGGACGTAGAGCTTCCACGTATCTGACATTGGTAGCAGAGCATCAGGCTCAGTAAGGCTTAGTGTTGAAAGTGTCACAGGAAGGTGCACAGGTCCAAGGAGAGTAACACAGCTAGGAAACTGTTTCACGTGCTATTTTACATGCCTGCTTGATTTTTTGGGTAGGGGAACTGTGCGTGTGAAACTGTTTGCTGACATGTTTCCGTGGCATGTGAACAGGTGGTAAGTCTTTGTTTTTATATTAAAAAGGTTGTGTTTTTGTTTATAACCTTGCAGCTTCACACCTCATTAAAAACCCCGGGTGCCTGGGGCCCAACTTTTGTCCACCCTCCTCACCCCTTTGCAGTAGTCATGTATCCCTTTTTTGGAGCCACCCTTTGTCCACCTTCATTAAAGGCTTGATGCCTTGTGTCATAATAACCTTGGACTCCTCTCTATTTCATTGATATGAGGATAACCTTTGTCCACCTTCATTAAAGGCTTGATGCCTTGTGTCATAATAACCTTGGACTCCTCTCTATTTCATTGATATGAGGATTCCTTTGTTTGGTAGTAAGTGGGAAAGGATCCCGGTGGACCTGTTTTGTCAACACATTTGTTTGATCCTTGTTTTCATCACAGTGTTGCATTGGAAGGCTTGTACTACAACTACCCCCCGTGGTGTTTTTGGCTGTCTTGTCTGGAATTTTCAGTATTGGTCATTTTTTAATTTGATTAATTTACTTGTTGATAAGTGCTCTGAGATCCGTGCTCTCCATTGCACAAACTGCAACTTCTTGTCTGCAAATAATGCCGTGTATGACAGGATCCAGCCCAAGAGCTGCTGTTGCAAACTGGAGAGCAATACACAGCTCCTTTACCGACGATGAAGGATGTCATTGTAGAAACATCTGGTTCTCATTTGGCAATGAATGCAGTAGCACCTTATGCATCTGAGACAATTGCTCTGGATGAGATTGATCAGGTGTGCCTTGATATCTTAGTGACCCTTGATAACTGTAATTTTAGTGTTCAACTGCCATGATGGTTCCGTTTAACCTTGTTTTCAATGACAGCTCTTTCATTGAAGCTCTTGTGAAGGGTTTTACCGTGATACTGATGCTGTATATTGTTGCCACCAGGTTGATGCCGATGCAGCTGGTGCTGGTACTAGGTCTCCTCAGGAGGAAGAACTCCAGGATCAGGAAATTTCTCCGTCTATCCAGCCTCTTCAAGACAAAGGACCACAGGGGCAGCAAGAGCAACAACAGGAGTCGGAGGTTTCTAATGTCAGTGTTGGCCCTAGGGGCTATCAGCGACCCAAGAGTGCACCCGGCTATAATTATGGAACAGGTGGCAGGGGTAGAGGTTATACAAATGGCCGTGGAGGTTATGGAAATGGCCGTGGTGGGGGGCGTGGAGGATATGGAAATGGGCGTGGTGCTCAGTACTATGACCAGAGAGGATATCAACCTAGAGGGCGAGGGGGTGGTCGTGGAATGAGAGGCGGAGGAGGTTCTATGTTTAATGGGCATGCAAATGGACAAGCTAATAGAGCTAGTGGTAATGTGTCTGCTTGAGGTGAGGCGCATAATAAGAATGTGAGACACACACGTGCCATGTATTTGGATTGATTAAAGTTTTTATGCAGGCAGCAGAGAATGTTATTTGCATCCTTGTGAAGGCATTTGGCAGCATTAGCAGCATGACATCATTAATTATGCTAGTCAAGGACAATATATAACTAGATAAAGCAAGTATCAATCGAAAACGTGCTTGTGTTAGCCTTGGATTATGGATGTGCATTGTGTGGGTGAGGAGCTGAGAGTGAGAGCCCTTCGAGCTTATGCAGTGGAACTGTATGTGGGTCAACATTATACAGTTATAGGTGAAGATACGCTTACTAGGTAGTAGTTTGTAAAGTACGTTGAGCTTATTGAAAGCTTGCGTGGAGGCTACATGACACAAGTTTGCCATGATTTGAAAAGCAGCTTAGAGAGACTTGTGTTTGAGATCAGATACTTGGTTTGCAATATTGGCGTGCGTCTCCTGCCATGGGCAGTCTTCTTTTTCTTGCAAGATAGATGGCGATGCAGTGTCTAGGTTTTTCTGTTAGAGGCTGGTGTTCTGTACTTTAAGGGTCTTTCTCACTTTGAGAGTCTTGGTAGGGGCTGAAGATTCTTGGTATATGTCCGCAATTACTGGTTACATAGACTTTTTAGCATGCTGATTTGATGCAGTTCTACATGAAAGCCCTCCCTTATCATGCATCCATTTTAACAAAGTAAATCTTCAACACTGATCTTAATGTATTTGTTGGAAACCATTAAGCCAAGCCTGGCTTACCCTCTCCTGGGGGGAATGTTGGTGTCCAACATTTAGAACTATATATATTTTTTGTTTAAAATATACTGTTGTGCTGTTAAAGAGACAGTCATGTCATCTTCACATTAATGTTTTCTACATACACACCTAGTCAATTCTAGGCACCTCTATTTATTCCTTGATTAGAAGAATCTGATGCTAATGTCCTATAAGTGGCTCATCTTGCATGTGTTACTGTTGAAATTGATATTGTCCTACTTAAAAACCATCGCCTTACTTAAAAACCATCGCCTTACGCTCACCTTCAGCCTGTTAAGTTTCTTATTTGATGTAAGGAATCTTCCCCTAGGATCATCATGGTTGGTAGGTGGGATTTGAACATGTCATGATGAGAAAAAGATCCACTTGGCTCCAGCTTGGATTTTTAGAGTGGCTTCAACTTGAATTCATTGGGTAATCAAGTAGAATGGCTCCTTTAATATTCCTTATCAGCCCTTCCTTGGTGCTTGATGAATGATTTTATTTTTTCAACCAATCGAACTTACTAAATCAATCGTGAGAATATACAAATGAACATCTTGAAAACAAGGGGTGATAAAATTTGTGGCCCGTTTTCTTTGACTATAGTTGGTTGAGATACTCTAGAGTGCCCTTTTCTTCTAGCATTGATTCCTCGATGTATTAGGGGAATCAGTGGGCTAATTATTCCTCTTTATATAACATTATCCTCCTTGTGGAATTAGTGTTCATCAAAAACAATTTTCTCAATAAATATTAAAGCTAATAAGATTTTGTAGGTTTTTTTTGGTTGAAAATTTGCGGATCTTTGATCTGAAGTGTACTAAACTTTGTAGTTTTTTCGAATACCAAAAATATATTTTGTAGGCATAAAAAATGACAATTTTGGTCCATATAGTTAGTTTGCAAGTTTTTTGTGAAGATTGCTTTAAAAGCTAGTGTATTGGCCAGTGTTATGATGACTCATTGTTTCTTGCAAAAACAATTAATTGCACACCTCTTGAAATCTCTCATTGTGTATCTTGCAAACAATTAATTGCATACCTTCCATGGGGATATATTGATTCTTGTTTAGAATCCCATTTGCTTGACTTTATTGAGAACTTGTGCATTTTTGAAGTGATGTTGGAGCATTTTCTAAAAAAAATAGAAACACCTTTCTAGCTAAGTCGCTCTCATTGGATTTTTGACTTGCTTTTTTAAGTAGAGAATTTGCACACAAGGATGTGTTGCTTTTCAAATTTATTCTGTCAAATATCTCGCATAATGATCCTTTGGAATACCCATATTTTCCTTGAAGGTTTCTTAGTTTAGATTCTTACTCTACACTTACGCTATGTAATGAATCCTTAACTATTAAATCCACGAAAAAGTAGATTAGGTTTTACTTGTGCATATTCTATGAAGAGGAGTGTACTCTTTCACTTGAATAAGGAAAGAAAGAAAAATGAGAGCGCTCCACCCATTAAGAGACATGGTACTTGTTGACGTAAGCATGGAGGACATTGTTTCCCATGTACCCACCCCATAAAGAGGGAGAAAGGAACCCCCATCTCCACACACACACACACACACACACATAGGGGGAGAAATTAATTCTTTTCTAGTTTTTTTTTTGTATCTTTGATTTAATTCTTTTGCAATAATGCTTTTAGTTTATTTGTTTTTGAAATTCCCATTAGGTGTGATGTTGGTCATTGTGACAAAAAAAAGTAGAAAAGGGTAGGTGTGAAAGTGCTTGAATTTACTTTATTTTGCCGAATGTGGATGCCATTTATTTGATGTATTTGCTAATAATTATTTGAAGTTGCTAATGATTCCGATGCCATTTATTTGATGTATTTGCTAATAATTATTTGAAGTTGCTAATGATTCGGATGCCATTTATTTAATGTATTTGGATTACCCAAAGTTGTTTCTCAGCATGTCTTCCTTTTGTGGTTTTTTTTGGTGACTTAAATCTTTTATTTTGCTCAACAACCAATACTTTGGTTTCTTTAGTAATGTTATCCATTAATAACATACAATGTATATACATTATTTTTTCCCATAAATATATTTTTTATGGATGTATCGGAGGAATGCTAAAATGTTATGGTATTTAAAATTGCAGCCCTTTAATTTTTATCGATTGTTTGCATAAATCTCATCAAATGGGAAATTTTGTTTATTTGGTAAGATGGTGGAATGTACAAAGAGAATGATGAGAAATTGAATGATTAAAGGAAGTGGGATAATATAACTTACATTAAAACTCAATAAATGACCGATAAAATGGATTGTGTACTCTAAAAAGCATTGAGAAGTGGGAAAAAAAACCATTATTGTTTACCTCATTCATTAAGTCCATGCTATTATATATACATGGTACTTCATACAATCAAATGGGCATGTTCTAAAATGCTACTTAATACAATCAAATGGGCTTTCAAATGGGCATGTTCTAAAATGCTACTTAATACAATCAAATGGGCTTTCAATGAACTATGTTTACATTTCTAAGGTACTACCCTTGACTCTTCAACCACTGACACTTGTTTCATTAAAGAGACTACATATGTAAGGTACCCTCGACTCCCGTGATTACATATGAGGTCATGAGGTCCAATGGTACTTACCCTTAAGTCCTAAGCAACATGAGATTATGACAGTTTATGCAACATGTGGAATATGAGGTCATCAATGATCTATACTCTATACTCTTGACACTTGTTTCATTTTAAGAGAATACAGATGTAAGGTACCCTTGAGCCCCATGAGGTCCAATGCCATCTACCCTTAAGTCCCAAAGCAACATGAGATTATGACATTTCATGCAACCTAGTCATCAATGATGTATACTCTTGACACTTGTATCAATTTGTGGAGTGTTGGAGTTTGACGTGGTGGCAGCAGACAATCCTCCTACTTGCTCATGCTTTTTCTACATTCGTGAGATCAATCATAAAGGTGGTGCTACCAACCAAAGAAGTTTAACTGTTTGACAATTTAATATTTCACTTACTAATGACATTTGATATATTTTTTCATTAGTGGTGGTACAATGAGTTTAATTGTCTAATCCATTTAAAACATTAGATATTCCTAGTGGAGACCAAGGTAAACATTGGATATTCCTAGTGGAGACCAAGGTAAACGCTTAAAAAAACCTCTCTCTCTCTCTCTCTCTCTCTCTCTCTCTCTCTCTCTCTCTCTCCCTTCTTCACAAAGGGCATGGTCCTCAAGGCCATTCGTAGACTACGCAATAGGTGAGCCCAGGATCATGAGGGACTCACTACCGAGTACATCTCGCATGCCGATGATACCTTGGCACCCCTATTAGCCTACATGTTCAATAGAGCCCTTTGTGAAGGATTTCCACCCTCTTGGTCCACCAACACCATCACCCCCATCCTCAAAGCCGGAGATCAACTTGATCCTAATAATTACAGGACGATCATGTTTGGCCACACATTGGCCAAACTCTATGGATCAGTGCTAGAGGCGGAGCTCAGTTCATTTGCAGAGATCCAAGGATGCAGAGCCTCAGGATAGGTAGGCTTTCGGAGGAGCTACTCTACTTTGGTCTCATAGGCCCATTGGGTCTTTAGTAGACGCTTAATATATATTTCTTTATTTCTTTCTTTCCTCTCTCTCTCTCTCTCTCTCTCTCTCTCATGCCATGGACATTCCTAGTGGGTGGAGACCAAAGTAAACACTTCAAAAATCTCTCTCTCTCTCTCTCTCTCTCTCTCTCTCTCATGCCATGGACATTCCTAGTGGGTGGTGGAGACCAAAGTAAACACTTCAAACCCCCCCCTCTCTCTCTCTCATGCCATGGACATTTTTGTATCACTTTGGTCTCATAGGCCCATTGGGTCTTTAGTAGACGCTTAATATATCTTTCTTTCTTTGTTTCTCTTTGTATTATCTTCCTCGTGTGTAACTAGATTGAAACCATATGAATTTTTTTCTTCCCATTCAAGCTAATTTTATTGAAATCTAAGCTAGCTAGGAGTTTAGGTAGCAAAAGAAGCCACTAGCCTCCAAGAAAAGTTTTAGTAGCCTTTCTATTTCGGGTGGCCTTTTGAGTTTTTTTTGGGTGTAGAATAATTTTATTGATAAGAGCTCTGCAAATAACACAACCTTTGAAGCAATCATTTTGATTTGTCTTTTCCTTAATATTAAAAGTAAAAGTGAAAACTAAACACAAATTAATGAGGTTGAGGAGAAAAATGGCCTTCGTGAGAAATTTAAAATGCTCTAATTTTTCTTCATGCATAAGTATACATTGACCATAGCACATTCTTGCATTGCGCTAGATCCGATGCACCGAATCACACCATATCTAACACACTAACAAGCACATTTCACTATATTCCTAGGAGTTTTTTTAAAGAGCTTTGTCAAAGATTTTTCTTAATATGAAATCACGTCTCTCTACTATCCCAAGAGTTTCCTTAGAGTTTTTTCTTAGTGATCTTAAGAGATTTAGCTTATAGCTAGCTAAATCCTTTTCTGATTATGAAAAGTAATCTTCTTCACTAATTGATATCATAATCATGGATACTTCAAGTACTAATTTTTTTCTTATAAGCAATGTAAATTTATTTCTTGATGTCGTAATGGTGGATAATTACACATGCTAAGAATTTAATCTTAATAATGTATTTTTTTTTCCTTAGCCCATTCATAGAAGACAGTCTGAAAATTTGGAACAAGTACGAAAGCATTTATTAAAACAAATATGAAAGCATTTATTGGAAGATATTATCATAGGTTAAAGGGTTTGAGGCGCAAGAAATGTGTTTGCATATGCAATCAATTGACTAATAGGTAGCTCATACACCAAGTTGGAGGCCTGACTGATCAAGTGAAAGGATTTTGATAAAAAGAAAATGAGAATAATTCAATGGGCTGAGAAATGAATTATTGATCTTAGATTAATTGTGACTTTGCACACCCTTATATATGCAAACATCTTTTCATTATACTAGCATCCCCATCCCACCTCATTCATTATAATTTGCATCCCCACCCACCTCATTCAAAAGAACAACAAACCAATCTCACACTCACAATGGTGGAAAAAGGGTTATGATAGCAATTAGATCTCTTAATACTTCTCAATTGATTGATGCCCAAGCAAGCAAAGAGTAGATATACAAGTTTATCGAGCCACATGAGTAACAACGTGTGTGTGACGCAACAAATAAAAACTACCATGGGTATGAATATGAGAATTAGTCTTAAAGTAAGGGGTGTAGATGGTTTGAATTTTCCAAGACCATGGAAAGTGAGGCTTGTTTGGTATACTAACAAAGAGGATGTTAAAGAGGTTAGTTAGGGAGAATGCTAACATTGAAGAAAGAAAGATTATAGACCTTGCGACAAAGGATGAGACTACATTTTCCGACCTTGGGCATGCAACATTGCTTTGACCTTTTGGGCATCTCTACCTCAGTTAAGTAGTACAGATTGAGGCAAGTGTTGTGCCTTGGAGAGGGAGAGGCAGAGAATGGTGGATTGAATCACCATTGTGGGTGTGAATATCTTTGTTTAAGTGCATGGATCCATTGGCTCCATAGACCATGATTTGGATACCCATGTGATTTGGCAAGATGGAAGATTCTTTGGTGGCATCTTCTTAAAGGCCCAGTGCACCATGCACAAATTGAAGATTATTAGCCCTTGTGAGTGTGCAGATGCTAGAAGGTTTATTCATGGATGGAAAGAAAATTGGATTGAGCAAGACACCAAGACTTAATGAATGAAGATGAGAGAAGAAGACAACCGGAATGAACGCAAGCATGTAAAGTGTTGGCATGATGCATGCAAAAATGGAATTTGGTGTCGGAGTGCCTTCAATGGTGTGGTTTATGTTGAGATATCAAGATCAACTAGTGTTGTGGACATTTTGATGACCCTTCTGGGTGATAGCTTCTACACTTATGCCAATAGCATGACTGGTGAGATTATGATTGATATGCTGTCAATGGACAACATGCTGTGTGACAACCACTTTGGATTACTAGAGTTATGGCATACGTATAGCCCCAGTTCATATAGTCAAGTTCACACTATGGACAGACCATTGTATATTATAGTAGGAGAGAATTTTCCTTCTAGTATGTACTCTTATCTTTTTGTTTTAACGATTGTAGAGAAGAGAAGAAGAGAATTCAACCATCCATCTCTTACCTTTTTATGTACTCTTATCTTTTTATGTTAATGGTCGTAGAGAAGAGAAGGAGAAAATTCAGCCCTCCATCTCTTATCTTTTTATGTTAATGGTTGTAGAGAAGAGAAGAAGATAAAAGAAAATTCAGCCATCCATCTCTCACATGTGTCTTGCTCTCTGTTGTGTGTGTGTGTTTGCTTTGCACAAGGAACTCAAGCTCTCACTCTCACGGCATTCTCGTTATGGTATATTAGAGCGCCGGTTTGTGTGAGAGCTAAGGAGGTAAGCCTAGAGGCAAGAACAAAGAAAGCAAGGAAGCAGTATGTGGGTAAGGACATTTCTATCTCTTTCTATCTTGTAGTCTACATGTTTTTAGTTAACATAGTTAATTGAGTTGTGTGCGTTTTGGGCCCGTTTTTTGGCATTGCAAGCTTTGTGCAAACACTCTATTATGAAGTGTCGATTTTGACTGTATATGCCCAATTTATGGTTCCGTGCAGAGTTGTAGCAGAAATTCGATTGTTGCAAGACAATCTATGCAGAGAATCTAAGTGTTGCAAGTGTTGGTGGTGGATATATGTGTATATGACTGGTTCACATACAGGAACTTTCTACAAGTAAAGATGTCTGACAATCTATCATAGATTGTGAGTGAGAAGCTAAACAAGACTAACCTCTAGGCATGGAAGTTTAGGATTGTGAGTGAGAAGCTAGACAAGACTAACCTCTAGGCATGGAAGTTCAGAATGACCAATTTCCTTATGGGAAAAGGATATTGGGAGTTCATCATAAGTGATGAAAAGGAGCCAGAGATTGCTGAAGAAAATTCAACCCCTCATCAAGTGCAGACATATAAAGCATGGCATGAAAAAGCCAGAAAGGTGCTATATTGGTTGTTTGTTAGTGTGACAGATTCTATGATTATGCATATACAGGATGCACAAACAGCTAAAGAGGCTTGGGACACCTTGGTGTGAGAAGATCTACAACATAAACACCCAAGCTCAAAAGATGTAACTAAAGCATAAGCTACATAATGTGACCAGAGGAAAGATGAGTATAAATGATTACTCAATGAAGGTTAAAGGGCTTGTAGATGCCCTTGCTTCATTGGATCACCAGTAGATGATGATGATGATGGTGTCCATGACCTTTAATGGTCTTGGAAAAGAAGAAAGCCAGTTTCAGACCTCCATTGGAGTTTGAGAAAAGAGGACTTTCTTTATTTTCAGAAATTGATTGCTCTTCTTATCCATAAGGAGATGAATACTGGTGGGGGAGGTTCATTCTCTAGAAATTCAAGCGAGCAGGCCTTCTACTCAAATACATGTAGAGGCAGAGGGAGATCATCATCTAGAGACCGAGGTGGAGGCGTTTTGGAAACAGAAATCATGGACAGCAAACAAGATTCAAATGTACAAACAAGTGGAAGAGGCCATTCTAGAGGTAGGGGGAGCCAGAGGGACTGAGGTGGTTTTGGCAAAGAAATCCAAGTGCAAATAACATCGCGTTATTGGAGTGCTATGAAAAGCAGAATAATATTAAAAGTGGAAAGTTGTAGCAGCAAGGCAACTATGCGTCATCAAGTAAATAGGGTGGTGATGAAAGAAGTGAGCAGCTGTTTATGATACAGCATATGCTTAGTTCCACAATAGGAGATGTGTTAGATGTTTGATATGTGGATTATGGTGTGTCTAACCACATGACCAGTCACGGTGAGTGGTTTAGAGACATGCAAAAAATGAAAAAACTAGGTTATGTAGAAACATATAATGATACAACGCATCCATTATGCATGCTGGTAAAGTGCCATTGTCTATTTATGATAGCAAAATGAGGTACTTGGCAAATGTACTTCATGCTCCATATATTACAAAGAACCTCGTTTTTGTTGGACAGATGGTTGAACAGGGTTTGCAAGTGATTCTTAATCCTCAAGGATGTTTTGTGGAAGATTTCAAAAATTAGTGCCGCTTGGTTTTAAGATTTTCGTAATTCTCTCTGCATGAACTGATGTTACATAATGTGGAAAGGTTGGCATGAGCGATTAAATGCAATGAGGTCAACTAGGACCATACAATGGACTTGTCCCAAAAGTAAACTCAGGATGCGCATGCAACGTAGCATTTTTCTATCCTCGTTTCATTAAAATCTACTTACTCTATCACTCTTAGTCATTGCTACTACCATTTTAAAAGATCTCTCTCTCTCTCTCTCTCTCTCTCTCTCTCTCTAATGCAATAAGCACTTACATTATGAAGAAGACGACGGACTATTGAAGACATTTGATTGTGATCATTTTAAGTTTGAGGTACCTACTCCATATCTTATACATGATTTGTATAAAGACATGTATCAATTCATTCTATAGATTACTATGCAAGGAATGTGTGTATGTGTGTGTGTGTGTGTGTGTGTATAGATTAAATTTATATAACATACCTTTGTCTATATACTCAAATCAATAGATAGCTTACAATAAATTAACCTATACTTGTGTGATTTTAAATATGTGTATATCAACTACTTCTTGTTTATGTGATCTTTATTCTAGAAATATGGATTGCCTCAAGGATGGTCCGAGCTCGAAGAGGACTCCAATAATGATACAAGCTATACCACCATGAGTGATGACCAAGATGTGGAAGAACTCTTTCATGATACCGATCAAACCGAAGTAATGTTCAACAATCAAAGTGATAATGACACACTTAATCCGAAGTTCTATTTATCTACTACATATTTCTCATTTGACAGAAAAAGTTATAACTTGATGAAGAGAGTAATACAAGGGGATGTATTGATGACATTGGAGAGTTTGAAAGATTGTGATAGCAGAGGGATGCTTGATTTGAAGAAGTGGCAACAAAGAATAAAAGACCATCTTTGCTTGGGAGAGAATGAGGATGGTATCCATTATCTTTGTCTAAAGGAAACACCGAAGTTAAGAATTGAATGAATAGAGGAGTGGGAAAGCATTGTCAATGGTTGTCGTCATTATTGGAGGATGAGGGTTACCACCACGGAGTAAATGAGACACTTGAAACAATCAAGTCTAGGTGGTCTATTGATATTAGAAAGAATGAAATATCCACTTCTTATATTAAAGATTTCATCACGCGCACGTATGAAAGTGAGAGTGTGTTTACATGCAGACATGAGTGGAAATGAATGTGTAATTGTATTAGGGTGTGTGCATGTGCTAATAGGTGTGTGGGGTGCACATGCAAATGTGCACGTGTTCACGTGTGTGGACGTGAAGCTGCGAGAGTAAGTGAATGTGTAGGTGTGCGGGTACAAATGCGGGATGCATGTGCGGATGTAAGGGGGTGTGCATATGTGCATGTGCAATGGTATGTGCACATGTGAATGGATGCAAATGGGCAATTGTGAATAAGTGTGTGCATAATGTGTGAAGGTGGGGTGCACATGCATGAACAATTAAGTGCACATGGGTGTGGGGTGTACCCATGTGCACTCCACATGGGGTGCATGTGTGAGTGAAAGCAGGTGCATGAAGTGCAAATGGGCGAAGGTGTGTGCACATGCACGCACATGTGATTGTAGGTGTGTGCGAATAGAGAGTGTGAATGTGTGAAAAAGAGAGCGTGAATGTGTGTGCATGTGTGCGTAAGGTGGTACGTTTGAATATGCATGTGTGTGTGGGTGGGCATGCAAGTGAATCCATGGGATGCTCATGCATGAAACATGCATGTGTGCAATTGCGTGTAGTGTGTGTGTGTGTGCGCACGTACAACGTGTGAAGTGTATGGGAGCATGTATGAATATACATGGTTGAAGCTGTGAAAATGTGGTGCACGCATGCACATATGTGCATGTGTGTCACATGCAAATGTGAACATGGATGCAATTGTAGGTAGGTGGGTGGAGTGCATGTGCGGTGTAGGTGCATGTGTGTGCATGAAGTGTAAAGGTGTGTCCACACGCGTGTGCATGTGCATGTGCAAATGTGAATGTGTAAATAGGCAAGTGAATGTGCACACGTATAGGCAAACGCGTGTCCACCTGCATGACTTTAGTTGTTTTTTTTTTGGCTTTTCTTGTTATGTTTTTTGAGTTTGTGTTTTTATCATTCTTTGTCATAGAGGAAACTGTACACTTGTGTGGGGGCCGGGGTACGTCACATATGTACACATGAGCTACAGTTCGAGGGTTACCATGCTTGCACTCATCAGTAGGCAAGGGCGGAGAATCGCTTGCCCATCCATGATGATGAAAACTTGGATGCCACCACAGTTGGCTTGTTGGCTAGTGCACTAATAGGATTTTTTGTGGCCAAGAGGATATGATCAATGGAGATGCTCATCCCAACACCAAGAGAAGAAGATAATAAATTGGATATGGTTAAAGACCTTAGGAAATGTAGGATTCTTGCATGGATAGCTGCACACTTTGTAACTAGATGTAATAAGCTGTTGTTAGGATTGTTGCATGGTGAATAACCAAAAGGATTGGGTATAGTAGGTGAGGGCATGCATGGGATGGAGCGTAGTTACGCAAGAAGGAGGTGGATAATTGAGAGTTGTTGTTTTGTGAGAGCATTGTGGGAGCTTTGGTGTTGAAGAAGTGATTGCTAAGAGAGCTAGTTCTGGGTTGTGAGATTGCTGTGAAGCTGGTTATCTGAGGGTTTGTTTTGTGTGAAAGGCGACATGGGGTTTGCAAGAGAAGACTAAGATCTGTCCAAAGCAAGGAAGTGTAGGAGTGGGAGAGGGTTTTGTGTGGGAGATTGTGTCCCAAAACCTCTCATAGTGCAATACTAGTGGAACTTTGGACCAGATGTAAGGATTGCTCAAGCATCTCCTCGTTGTATTAGCCAATATAAGCTTGCAAGTTGTTGCTATAGATTATATAGTTGTTGATGATCTTGTTGGAGTAGAGAACATATATCTAGTTTCTTTTGTAGTCATTAGTGTGAGAGCTCTTAGGCTCTGCTGTTGTTTTCATTCGTCTTCTCCACTCGCAGTCTTAGGGTTTGTTACGCATTCTTCTAAAATACACAGTGAATCAATTTGTGTGAATTTAAGAGTTTTTCTAGTGGATTTGGTACAATTCTATCTTGCTTGGTTGGGGTTCTTCTGAAGACAAGGCTATAAGTGCAGAACTATTTAAGGTTGAGTTTGTGTTGGGCTAGTTAGCTTGAGGGTTGATTCTGAGCCAAGTAGACAATAGAAAGGTCAGTAGGTTGTGTTAGGACCTTATTTTAATCTATTTGAGTTGATAGGAAGTGATTCTGAGGCACAGCTGCCGACTTTGGATATGTCTGAGGACAACTGTCAGAAAGCTTGGTTGTCTTATAGAGTTTCTATGTCCGCAGTTTGGCAACAGTGGTCAGCTGTGAACTTGTACAAGTTAGTAGAGAGCCTATAAGAAGGCGATATCTTACAAGGCTTGAAAGTGTCTAAGGGATTGTGAGTGTAGGAGGACATTTTTGGGAAGTTTTAGAATTTACTAAAGACTTCGGAGGTAGAAGGTACTGTGGTAGAATTCTGAGGCACAACTCTATAGGAGAAAGGTGAAGATCAGCTGAGGGTCGGTAGGACATCCAGGAAGGTCGAGGGATTGTGTCTATATGGTCCACCCACCATCGATGCTGGACGATCGTGGGCAGACACTAGGGAATCAACTTTGGATTGGGGAAAGCCATCAAAATTTGGAGGCAGCAGACTCTGACTTGTCTGGGGCAGCTAGGAGAGTATACTGTCAGACAGAGGTCAGCTGAGGGCAGTTGCTTAGTTCTGAGAGGTTTTAGGACAAGGATTTACGATGGAGGACACTTTAGGACTTTGAAGACCAGATTTTTGACTAGAAACAAAGAGAGGTCTTTGGAGGCGGATTCTGAGCAATTCTACGTCGGTTGGAGATGAGTTTTGTCAGCTGGGTGTCAGTTGTGGTTAGGAGAGGCTTTTGGTGGATAGATTAGAGACATTGGAGGTTAGTGTTGACCCTAGAGGACATTTTGAATAGACTGCTAGACTAAATAGGGAGGTTGGGAGGGTCTTGAAGTATCCCATTAGGCCAGCTAAGGACTAGGGGATGTTAGTTGGGTGTGCTGGAGCCTCCTACTGTTGCTTTTGCTAGGTTGTGGTGCTTGTAATACTCTCTTTCCATAGTGGTGTGCTTTTGATAGAGCTATAGAGGCGGTCTCCCCAAGCCATTATTGTTTTGGTGCCCCCACTGAGAGGAGGGCTTTCAAGGCACCCTTCAGACTGTTGGTAGAAGCTGAGAGAAGTGTCAACTATTGAGATGGCTGCACTGATGTCTTATCTTGTGTTTCACGGGCATTCTAATGAGGAATTTAAGGACTTTTTGGCCAGGATGGAGCTGGCAGCTTTTACTTTTGGAAAGGACAGAGATGAGGAAAAATTGACACTGCTGTCCATGTTATTGAAAGGGGATGCAAAATGGTGGTTTCATAATTGGAGGGTTCAGCCACATCAGGGGCAAGTATATGAGGATGTTAAAGGAGCTCTGGTTCAGCATTACAAAAAAGGTGAATCTCCGGATGCTATATAACAAGATATATAGAAACTGAAGCATAGTTTGTCAGATGTATTTGATAGATTTGTAGATCGTTTTGAGGATCTGTGGGGAAGATGGGATGCTTCATTGGGAGTAGAGCACCCACCTGTACTCCTTAAAAAGGATATGTTCATTCAATCCCTTCATGCTGATCTAAAGGAGAAGGTAGAGCTCAAAAGACCAGGTACCTTTGATGAAGCCTTGAGGATTGCAAAAGGGAGAAGGAATGGAAGGTTCAAAGGCTAGCTTAGAAACAAAAGGAGGTTCTAGTTGAGAATATACCTATTATGGCTGGAGAGCGAAGGATAGAAGAAGGGAGGAATGCTCCAGCTCTAGTGGGGCTGCTGACCAATTGATGTAAGGTATTAATTAGTTGACTCAGCAAATGGAGAATTTAAATATGAGTTTGCTACAAGGAGGCAGGGCTGCCCCTAGGGCAGGAGACGGAGAAGGAATGAGAGGCAGAGGTAGAGGAGGCCCTAACCTGAATGTTCAATGCTTCAACTGTATGGAGAGGGGTCATATCTCCCCTCAATTTCCTTACCCTAGGAGAATGGGAGTAGATGTTTATCCTCTAGCATATAGAAGGAAGGAAAGGCCAGACGTCAGAAGGGAAGATGAGATTCCAAACCCACAAGGACCTCAGGTTCAACCACCACAGCCATCAAATGGGCCTAGGTCAGGTGAGGTTAATCTGATTGCTATGGATAAGGAAGCTAATATGTTAGCTAACAAAAGAGCTAGGAGTGCAGAAGGTGAAGATGAAGCAGGACCATGCAGAAGGAAGAAGGGAAAGCAAGTAGAAGACCAGTTCAAAGAGGGTAAAAGGAAGAGTAGACCCAGGAGGGAGATTGGGATGCAAGATTTTCCCTTAGGGGTTTAGGAGGAAGAGTATGATATGAAGAGGGATCTCCAGCAAAAGGGACCTACTCTATCTTGGCCCCAGCTGTTGTAGATGTGCTCAAAACTTAGAAGAACATGGAGTAAACTGGTTAGCGCAAGGGTTTCCAAGAAGGAGAAGAAAGGAGGGCAATTGAATATAGTATGTGTTAAAGGAGACAAAGGATTATCTACCTGGATAAACAAGTTTAAAGTTCCTAAAGTGTACATTGATGGAGGTGCCCAGGTTTGTGTAATGACTCAAAAGACTATGGAGGCCTCAACGCTTAAGGTGAGTGTCCCTTTTGAGTTTAAAGGTAGGATGGCAAATAATGCAAAGGTTAGTTGTCTGGGACTGGTGAAGAAGCTGTAGGTGGCTGTTCTTGGACATGAAGTTGAGCTGGATGTTCATGTCATGCCAGTAAGGACATAAGCTTATCCATTGATTTTGGGGAGACCATGGTTGATAGCAAAATGAGAGCAGGACAAGACTGGTGGAGAGGGAACCTTATTGGATCAGCCTACCATGAAGCAAGTTAGGTATGACATGGCCAAGGGGAGATAATTGATCCCAGATATTTCTTCAGAGGATGAGGATGAGGATGAAGAAACTAGTTCCATAGAGGACTTTGAAAAAGAAGAGGATAGCTCAGAGGATGATGATGGGGAAGTTCAATTGTTGGAACCAGATACTGATCTCATGTGCATGTCTTTACAAATGTGTACAGAGGAGGGGGAGAAGGTGGAAGTTGAGGTTGAAGAGCCGTTAGATAAGGAGGAAGTTTTACAGAAAATGATTTCTAAGGATCTAGCTGTGGTGGAGAAGAAAGAGTACCTGACAATGTTACAACAGTTTTGAGATCTATTTATTTCTTCTTATACTCGAGGGGGGTGTCAGTTGTTCAGCATGAGATACAATTGAAGCTTGAAGCCAAACCAGTTGTGCAAAGATTGAGAAGACTGAGAGTTGTGCACCAGCAAGTATTGAGACAAGAGGTGAATAAGTTGTTGAAAGCAGGATTCATTTTGACAATCCTGAGTGGGTTTCTCCAATTGTGATTACTCCCAAGAAGAATGGAAAGTGGAGCGTCTGTGTAGATTTTAAGCCTTTAAATGTTGTGACCAAGAGAGACCACTATTCACTACCTTTTCAAGATGAAATCCTAGACAATGTAGCTGGGCATGAGAGGTATAGTGTTTGTGATGGATATTCAGGTTATTTCCAAATTTCAATTGCCCTAGAGGATCAGAAGAAAACTACCTTTATAATCCCATGGGGGTGTTTTGCATATAGGGTGATGCCCTTTGAGCTTACCAATGCACTTGCTACTTTCCAAAGATTTATGAACCTGGTGTTTGAGCCTTATTTGGGGTCCTTCATCAGAGTATTCATTGATGATTTTTGTATCTATAGTGGTAGATTGGTCCACTGTGAGAAATTGAGGATGACATTAAAGAGGCTGGATGAATTGGGTGGACAATTGAACCCTGACAAGTGTCATTTGGATTAGGCCCTGCTTGGAAATGTGGTTTTTGAGAATGGAATGGAGGTAGATCCTGCAAAGGTAGAAGCTTTGCTCTTATTGGACTCACCTTAGAATGTGAAGCAATTGATGACATTCACACATAAGGTAAGATACCTAGCTAGATTCATTTATCTCTTGTCTACACCCACCACTGTAACAAGCATCCCAAAGAGATCCCTTTGTGTGGCAAGACAAGGAAGAGGAATATTTTTTATAGGTTGAAGAAATTATGAGCACTTTGCCAGTTGTTATGCCCCCTGACTGGAGTAAGGAGTTTTTTGTAAATCCTAGTGTGGGAGAAGATGCCATAGGTGCAGTACTATTACATCAAGGAAGGGAGCATTAGGCCAATATATTTTTTTAGCAGAATAAAGATAGTTGGGGAAAGGACTTATTTTGACGCAAAGTTAGTGATGGTGGTTGTGGTGTTTGCCTTAATAAAATTTAGGTCTTACTTACTTCCAAAACCTTTCACTTTATTGACCCATTACTCTTTACTTCCCCATTTGATTCAATTGGATCTTCCATCCAAGATACTATTTAAATGGTTGGTTGAGCTGTAAGAGTTTCAATTCACTTTTATAGTGGAGGATAGCACAAGAGCCACATTGGTAGATATTTTAACATACAGACAGAATCCTTTGGAATTGAGAGAGGAGACGATGATGATGAAGAAAGTACCTAGGTGGAAAGACCCTGAAGTAGACTTGTCCAATGGTTTTACTCTATTTTTTGATGGAGCCTTTAAGAGAATTTCAGGGGTGGCCAATGGGGAAGTTGTTTTGTTGGATCCAGAAGGTACAGTAGTATGTCAAGAAGGGATTAAACTGCAAGTGCAGACTAGCAATGAAGCTGAGTATGCCACTTTAGAGTATGGGCTTCAACAGTGTCTTAAGAGGGATTAGCAGACTTATCATCAAGGGAGATAGCTTACTGGTCATTAGACAACTTCAGGAATGTCTGGAAGGCCAAGAATACCAAGTTGGAGTGGTGCTTTCAAATTAGAAGGATGTTGCAGAGATTTCAAGAGGTCCACATTCATCATGTGAAGAGGAAATACAACCAGGTTGCAGATACATTAGCAAAAGGGGGGTTAGGCAAGAACTTGGATGCATATGCTATGATTGTAACCCATCCTAGTTATGTTGGAAGAGAGAGTTTACAAAAATTTGAAGAGTTTGTGCACACAGGTTTGCCTTCAAGTTTGTCCAGGAAACGTAGATATGGTTTCATAAGGAGGGCTGTAGTAGAGTGTTGTGAATGATCAACTTTACATGAAGGGAAAGGATTTGGTTCTAAGAAGGGTTCCAACCAAAGGAGATCGTTTCTGTAATGGCTTCATGTCATGGAGTATGTGGAGGGCACTTTGCCTTGAAGTTCACTTTTAGAAAGATTTTGACTACAGGTTATGTGTGGCCCAGTTTGAGGAAGGATGTTTACCATTGGTGCAGAAGTTGTGAACCATGTCAAAAGCAAGGAAGAAGGGTGTTGCATCATGAGTTAAGGAAAACCATTTTTTCATATGGAGCTTTTGAAAAGTGGGTTTTAGATGCAATTGGTCCTCTACCCCCCACAATTGCTAGGGGTAAGACCTACATCTTAACTAGAGTGGATTACTTAATCAGATAGGCTGATGCTAGATGTGTGAAGAGCATTATTGCTAGTGGCCAGGTTTATCTTTAAGGATATTTGTGCAAGATTTGGTATGCCATTAGAGTTGTTGACAGATTAAGGACCTAGTTTTAGAGGCCAAATTGCACAAAATCTTATGCAGAAGTTGCATATAACACACAGGTTTTCAACCCCTTACTATCCACAATGTAATGGGCTGGTTGAGAGATTCAATGGGTAGTTGTGTACCATGTTAACCAAGTGTTTGAAAGAGCATCCCAAGCAATGGGACTTACATGTATCTTTAGCTTTGTGGGCCTACATAACAACTGTGATGAGGACAGCTACAGAGTTTTCATCCTTCCACTTGGTTTTTGGGAAGGGATTCCTGATGCCCATTGAAGTGGAAATTCCTAGTATGCAATTTCTTTGAAAACATTAGGAGAGGGACATAGATGAGTATGAAGAGAGGTTGCTGGATCTCTAGGAGCTGCAGCTGGCCAGGGAAGAATCTTTGGACCACTACATCCAATTTAGCAATAAGAGAGCTGAGATTTTTGATCATGAGGTGAGGAAACCGTGGCCGTTAGCCAGACCCTCTCTCTGAAGAGGAAGAGCTTGACCCCGACGTTCGCAAGGCTCTTCACAGAACTCAGCTAGGACCCTTCAAAGGTGAAGGGGAGAACTTGGGCGAGGCTGTGGAGAAATGGGTGGAAGATATGGAAGAATATTTTGATGTCATAGGCTACAATGAGCGGAGCAAAATGACTCTTGCCAGGCTGAAAATTATAGAAACAGCCAGGGTGGCATGGAGAAACCATTGTGACACCAACCATTTGGATAGCAATACTCAGTCCTGGAACGATCTTAAAACCTATTTAAGGAAGAGGTTTTGTCCCCCCGGGTTTTAAGAAACCAAAATGAATGAATTTTTAGAACTAAATCAGGGGAGAAAAATCATCGAAGAATATCACCAGGCATTTGCTCTTCTCCTCAAGTATTCACCACCTCTAGATGAAGAGCAACTCATGGTTGGCCAGGTTCATTCGGGGAATGAACGAACCCTTAGACACACTAGTCAAAAATCCCAAGCCAATGTCCATGGCAAAAGCTGTCAGAATGGCAAAGGACTTCACCAAAGCTTTCATCGTAAAAGTCCCGCGCCAAAGCTAGCTCCCTCATCCAAAAGATTTCAGACACCAGGAAGTTCTTCCAACCTTCCACCTCTAAAGAGACACCAGGGTCCCAACTAGAATTTGGAGACGGGAAGCTTCAGGAATGAAGGAAGACCTTTCCCTCGAAGTACACTTTCTCAGAAACTCCGGCTCTCTCAAGAATGCAAAGGGAAGAGCTTCGAAGCGAGAACAGGTGCTTCGGATGTAAGGGGTTTGGGCACCAGCTCAAGGATTGCCCATCTCCTTCTGTGGGCCAAGGAAGCTAGGGTCCCAGAATTTAGAGACAGAATCCTTCATATCAGTCCAATCAGGGTCTCCCACGCCAAAATCAGGGTAACCCCAGAAGAGTGCCAGCTTAGCCTGCAGTCTCCATGTAAAGCAGTCTCCGAACTCCCTCCCAGAATTGGAACAACCAAAGAGAGAGAGTTCCACCTTAGACTGCAGCAGCTAGAGTTGTATAGCTGATGAAGTGGAGGAAGAGAAAGGACAGGTCTATGCAGCAATAGAGCATCAGGGGAATAACCCTTCAATTTTTAGTCCTCCAGACTCCATAAGAGTACTAGGGTAAGCAATTCAAGCTTTTGATTGATTCAAGGAGCATTCATTCTTTTATTTCCCCAGGATGTTTGTATAAATTAGTCCTAAATCAAAAATCAGGGAAACCTATGCAAGTGGAATTGGCCAGTGGAAAGATTCTTTTCACATACCTTGAGATAGACCTTATTCAGTTTAGTCTAGATGGGAACGTAGCAGAGTGCCAGTTCAGAGTCCTACCATTGGGAGTCTATGATGGAATCCTTGGAATGGATTAGCTCCGTAAGAATCAAGCTGATATTCATTGTCACAAAGGAACGATCTCTTTCCTTGACCTTCACGGAAATAAAGTTCAAGGAACTGGAATTTTCGGATTCCTAGTGCTACAATTAGTCAAAGCTTCCAAATTATTAAAAGGGCTTAGAAAGAGACAAGCTGTTTATGTCGTTAAGATGAATCCAGTAGACATAAAATGCAAGGCTAAATAACCAGAGTGGTTAAGTGAGTATGCAGATGTGTTTCCTGAAGAACTGACTGAGATGCCTCTGTATCGCGAAGTAGATCATGAGATCGAGTTAACCCCCGGAGCTCAGCCAGTAGCCCAGCGTGCATACAAAATGCCAGTCCCAGAAGCCATAGAACTTAAGGAGCAGTTAAGACAACTATTAGAGCAGGGAATCATCAGACCGAGTGTCTCACCTTTTTTGGGGTGCGCCCGTTCTCTTTCAAAAGAAGAAAGATGGAACGTTAAGACTCTGTATTGACTATAGAGGATTGAATCAATTAACAATTAAAAATAAATATCCTATTCCTAGGATTGATGAACTTCTAGATCGGTTAAGTGAGACCCAAATGTTCATAGAGATAGATCTCAAATCAGGGTACTACCAGATCAGAATCAAGGAGCAGGACATCCCAAAGACAGCATTCAATACTCGCTATGGGCATTATGAGTTCACAGTCATGCAGTTTGGATTGACTAATGCCCCGGCGACATTTAGTCGTCTTATGCAGGATATTCTCAAAGAATAATTGGATGATTTTGTTCTTGTCTTCTTTGATGATATCTTGGTATACTTAAAGAATGCTGCAGATCATGAAGATCATGTGCGCAAGGTCGTGGAAATCCTAAGGAAACACCAACTCTTTGCAAAAAAGAGCAAGTGTTCTTTCTCTGTCGAGACGAGGTGAAATACTTGGGATTCATAGTATCAAAGGATGGGATTTCTCCTCACCCCACAAAGATCCAAGCAGTCTCGTAGAATGGTCAAAACCCAAGACATTAAAAGAATTCAGAGGATTCCTAGGATTAATTGGATGGTATAGGATCTTTATACCTAGGTATGCTCAGATAGCATCCCATTTAACTAACCTTCTCAAGAAGAGTACACTTTTTTAGTGGACTGCAATGTGTTAGAGTGCCTTTGACAAGCTCAAGACAGCCTTAGTAACCAACCCTGTCCTTAAGTTGCCAGATTTTACCAATTCCTTTGAGGTAGTTACTGATGCCAGTGGGTTTGCCTTAGGCGGTGCTCTTATGCAGGAAGGTCATGCAGTGGCCTATGAATCCAGAAAACTCAAAACACATGAGAGGAATTATGCCGTCCATGACTTGGAGTTACTCTCAGTAGTGTATGCTTTGAAGTTGTGGAGACATTATCTTTTGGGACAAAGGTTCACCTTGATGAGACAGATCATCAAAGCTTGAAGTGGATCTTCACCCAAAGGGATCTCAACATGCGTCAAAGGAGATGGATGCAGACCCTGCAGGAATTTCATTTTGAAATTAAGTATCAACCGGGGAAAGAAAATGTGGTGGCAGATGCGCTCAAAAAAGCCTCCTTGCTTGCAATTACAGCGGTGTCAATTCCAGTGAAAGAATACGACCAAAAAGAAGTTCCCTATCCTTAGGAAAGTACAAGAAGCTCTCTCCCAGATACTATGGGCCATATGCTGTTATAAAGAAAGTGGGTGATCTAGCCTACAAACTTCTTTTGCCTCCCCATCTAAAGGTACATAATGTATTCCAAGTCAGTTTGCTTAAGAAATATGTACCCAGTCTGAGTCACATGCTTGATGATGAGAACAATTGATCTCTCCGACTCAAGGCCAGATGGTACTCCAACCGGAGAAAATCCTTAACGTTCAGGAGAAGATTCTTAGGAGCAGAGTCCTCAGAGAATTTTTAGTAAACTGGAAGTTCTTCCCTCTAGAAGATGCCACCTGGGAGAAAGAAGAAGAGTTGGCGAAAGATTACCCCCACTTCATCTCGCGTTTTTTAAGTGGGAGAGGATGTAAGATTCCTCCTCAGCCTGAAATAATGAATAGGCTCTACTTGAATCCCCTATAATCATTCCCTATTTCTGAATACAAAAAAATATTATTTTTCCTTGTTTTGCCTAGTGAGATGAAAATTTCTTGAGAGTGGTAAATCATAATTGAGATATTTTTGGACATATAAATTCCACAAATATAAAAAATATGTTTCCTTGAAACAGAAAATCAATATAAATTTTCCAAGGTGCAATTGGAATTAATTAAAAATTATTTAAAAGACCTTAGCCGCCTAAGGGTCAAGATTTTCTGCAATTTCTGGATTATGGTGTCCAATTAAGGTTCCTATGGACCAATAAGATTAATCCAAGTGTTGGGATGAGATAAATCCAATGAATAAAAGAAAATACCCAAAAATGAGTAAATGCCCACATAAGATGAAGAGTTGACTGAGTACAAGGTTTATTAGTTAAAAATTATAAATATTTATAAAGGAATCCCACCAATACAGTGGTTGGGCCGGTTGGGGTTAGGTTAGATCGAAGGATTCCTGCGAAACAATTAAGATACGATTAGTTACATTATTTAGATTAAGTCCTGAGAAGACCTTGTTCTGTGGGAGGGGATCAGTCAGTTGTGCCTCGTTTTAAAGGAGGAAAAAAGCGGTGATTCCATGGACCAAGTGCAAGTCTCTTCTTGATCTGACCATGTGACTTCAGCAGGTTCGGTCAGATCAGCTTAACTAGTTAAGACTTTGACTCATTAGAGTAATTCCCCCGTTAGAAGATTTTTCCATGGCGAAATCACCCGTGCCTTCCGGGCGAGAGAGTTTTTTCGGGCTCGGTTTTGGAGGAACCGCATGGGCTAGTCTCTCGTTCGGACATCCGCGGGCGAGGCCCCGAGTGTGGATCCCCACCCCGTGCAGGAGGCCAACGCTGCTTCCACCGTGGGCACCCTCGGAGGGGGGATCTCACAAAATTACCCAATTTTGTGTGTGTTAGAAACACTCCCAAGTCGGACTAATCAACAATGAAATCACATGCATTTTCTCTTTTCATGCGGGAATGGCCTCTATCACATGTCATGCAATATTAGGATTTGATATGCCTGGGTATCTACTTATGGCCATAGAAAATATGTGCCCCTAGCTCCACTCTCCCATGGAGTTACTAGAGATAGAGCATGATCTTTTTTGATAGCTAAACACCCCCGGTTGAGGTCCCACCAACCCTCAACCTAACAACTGTAGGTCCAAGATATACTCAGGTGTCATACACCACATGGAGGGGATTTCTTCGTACCTTTACACCCTTGGTGAAGGAAGCATCTATCGTGGTGTCGAAGTCCACCTTGTTGGGTTTCCTTGGTACTGACAATGAGTTGTGTCATGGTTTTCCTATGGCACTAAAAATTACAAAATTATTGTTGTCTAGGCCTTAGTAATAGACACTCTATACTTGTATAATTCTTTGTGGTTTTGCTAGAACCTTCTCCCTCCCGATTTCCAATAGTTGTTGATTCTTACTCTGCAAAAATTGGGACAACATACAACTTCATCAAACTCAAAGCAAGGCTATAAGTATTATTCTACACATATTGTTTTCTTGCTAATCATAATTATCATCAACTTTTTACAATTTTATTTCTCCCTCTCTATTTCTCATCATGACAAACCCACATCAAGATTAATGTGTTTAATCATCTTTGTGCACTGACTAATATTATTTTGAATGTAGGTGATGATTGAGTGGTGGATTATGTTGAAATATACAAGTGAATAGGGTGTGTGGAGGAACAAGCCCTTGGTTAGAGGCTGTAAAAGAGGATGAGTAAATGTGAGAGAGCTTGTGAAAAGGTGAGAAGAATCTACTGGGAGAGAATAAAGGGTAGCATGAGAAGATTTAGGAAGTGTGGAGATATTCTGGGAGATGTTTTGGGAAAAGTGAAGAGGTGGACAGAATCAAGCAAAAGAGGTGGAGTGAATCAAGGAGAAATCATTGGGATTTGATGCTTGGATGTAAACTCTATAAATTGAGGCATTAGCCTAATGAGAATTTGCTGGTTTTTGATTATCCATTCTTGCATTAGGCTACTTTCACTAATTACGTCTTAATTGCTATAATCACTTGTTAATAATATTGATTCTAGTATTTGATCCGCCATAGCTCATCACATTCCTCTAATTTCAACACGGTATCAGAGCCATGCCTAGAATCCATCAGGTTTATGAGCCCATTATCTAATTAATTAGGATTAGTAGATAATTAGAAATTAATCAAAATTTTAGTTAGTTTTCAACTAGCCTCTGTATCCCCAGCCAGTGGAGGATCTCCCTCTCCTTGCACACATCAAATTAGGCCAAGCCCTTTTCGGTACTCAAACTAGACTCAAGGGACTACAAGCACCTCAAAGCAATTGAAGCGAATCAGCGCGAATCGCCGGCGGCAGCAGCACGTTTTGCAAGCGTCGTTTTTCAGAAGGGGATTTGAGATTTCTTCAAGCTTAGTTACAATGGCTCTAATTCCTCTTAGCCCAAGGTGTTTTCAAGCACGCTCTACAAGCTGGTGAAGACAGAATTCAATTTCATCAAGTCTACAGTGAGATCCAAGCTCTTCATCAAATCTGCAGGTCACTTAAAACAGAGATTAAGCTTTCAATATTTGGTCAAATCTTGTGTTTATTGGCTTAATCCTCTACTAGACTCATTGCTATTGATGGCTTTGAAAGCATTTGAGCTCATTTGAAGTCTAAGGCATCAGATCTGGACTCCCCGCATACTCTGTTTTCTACACACAAAATAGTAGATTAATTTACTAATCAATGATTAATCAATACTAATCACTATATTTTGGTGCAATTGAGGGTTCAAATTAACCATTAGGTTTTTGATACAGATCCCTATAACTTTAGATTGCAATTCGGAGTTGGTTTGATACTCCAACCATTCCGTACAAATTGGTTACCCTTGATTTAATGTAATTTCTGGTGATTTTATGCTGATAAATTTATTGTAATCATCTCTTAAACACCAGATTGAGTTGTAAAAATGGGATGAGACAGTGCCCTTGTCTAGAATAAGGCAAGAGGTAAGACCTCCCGCATAGATTTGGGTTTGCATTGCATAATGACACAAGATAAACATCAAAAACCCAAAGGAACTGTCAGCAAAACATTTAAACATGTTGCTCACATGGAGCAAGAAGACCTGACGAACAAGCTCATGGCCCCAGCCATGAAAGAAGAAGAATATCTCTTTCCAAGAAGAAGATCCACACCAAGAAGATCTAGAGGAAGCATTGAAGGAAGACATGGACACGAGAAGAGAAGCTGCCACAAGAAGAGAAGCTGCCACAAGAAGACTGAAAGAAGAGAAGATGTGAGGCTCCAAAGAGAGAGGAGCCATGTGAAAATCTCAGAGAGAGAGAGAGAGAGAGAGACCCCACAACCCTATGTAACCTGCCCCAACAAAGTAAAACCACCTCTGAGCCACCGATGATGTAGGCCACATGGTAGATGTATGTGTGAGCACTTTAGTCAAGGTCGTGGGCACTTGTAGTAAGCCTTGGACACATAGAGAGAGAGAGTGTCAAGGACTATGAGTTTAGGGACTTGAGGCACTGGTCGCGGGCTATCAAGTAAGAGAGAAACTTGGTACAGGGTCCAGGTGTGCTAAGTTAATTTGAGGGGAGGTGTGCTAGACACACACTGGTCGCGGACTATCAAGTAAGAGGGAAACTTGGTATAGGGTCCAGGTGTTCTAGGAGTATTCACTTGAGGGGAGGTGTTGAAATATACAAGTGAATAGGGTGTGTGCGGGAACAAGCCCTTGGTTAGAGGCTGTAAAAGAGGATGAGTAAATGTGAGAGAACCTGTGAAAAGGTGAGAAGAATCTACTGGGAGAGAATAAAGGGTAGCATGAGAAGATTTAGGAAGTGTGGAGATATTCTGGGAGATATTTTGGAAAAAGTGAAGAGGTGGAGAGAATCAAGCAAAAGAGGTGGAGTGAATCAAGGAGAAATCAGTGGGATTTGATGCCTGGATGTAAACTCTATAAATTGACGAGGCCCTTCCCTGCTATGATACAATGGTTAGGTATGGTTGCATTCATCTGTGTAATCCTCTGACGAGGCCCTTCCCTACTATGATACAATGATTAGGTATGGTTGCATTCATCTGTGTAATCCTCTGACTAGTACCTCTCAAGTGTTGGGTGCGAAGTATTTTCTCATAGCCCATTGGATATGCATGGTTGCTCCAAGAGGTCTACCAAATTTATCCAAGATCAAGTTATCCCACACAATGGGTTGCCTTTAAGCATCCGCAAAAGTGACCGCAAAAGTGACCGTAAAAGTGACCGCAAAGGAATATGAACCAAGAAAATCCTCATGCAATCCCAAGCTCACATAAGAGATATCACCAAGGGTGAAGAAGGTGTCAGTGCTCTGCATTCAAGATAATAAAATGTGGGTTGTAAAATCCAGTCACCTTCCCTAAACGGAATGCACCTTGTAATTTGCTCTTTGTAATTTGGTGTTGCATAAGAAATTCCTTCCAAGCCTCAGTGTTGGGAAGAAATCCTCTGACTAACCAAGTAAAGCCTTACATTGCACCTCTGGGTCAATGATGTTTAATCCTCCCTCTTGCTTAGGCATAATAATGGTATCCCAAGCCACTCTTGCCCCCCGGTGTGTACAGTGCCATTTAATCTTGACCAAAGGAAGTTTCGAATGAGCCGAGGAAGCTGACCAATGCATCCCTTGTGAAAATATAGCACAACGTGACAAACGAGGCAGTCACCCCCAGCAGCAGCACTTGGTTAGCTACCAAGGCTCTACTCCAATGCTGAAGTTTTCTTTTAATGCTCATGAGAACAGGGGCGAACTATTGTGCATGCAAGATGCTAATGCCAACCTAATAGCCATGGTATCTTGTAGTGCATCCTCTCTTAATCCAAGTAAACCCGAAATCCAAACCCCAATTTGTTTGCAGAGAGTCATTAACCCAAAATCCCACCCATTTGTGCCAATTAATGGAGGTGCCTACCACCCAAACAAAACATCTCCAAAGTAGTGTGGAAAGCAAAGATGCATGCTTGCGAAGAGGTAGCTCGAGGGCCAAGACCCCTAGGGTAACTTTGAGAAGCCTACTCATAGCCTCCACTACTACAAGGTAAAAGTAGTGGAGCTAAGGGGCATCTCTGCCTCACAGAGGAATGGGAGATCTGAAAGTGCTCACCATGCCCCCCGCACGCTAAAACTGTGTTGTGGGCCTCCCTATACATGCAAGAGACCCCTCTGATCCACTCTTGGGATAAACCCATTTGTGCCATCGTGCCTTCCAAGAAGTCCATATCCACTCTGTCACATAAGCTTTTTCAAAGTCTAGCAAAAGAATGGCAAAGGGTTGTTGGCTAGATTTAGCCCACTCCACAGCTTCCCAGAATTCAAAGATGTTATAAAAAATTCTCCTTCCTTGGAGGAAACCATTATGTGTATCATGAATAACTCTCTGAAGAACAGGCTGAAGCCTCGTACTCATTGCCTTCACTAAGATTTTGTAAGCAGTCCCAAGCAGAGTTATGGGCCTCCACTATCTAATATTGTTCTTGTCCCCACCTTTCGGGAAAAGGTGGATAAGACCCTCTGTGATAAAAGGGGCATCATACCAATACACCACATCTCTTGCAGAGCAGCAGTAACATCATAATCCCAAAACTGCAAAAAGAAGGATGGGGAGAGGCCATCATCCCCTGGACATTTACAAGCATGCAAAGCATGTATCAGCTCATCCTTCCAAAAGAAGGCATCCAAAGAGGCACACATATCATCTGTAAAATAAACTTGGGAGTGCACTCCCAGACTTTATGTTGTGCAAAATCTCAATCCAAAGAGTGGGCCTCGACAGAGAGCAAGGTTTGATAAAATTTGAGGCAATACCCCTTACCTTATTTGGATTAGTATGAAATTCTCCTTGTTGTGAATCCTACAAGCATCTCAAACTGTTCCTATTGTGCATAGGTCCATGTGCTGAGAAAAATGGTTTGTTGCATCTACCACCCATATGTGTCCAAAATGCTTGATTAGCATGAAATGCAAACTTAGCCCGCCTACTATCCATGGCCACTTGTAACTCATCTCTTATAGTGGACAAGAGGTCTGGGATCCAAGAGGACGCAGAGATGCTTCTCATGTTCCCTCTGAAGAAGCGCAACCAATTTGTGTTTGATAGCTCACTCCTGTAACTCTGCTCTAATAGTAGACAAGAGGTCTGGGATCCAAGAGGACGCACAAATGCTTCTCGTGTTCCCTCTGAAGCGCAACCAACCTGCGTTTGATAACTCACTCCTTGTCCAAAGCCTCTTCTTTTTGGGCCAAGGCAACAAAATGATAGTGCTAGGCTAGTTCTCTCCAAACCAAGCCTCTCGCGGTGGTCAAGATGATCACAAGGCCTCCAAATCTCTCTAACCTCAAGGGAGGTCTTTGCATCCTGGTAGAGAGAGTCTGGGATGCAAGCACAGGGTATGCCCTTCTGGCTCCCAAGTTCCCTAATGCACAAGACAACTGGGCAACGATCTGATTTGGTAGTACCTGGCAAGATGGCAATAGAACCTCCTCTATCTAGGCTCCAATCATCCATATAACATTTGTCCAACTGTGCAAAGATGCATGCATCCCCGCTTCTATGGTTATGTCATCAGTAACATAAATAGTTAGGCCTCCTCTCGAAACTATCCTCTGTCCAACAATCCCTACTATAGAAGGAAAGTATAAATCTCTCCCAGGAGGCTCTCTCCAAGGGGTGTATTCTACCCTCACGGCCACACTTTTTGTCCAATGGTTGCTCAACCATGTTGAAGTCTCCTCCAACAATCCAATGATCAGCCAGGGGTAGCAATTCTTTAATGGTGGCCCAGAGGGACACCCTCTCTTCCCGTACATTAGGCGTATAGATATTCAAGATACCGAGCTTCAGTCCCTCCTACACAACCATAATCCAATGTACTCTAGCATGCATGATAACACCATGGCCGATAACGTGAGACAAAAGTGATGGTGACATTGAAATGCATACCCCACCTTTGGTCCCTTGTGCACAAGACCAAAAAGTGTGTCTAGAGAGGATCTTACCAGTTTTACAACACTAAAACATATCCAATTTGTGCTCCTGCAAAAGCAACACATCCATGGGTCCACCTGTAATGGCAAGGTGGAGCTGATCATTAATAAGGCGCTTCCTATTGTGCGTGGGAAGCCTCCCTAGACCCTGCACATTCCATGAGATTATCCTCGTCCATATCAAGTGCATCCTGCATATTGTCCATCCCAAGCAAGGAGGACTCAACATAGTCATTCTGCCCTGATGCAACATCCTTTTGTGAGGATGACTTTGAAAACTCATCACTTTGACCCAATACATCATCACTGTGTGCATTGTCTTTGGGAAGAGCCTTATCTTGTGCGCCAGCGTTCCCACATGGAGGATGGCTCGTGAGAGATGACCCGCCACTCTTGGCGAAAGGAGGCGGAGCAATAGGCTGTGTTGCTTGGGGAGCACGTTTGCGCCACCTCCTATGACCCCTAGCCCTATCCCGTGCAAAGTGGCCCACCTTGTGATAGACCCGGCATTGGTTAGGTCTGCCTGACGTCCTCATTAGGTCCCGGAAGCAGCACAAAATCCTTAGAGGGCTCACTATCCCGAGCCAACACCATAACCCTAGGAACAATATCAACCGAGGTAGTGATTGCCTGGGTAACAGAAGTGGGAAAACTTAGGATGGTGGGCACCTGTAGGACCAACCACCAAAGGCTACGGCCAATAAGCATGAGGAAGACCTCAGATTCTAAGTGTGATAGGGTAAAGTTTCTAGTCTTGTTTGATACGGTCGAAATAGCTAGTGTTGGGTGGAAAGAAAATCTTCCCCAAACTACCTTTGAGCACTTTTGGGGCTGCCTGGGCTGCCTCCTCTGCATCAAAGTCTACTTGGAAGAATCCTCTCCCAAATAGCCTTACATCTTTAAAAAGGAGTGTGGAGTTTTCTTTTTCTCTCGCTTCTTTAATCTTCTCCAAGGATATGAGTAAGAAGAAAAAGAAAAAGTGAGATGCAGAACCTCAATTAGACCTTGATGTTACGCCAACCCCACGTGGCGATTCAATACCTGAGTCGGCTAGCGAAGACATACCTGAGTCGGTTAGCGAAGACGCCGTTAAACCAAATCCAAGTAGCAATTCAATGTCCAAGTTGGGCGGCGAAGACGCCCTTACACCAAGTATCAATTCAATACCCGAGTCGGGTGGCGAAGACCGCTTGTTGATTCATCAGATATTGAACGGAGCTTATTCTTGGCAATTGCAGCTGTGTTTATTATTGCTGGTCACTATTGCTGCACACGTAGGAAGGCAATGCCGCCTTCGATATCTCGATTATGGAGGGGTGAGAGCCAAAGATTTATCCAATGAGTGTAGTATTGGAGTCTTTTCTCAATTTAGGCTAAGAGGGTCTCAAGCTGGACAGTTTCACAAGACAGGAGGCGTTGAGAGCTCTCAAAGATTTCAACGAAGAACGCTATATGAGATAGCTGGCTGAGCAAGGTTCAACAGTTATGGTGAGTGGTAAGGATGTACAAGATGAATATTGCAGATTGGTTGAATATGGGGTCACGCTGTCGGAGATGGTAGTTTGAAGATGGGCAGACTAATGCTCTGGATTCGTCACAGGCACTACACAAGGTGTATGCAATTGGTGCAAGGTGCTACGTGGGTGCTTTGTCTCCAGACAGCATGCTACGGAATCAATAGGGTGTTAGGGGAACACGTCCTTGGAGTTGTCTAGGAGTTGCCCGGTGTGGATCTCGTTTCCCCAGTCTGCCACTGCATATGAGATGTTCGGCATCAGCTCTGGGTAGAGTTTTATGCATGCCAAATTATCCATTTATAGATGGGATGCACTCTATATGGTAGGTGGTGAATAAAAAATCAAGATTTGTTGATGTAACCATGGGAGGTTCTGTGATTTTCAGCCCTTCCTAGAGTATATCCGGAAGATGCTACAGAAGAAGAAAGAAGAGAACACCTATGTACTACTCGGTTGATAAGATAAGGTTCGCCTCCCGGTCAGACTGAGAGGAAGAAGATAAAATGGTTGATCTTTGATAATGGCGTGAGTATGAAGGAAGATGATTTTTTAAAATAGATATGAGATCGAAAGGAGTTAAGTGCTGTATGTTGGCAAGAAGCCTATCATGAGGTGTGTGGATAATACTTCTTGGGTAAATTCTTCTGTGGGGAGGTTGGTGATACCACTCCTTGGTGTTTCTTGTATATGATGTGTATGGACTACTACCAAGGGGATATATATAATTCTAATACTAATATTACTTACCAAAAAAAAGGGAGAGTAACTAGCAGTTCCTGTTGTATTTAGCAAGAAACTCCCGTTTCATGCATACAAGATATATGCTCTGTTTGGCTGGCTTGTGGGTGAGGAAGGCTGAATTCTTCATTCCATAACATTCCTCATCATACCATCCATTTTAAGGCTTCTAGGTCTTTTTTGGTGGAATTGACAGTGTAAAGAAGGCTCTGTTGAGCTGCAATGTGCAGTGCATGGCTAAGAAGGCAAGTGTGTTGATCGAATCAGGAGGGTAGACAAGTTAAGATTGTAGAATGGGTTGAGCTGTTTATGGTGAACCAAAAATAAAGAAACTACATGAGCTTGACAAACAAAAAGCCATGGCCCACGACTAAACCCTACCTCCTAGAGAAAAGAACCTGAAAAAGAACCATGCTGGAAGAGGAAGGCCAGCAAAGCAGCACACACAAATGCGGGACAAACCAGAAAAATACAGCATTTGAACAAAGGAACCTCCCACCCTGAAGTAGCAGTGTTGAAAGAGCACCACAGTAGAGCATGCAAACAGACATAGAAATCACCCACAACAATTTGGAAGCAGCAACCTCGAGCAAAATGAAATAGAAAAAAGAACAAAAGCTCTATAAGAACGTTCTGAATATCATCATTGCATCTTTTAGAGGACTAAAAAATACTCAAGCACCAGGTCCTGTACATAAATAGCCACAAGGTGACGTATTTAGACAAAATGTGATACAAAAACACATATCTGCATAAACTCAGACATATTTACTGCTGTCTTTCCTGTTGAATGGACATCAATATGCCAGCTGCTGACTCGGATGCAGCTAATGCTGGACGAGGAATGACCTTAATCACCTGCCCTTGACATCTCTTGGCTTGTCTAGCTAGTCTTTGCCCACCACAGTCATCTAAATTAGTTAATGGTAGTAAAGGAAAAAGATTCAAAGCATCTACTGCACGATCAGGTGAAAGATCAACACTCATTCCATCTTCCTGTACTCTGCTGCTCGTAGGCAGCTGACCCCCTTGTTTCTGCCCCTTCAACCACATCATTGCTTTGGTATCAGCCTCCATTGCCCCTCCAAACTTTGCCCCATCATCAGATCTGTATCCACCAAGACTTGTGACCGAGTTTTGCTCATCCATGTGATCACGGCCAGCTTTTTTTGATGACGCATTACATGGTGTAGAAGCCCATGCAGTAGCATTCAATCCAAGTGGCTGACTGTCTACTTGTCTAATACAGCTGCCCATGCCCCATTGATGTTGTATGCTTGGAACAACTGCTGATTTAACAGTGTGCGTAGATGCTTCTGCCTGCTTGTTGATCGATGCTACTGAAACAGTTGGAATGGCTTTCTCAATCCTAGAAGCAAGGAAATTTTGACTGTAGTTCATATGATTATACTGCATGGCATACCAATCATTAGCCAGGGGCCCAAGAGAAAGATTGTGGCACATAGCAGCATGCCAGTGATTACTGGAACCTACTGCAGCTGTATGTTCAGGCCTCTGATCATAACAAGGAAAATTGAAAGAAAACATTGGTTCCACTGGCCTTAAGACTGCTGATCCATATACTCCACCGCATGGTAATCCAGGAGGGAAACTACCGGCACAAGACTGATAGATGAAAGGCCTGGTCATGGGGGTCACGGGTCCCATAGGGTAACCCCACGCACTCATCCCGTCAGGGGTAAAATAGGGGTATGACTGGCCCAAAAGAGAGTTATTCACAACCTGAGCCCAGCCAGGACTCTGAGGAGTGAACCTTGGCTGAACCCCCGTCCCAAGCACCTGACCTTTGCACTCCTCAAGCGAAAAAACTTGAGTTTGTTTCTTTTCATTAGTGAGACTTTCTCGCTCATCAGTCTCACCCTCATCGGGAGCCAAATTAGGGCCAAGCTTGCCAGATGCTGCCCCAAGATACACGTGTTCATCATTCAATGCACTAGGAGTTTCTGCCAGTAACTGTTGAACCTGTAATGCATACAGCAGTATTAGAATCCGAACTCTACATGAAGTCCAACCTTACAGAAAAGCATTAAAACTATCAATTTTACCTTGATAAGTTTGTGTAGCTCAAAGACTTGATGTGAGAAAATTTGTTGTTGCCTGCAACACAAACACAAACACAACATTGCATGAGTCATGGCATAAGTCATCATGTTGATAATCTTATCTCCCTGTGCCGTAGGCCTGCCTTTGAAATTCAAAAGGAAGATATCTTAAAACATTAGATTGCTTCAAAAGGATTTACTTACTTTCAATTTTTTGTATTTACTGTTAAAGCTATTGTCATGATGTTGCATATTTCTATATTTGATTACTTAAGTGTGAAAGAATATTAGCACGGGTTATGTAAGGATTCTCTAAGTGCAGGTGTTTGACAAATAAAGAATAGCAACCGAAGAATTTAGATAAGACACTTGCACAAACAAATATTCGACTCTACTACTGTATTGCATAAACTGGAAGCAAGAAGCTCGTTGTACAAGCCTGTGGTGTGGGGGAGACGAAGGCCAAGGCTGAAACCTAAAAGACTTAAAGAAAGCCTACTAAATTGATCTCTTATAGAATCCCAACAGCAACTCAGGTCACACAAGGGCTAGGCTTGCTGAAGAATGCTGGTTGCTTTGCTATTCTGGGCTGATCTGCTGCCGGTTTGCCACTACAGCGGGCAGCTCTGCAGTGTTGCAGTGCAAGGGCTTGAAATGATGAAAATGAAGAATTAGGCAAGTGCCCGTCCCCAACCCTTGCAAGTCGTCTGCTAAAATGCTGGTTGGGTTGCAGGTCGATTTCAGGGGGACACCATCTCCCCTCCCTGATCCTTGAGGCTGGAGCCGCCCAACTCCATCCAAGCCAAAGGCCGGAGGTGGGTAAGCCTTTATGCAACCTCTTTGTACCATATATAAATACAGAAAACCCTAACACCAATCTCTCTCTTCTTCTCTCTCCTTTGTCTTAATCATGTTTAAGTTAGCATCTTGTTCTTAATCAAGCTTAGGGCTGTGGATCAGTAGAGCAAAGCTTCCGTGCATGCAACATTGGTATCAGAGCATTTAGGCTCAGCCCACTAAGCATTGTCCCAACAAGGAAGGTGTATAGTTCCAGCAGAAAGTATGCAACATGGTAGCAGATGGAGTGGTCTACCAACAGGTGAAGCTAGAGGAAGTACTCCCCGAGGGAATGTACACAAAACCAGTACATCATTAAGCTCTTAGATCAGTTCCAAAGGCCTAGCAAAAGGAATGATCAGTTCCGGCAGGTGACCCGACGTTGTGTTAAGGGTAAGGGAAAAGCAGGCATGGGGACAACAGTTGAACAGTGAACAAATGCTCAGGTCTTCAGCAAGACTTGGAAGTGGAGATCAAGAGTGAAGGTGTTCAGACAAAAATATCAATTAAAGTCAAAGTCAATAAAGTAGAAGTCAAAGTCAATAGCAGTCCAAGGAGGAAGGATGACAGAGTGTCCACCCCGTCATCAAGTTTAGCAGAAGGCAATGTCACGTGCACGCCCGTTCCATGGCTAAACATTTGCATGAAAAGTCTTAATCCTTGACTAATCATCAGTTAAGTCAGCATGTAGGTCACCATCAATAGCATCATCATTACCAGCAGTAGCATCAGTAATATCAGCATCAGTTATAGCATCATCATCAACAGCATCACCATCATCGGCATTGAGGGTGTAGGGTACCAGTCGGCAGCCTTACATGCCCTTGGGCAGTCGGCAGGCAGTTCTGGGGTCAGCAGCATACAGTTGAAAGCCAACCAAGTGGATCCAGCATCAGAATATAGCGCTGATTTTTATGACATTTTATGCCAAAATTCAGGTCCGAATAGTGGCCGAAAACAGTTTGTGCTGGCTGACCTGGTCCTCAGTGAAGTATATAAGCATAAGAGCATAATTCAGTTCATCATCCAGTTCAGTCATTCATTCATAAGTCTAGGCAGTAGAAGTTATGTAGAAAGGGGCCAGGGGTCAACCCCTTGGGGCTGACCAAGGCCCACATGTATGTACAAGCTTTTATGCAACCTTTTTGTACCATATATAAATACAGAAAACCCTAACACCAATCTCTCTCTTCTTCTCTCTCCTCTATCTTAATCATGTTTATCAACATCAATTGCGACAAAGGAGCATTACATATGTCACTACCCAGTATGCTATGAGATCTGTGGGAGGTTTCACCATTTGTTTCGTGAGGGATTTAGTCCACTCTCCAAAATCATTGACTTCCCGGACCAGCATTGCCTAGGCCTCTTCTTGCTTGAGCTCCGCAGACACATGGACACTTTCTTGAGAGAGCTTCGGCCCTAGCCACCCTGACTCCTCCCTTGCCAGCCAACCATCACTGGTTTCTTCCGGAGGTTGAGGACACCCATACAGTGGATTTTGAGGACCCACCTCAGGCTGCTCCGGACCCTCCTCGCCCGAGAGGAGTTACCTCGGACTAGGCCTCTGCATTCCAACATGCTCGACGCCCAACATGCTCGACGCCCCCGGCCCCCCGGACATCGGCCATGATCCTGTCATCAGCTCTAGACCTAGGACATGCTCCACCGCCATCGAGCTACCTTTCCATGTAACATAGCTGATGAGGGAGACCTCTCGGCCATACTCATTAGCCCCATGCTTGATATTTTGGAGAGTGGTATACCATCTATTGGGGGCTGATGTTCCTCTCATGTTCCACGTTCTTGGTATTCCATGATGAGTTTCCATGGACAATTTTGTACCACCCTAGTGAGATAGCTATGTTTTGTTTCTAATTTATTTTCCATTCCATGATGAGGTATGCCATGGACATTATTGTATCACTTTGGTCTCATAGGCCCATTGGGTCTTTAGTAGACACTTATGTTAGCGTTATTCATCTCCTGGTAGTGTGCCCAAGTTGTGTATCAGGGGTGCCCAGATTTATCCCGGGCAGCACCTTATTTTTTCCTCATGTTTAGGCCCTTGGATGTAGGGTTGGCCACCCATTATCACATGTTTATTTTTGTCCAGTTGTGAGACTTTTCTGGAGCAAGTGTAATATGCGGAAGCTTCGGAGAAGGATCGGTACTTCAAAACTCAGAAATCAGCACTCTTTTCGCGACGGAATTAACGCACAAACTGAAAGGAGATGTGCAGAAAATAGAGAGAGAAGGGGGAGATGGGGCCAGCCCATAGGGCTACCCCAATGCGAAGGTTTGCACTCTTAGTGTGGGAATGGGGGGAGATGTAGAACCACCCCCAAGGGGCCAGGAGGGCCCAGGCTGTGCCCACCAGCCATGGCATGGGCTGGAAGGGCTGTCGGCCAGCCCTAGTGCTTCTGGACAGGCAGCCGACAGGGTTAGAAACCCTACCCAGCAGGTCGGCCAGGTGTAGGGGGCAGTCCCACACCCATGCGCAGAGTGCCCAGCAGCCTGGTACTGTCCCACACAGGCATGCGCAGAGTGGCCAGCATGATGCATAATGTGAAAGCATTTTATTAAAAAAAACCTAGTCGTGAGGCTTTATAAAGCTGGCCGACTGGATGCTAAGGGGAGTATAAATACTCCAGCCAAGAATCAATGAAGCCATCTCATAATTCCCCAAGTGCTTAAGCAAAAAGGGGCCAGGACAGCCAAGAAGTTGCTAACGCAAAGGGGTGAAGGACTGAAGGTCAAGGGCAGGATTCTCCAGCCAAGAAAAGGTCAAGTTTCTGTATTTGTTTTCAGATTTACATCATTCTAATAAAGCAAATACACCATCCGTGGTGGGGGCCCTACAGAGGGTAATTGGGACCCAATACTGTGTCCTCTCCATCTCCCCCTTCTCTCTCTATTTTCTGCACATCTCCTTTCAGTTTGTGCGTTAATTCTGTCGCGAAAAGAGTGCTGATTTCTGAGTTTTGAAGTACCGATCCTTCTCCGAAGCTTCCGCGTGTTACATTGGTATCAGAGCATCAGGCTCAACCAGGCTAAACGCTGATTCAGTCCCATATGATGGTGTACAGGTCCAAGGTACAGGAAAGTACACGGATTCGAAGCCCACGGCAAGAACACAGATCGGGAAGAACTCCCAGGAGGTTTGTTGGTGGTGTTCCACAGTGCCAGATGGGGATGGCAGTTCCGTGAGCCAGATAGGTTCTCAGGTAATGGTCCCAAGGGAGGTTGATCCTCCAAGGGTGATGTGAGAGTGCCAAAATCAGCTCCAGGAAAAGAAGACCAAGAAGGTGTTCAGAGTTAGGGCAGGAATGGATTGTGGACTAGAGGAAGACCAGATGCATAGATCTTCATCAGAGACAGAGTGGTCTGGAGAACAGACCGGATTTTCAGAGAAAAAGGTTTTGCCAGAGATGGATGATGACAGAGGGACTTCGGGATAGGATTGGGATGATGACAGTCATCCAAGAGCAGGTTGGATTCCCGTCATCAAGTTTAGCAGAGGGGGATGTCATGTGCATCACAGATGCCATGGACAATCTCAGGGCTAGATCCAGAGGGGGCAAACAGATAAATAGTATGTACCAGATAGAGTTAGAGTGTGGAGCACAAAGTGGCCAGGTTGGACTTGGAGAAAGACCAGGGGGCAGTCGGCTGAGTACAGGAGCTGTCGGCTGTACCAGGAAGCAAGGTGGCTGAGGGCGCATGATGACAAGGCAAGATAACCAAGTCGGCTGAGTTAAAAGTCATTTAATGTATTCAGAACTGGCCGACCAGCAGTCGGCCAGCTCCTACCTTGTCCAAGAATCCTATAAAAGGCACCAAGTGCTCATAGAATTAATCATTCAAACCCACTAGGGGTTGGGATCACTAGAGGTCCCATAGGGGACAGATTTTAGGGTTAACCACCTTTTTATGAAGGCAGCCAAGGGCTGCAAGATATGTACCCTTTTTGTACCATAGTATATACTGAATTTCCAGCACTTCTCACTCTCTCTCTCTACTCTCTGTCTACCTGCGTTTTTGCATCAGATGGTGCGTTTTTGCATCAGAAGGTTTTCCAAGAGTGTTTAGGGCTGAAAGAAGACTACCCAGAGCTTCCGCGTGTTACAGCAAGTCGGCCAGCTTATCTTGGGGCTATATAAGGCTTGCCTCCTCCTCATTTGTACTCACTCTGACAGGGGCTTCCAGGCCCGGGTCCTCCCTTAGGGGAGTAGTTCATCATGCCCACGCATACGGGGACCACCCCTTGCACACGGCTAATTGTATCATTGCTTCTTCATCATTAAGCAGATTTGTTTTCCTTCTCTCTATGCCTATGTCTCACGCTTTCCGCTGCGCACTTTTGACATGTGTCATGGTATCAGAGCACCGGGTTGAGGCTCTTCTACAGAAGGTGTTTTGGCGTTTTTTTAGAGAGAAGGATTTCTGCGTTTTTCTATACTGCTGGTTGCAGAGGAGGAGGGAGCGTTTTGGCCTTGTCTAGGCAGCTGAAGGAGGTACATGGCAGTCCCTACTGGCTGCGTTTTCTGTAGATATGGGGCAGCAAGCAGGGGACAGCCTGGCTGCGTTTTCTGCAGATATGGGGCAGCAAGCAGGGGAGACACCATGGCTGCGTTTTCTGTAGATATGGGGCAGCAAGCAGGGCAGACAGCCTGGCTGCGTTTTCTGCAGATATGGGGCAGCAAGCAGGGGAGACACCCTGGCTGCGTTTTCTGCAGATCTGGGGCAGCCAGAGGAGGTGCTGAAGTTGCTGTGTTTTCCTCTTCCCCTTCTTCTTCTTGGTACACGTGCTGCCGGCTGTTTACAGCAGCGTTTTTTAAATTTTTGCATTAACTCATCTGCGTTCTTGGAGGCAGTGGAGGCAGGTGTTCTTTTTTAGGGATGGTGCCTTCCCACATGGCCTTGAGCCCTTGCTCGGCCAATCTTTGTTTTGTCAGAGTTTTCAGACTCATGGGTGCACACTTGGATTCTCATCCTCGAGGTGTGTGTGGAAGACAGTTAGCCTTTCTCGACAGCAGGGGGGTCTATGAGTTTGTGCCAGTTCAGCATAGTTTTGCTGGTGTACAGGTGTTTCCTTTAGGTTCTCAGGGTGTTCACCTTGAGAGGAGGATGTGGTTACTTGGCAGTGAGCCACTCCTATTCCCTAGGCAGATGGCCTTCTGGATTACAGGGTACAGGCACAGGAGTCTTCATCCCAAGGATAAGCATTGATTTGGGAGCTTGGTGTACAGGGTGATATCGGCATTCATGCAGAGACAGGCTAGGTCACTTGGTGACGAGAGCTGTTGTCGAGGTTCACAGGTACTTGCTCAGTTGCAGGATGGGTACATGATGCATGGCAGGTGTACAGGTTCATTGGGTACAGGTAGGTACCAGTGGAGCAGCAGTTTGGAGCAGATGATTGACATCAGATTGTGCTTTGGGATGATGAGTTGTGGATGGTTGGTTCCACATGGACACGTGACTAGTTGGTTGGGAGCTTGCCAGCTGGGGGTGTCAGGTTTTGGCAGGAGAGCTTTCTTGAGCTTAGTGCCATAGTCAAACACACCAAAGAGCTCAGGGGGTGTTGCCATGTGATTGGGTGACTCATAGGGGTGTGTGAGTAGTAGTCCCATCATGCGACGGCGAGTTATGGATACAGGTTTTAAAGGTCAGGTGCCAGCAGGTTTGTCAGCTACAGTGTTGGAGGTATGTTTCTTCCACTTGGAGTGTTAGCAGGACAGAGAGGCATTCTTGGACCGAGGGATACATGGAGATCCGGAAACCTTGTATTTGGAGATTGGTGCTCAACAAGCTCAGAGTTGGAGGCTTGAGTACCAGGGTTGATGTAGACATTGTGGGCCTCTAGGGTGTCTAGAGGGGGTGCCAACAGGGAGACAGTTTGGCGGTGTTCTCTAACGAGCAGATTTTTTTCTTGGAGGTAAGAGTCAGACGACATCCTTTCTTGGGCTGAAGAGGGAGCACATTGTGTGACAGGTGTGATATAGATTGGGTTGGAGATATGGACATATGGTGGTTCATTCTTTGGATTTTGTTGGCCTTCTAGATCCGGAGCAGTTTCTTGGAGCAAGTGGCAGAGGCGGGAGCAGATCGACTATTCGACTTGCTTTGGAGGTTTCCTTTTCCAGCTCCTTGGACCGGTTTCACTCCCAGGATCTGAGAGGGGGTGTTAGCATTATTCATCTCCTGGTAGTGTGCCCAAGTTGTGTATCAGGGGTGCCCAGATTTATCCCGGGCAACACCTTATTTTTTCCTCATGTTTAGGCCTTGGTTGTAGGGTTGGCCACCCATTATCACATGTTTATTTTTGGCCAGTTGTGAGACTTTTCTGGAGCAAGTCGGCCAACTTATCTTGGGGCTATATAAGGCTTGCCTCCTCCTCATTTGTACTCACTCTGGCAGGGGCTTCCAGGCCCGGGTCCTCCCTTAGGGGAGTAGTTCATCATGCCCACACATACGGGGACCACCCCTTGCACAGGGCTGATTGTATCATTGCTTCTTCATCATTATACAGATTTGTTTTCCTTCTCTCTGTGCCTATGTCTCACGCTTTCCGCTGCGCACTTTTGACAACTTAATCTCTCTCTCTTTCTCTCTCTCTCTCTCTCTCTCTTCACACACACCCACTATGGATTTCTTTGATCCACAATAGCTTCACCCTAAGTGGGCAGATCTACCACGAAAAACAATATTATGATCAATTAGGGAGTTGCTAGGCGATCATCGATGCCGTCTTCAGGACCTGCGAAGGTCAGGATACGTCCCACGTGTGCAGAGGTTGGATAGTGCTATTAGCATATTCACCCCCGATTTCTGCCCATTTCTGGTGTCCTTTTGGTCCCTTTTGTATGGCCCTTGATTGTGGGCTGGCCACCCCTTTTTTTCATATTTTTTTGGGATTTTTCCCAGCCCTTTTGGTATTTTACCAGTCGGCCAGCTCCTCTGCTCTAGTCGGCCAGCTCTCCTCACCTATAAATAGGTGGGGCTGGCCTCTCCCTTTTCTTTCAGTCTTGTACATATTTTGCTCCCTCACTTATGAGACTTCTAGTGTCTCTTGCTTGGGACTGTTTTGCTTCAGTATATTTAGCATAGATTGCTCCATAACTCTCTCTCTCTTGCACTCTCTATTCAGCACACTCTAGTGCCACTTTGCTTCCGCTCTGTGCACTCTTTCATGGTATCATCGCTCCCGGTTCAGCAACTCCTCTGCTGCCCCCCATTCAGCCCTATTCTGCGTTTTTCTCAGATTTACAGCCTCTTTGTTGCTGCGTTTTCTGGACAGCACCTGTTGGTCACTTTCTCTCCAGATTGGCTTCATTGCTTGCAGCCGTCACGTAATTTTCTGATCAGCGTTTTTCTCCACGTGGAGTTTGGACATTGGCGGCCTGTTTTTTTCAGGACAGCAGCCCTTCTTTTGCTGCGTTTTCCTCTCCGGTGGTCATTCCCTTTTGCAGAGGGGGTTTGTGGTGGTTTGGGCTTTGGTGGCACACTTGGTACCTGGAGGACACTTCTTCTTTAGAGATTATGTTTTTTTTTTTTGAGGAGAGCCCAAGCTACTGTCCTTGTTGTTGCCTTTCCCTCTTGCACCTCTTACAGCATATTCCCAAGCCCTGTGTGGCTGCCTTTCCTTTCTATATCAAATCTGCATTTTTTGCTTCCCTCTTCTGGTGACCTCAGGGTTGTAGTTACAGTCGACAGAAGCTTCTGCATTTTTTGTTACAGGAGCATTTTTGGGTGCTGTCTAGTCTCTTAGGGCTGCGTTTTGGTGGGAGGAAGGGCCCTATATCAACGTTTTTTGATTTGGACAGTTTTATTTTAAGAGGGTTGGTCCTATTGATTGGATCAATGATGACAGCTTCAGATTTGGCTCCCGTACCACTCTTGTTATTTCCTAGATGATGAGGCAGACAAGTTGGATGGTGGTAACTTTCAGTCATGGAAGTTGCAGGTTACTTCTATTCTCAGGGAGTATGGTTTGATGGAGTTTCTCTCGTACAAGAATCGGCGCTTGCCGGACCTTGCTTCTGCAGAGGATGTGTGTCGGTGGAGGAAGACTGACGGACATATCTTTGGCTTTCTCCTCCTGAATTGTCAAGATTCGGTTCTTCATACTTCATCTATGCTCCTAATGATGCTTCTACTTTCTATGTGTGGCAATTGCTTTGTGACCTGTATGGTGATGCCAGTGATCGACAGATGGTTTCTACTTTTGGGTGCTATGCAGCCAGTGACCTTATGGATACTTCTTTTGGAGATGTTCCTACAGCGAAGGATAGCGGGCCAGTTATGCTCACTCCATCTGAGGAGTTTGTTTCTGCTGTTGCCTTGCCTTCAATTTCTGTGCATACTTCTCCTTGCCAGGATGATATATCTGGTAATGTTTTTGTGGAAGACAATGGGCTATCTATGCTCAGAGCTTTTGAGGGAGATTTGTCTCCTATTGCTTCACCTCTGATTTTTTCTTCGTCAACCAGTGAACCAGGATGTGTTGCTGGTCCCTTTGCCTTCTATGGAGGAGCTGCTTCTACAGTGTGTGATGCTATTGAAGAGGCTACTACTACTTCAATTACCACTACTGTGAATGTTCCTATTTCCCTTAGGAGTTGGAGCAGATAGACTCTATTTCTTTTGAGGGTATTATCTTCTTGGAGCTTTAGGCTTCTAATTCCTGTGACACTATGTTTATATTTGGGTTTGGCACCGATATTTGGCGCAGCACGACGCAACCTACATGGTTGTTCTCTTCTAGAGAAGCAGTGTACCAGGCAGCTTGTTCTGTTGCTTTTGTCGCTGAGTTGCTGTGGAGATTGCTTGTGGAGCTTTCCTGGTACCTGTTGTTGCTGATTTCTTTTGTCTTTGACAGAGGACGACTTCTTCGGCTTCTCAGAGTTTGTTCAGCATCTGGTGCTGAGAGGGGGTGTTAGCTCTCCTCCTCCTTGCTTTCAGCCCAAGACTAATCCAGCCCTAGAGCCCATAAGCTTTCTTCTCCAACCCCTTGAGAACCCTAGCTTCAGTCAGCCCTAGGCGCCTGCATTCAGCCCTGATTCAGCCTCAGTTCAGGCCCAGATTCAGCATACCATTCAGCCCAGTTCAACGCCAGATTCAGCAGTTTGAAGCCCTGCGTTTTTGCACAGCCGTACAGCAGTTCTCTGCGTTTCTGTTCCAGTCGTACAGCAGCAGCCCTGCAGCCCCTGTTTCTCATGCGTTTTAGTCCACAGCATCCCTACACTTGAGCGTTTCTGTCCACAGCAGTTTCCAGCCCTGAAGATTCAGTCTACAGCAGTTTCCAGCCCTGAATCTGCTGTTTGCATCAGTGTCCAGCCTTCTGTGCATCATCCACACATGCAACAGTCATCTGGTGAAGGTAACACAACATTCAGAAGTGTTTTCAGCATTCTAACATAGTGTAGAACAGTCCACCTTCTTCTTCTCTCAGCCTCAGGTGTGCAGCCCTTCCTCATGCCCTTGGGAAGAGTGCATAGGCTCGAGATCAAGTCATTGAGGTGTTTCTACAGCAGTGTACAGATCAGCCACTCTCCGATCCTCCGAGATCTTGCGTTTGGCTTATCTACAGTCCAAAGTCATTCTCTCTAAAGAAATAAAGCAAATACTATCTCGTTATCGGGATAGGGGGCCCTTCAGTGGGTAATTCGGGACCCAATCTAGTGTACAGTTCTCATCTCTCTCTCTCTCTCATCTCTTTAAAGTTTGAAGTATTGAAATGGATTGCTAAACTCACGAAACTCAGGATACAGAAGACGGTGTGAGCATTTGTGTGACAGGATCTTCCAATACAAAGACTTCCGCTGCGTATCACATTGGTATCAGATTCAGATTGTCCACACACACCGTATCCTAGCGTGTCCTTGGATGGTTAGATTGCGTTCCGGCACGACCACCGACTTCAGCATCATGTCTACAGGAGAGAGTACTCATCAGCCGGAAGACGTCTCCCCCGAAGGAGACCTCGTTCTTCCGCCTACAGCAGACACCATAGCTCTTCTTAGAGCTCAGAACCAGTTACTCATGGAGCGTCTCCAACTCTTGGAGGCAGCAGCAGCACGTCCTTCTACACCTCCAGCAGCACCCGACTACATCTCCCTCTTCTTTCAGATGGAACAACAAAGGAGAGAGGACGAGGCCCGAAGGAGAAGAGAGAAAGAAGAAAGACGGGACTATGAGGAAGCCCAACGCAGGATTGACGAAGACCGGCGTCAGGCTGAACTCACCGCTCGGGAACACCAACGTGAGCTTGATCGAGAACGTATGTTACTCGAACACCAACGGGAAAAGGAGGCCATACACTTGAGGTATCAGCAGCTCTCCTCAGTCTCCCCAGTCATAGGTGTCACCAGCCAGCAGCCCGCAGCAGCATCAACCACCATCATTCGCAGTCAACCAAATTTCAGTAAGTATGATGGTAAGTGTGATCATTCTTCAGTTAATCAATTTATTCATCAATTTAATGCTCATTTTCCTTTAGCTAAGATCACAGACCCACAAGACAAAGTCCACTTAGCGGCTCCCCATCTCACTATCTCACTGGTGAGGCAGTTACTTGGTGGCAGCATTGGTCTAGTATTCATACAGACCAGGCCATAGGTGTCACAGCCTTTGACTGGGACATCTTTGTCCGTGACCTGAAGACCAGATTTCTCCCGCCCCAGTACATGACCGGTCTGAAAGACGAGTTCTATGGACTCAGACAGAACGGATCCCCAGTGCTTCAGTTTTCCGGTAAGGTTATTACTTTAGCACAGCAGTTAGGGTTATCTGAGCAGGCCAAGATGGAGCAATTCATTCGTGGATTGGACTCCAACATTCGGTTCACAGTTCGTAACTTTGAACCAAGTACATATGACCGGGCTCTGACTCTCGCTCAGAATGAAGAAATGAAGCTCAACGGGGGCAAGCCCAAGCAGACATCTCAGTCCAGTACCAAACCCCAGCAGCAGCAATCAGCTGCACAGACAGGGAAAGGTAACGCATCTTCTAAAGATGCTAAGAAGGACAGCAGTAATAGCTCCAGTTCAGGGGGTAAGAAGGATAAAGAACCTAAGAAAACCCCTGACGAAAAGGCTAAAGCAGGCATTACTGGAGGTTATCTTCCTCCAGAGGAGCAAAGGAAGTACCAGTCAGAAAATAGATGTTTTTTCTGTCATATTATAGGGCATGGTAAGAAGGATTGCCACAAATGGCAAGCGGCACAAGCTGCCAAAGCTCCTTCTGCCACAGTTGCCACAGCCTCCCCAGCTCCTCTAGCCCCGTCTATTACCTCAAATGCAGTTCAACTTTTACCTTCCATGCATCCTATGCCATCCGTGGTATTAGATGCTAAGCAGGAGGGTGAAAGCGATGCTGCTCAGAAGAGCCTCATCCGAGCTTATGGCTCTGCTCAAGGCCGACAGTTTGTAGTCCTTTTCGATATGGGCAGTTCTGAAGACGCCATCTCTCCCCAGTTGGCTAATAAATTGAACTGCACATTAGTCCCATATCATCTGGATGTGGACGGGTTTACACCTGGTCTTCGCACCCACATTTCCCAGAAGGCACAGCAGTTTGCCTTTGAAGTTCAGAAGGCTTCATTTCAACGAGATTTCATCGTCTCACCTTTGTTGGGGTGTGACATGATCTTAGGAATTCAGTGGTTCCGTCAGTATGAGCCTATTCCCGATTGGGGGCAGGACACTTTTACTATTTGTAAAGGTTTTCCTGAGCCTGTCATGATTCGTGGGGATAGAAGCATTCATGGCATCCCATTGATTTCACATCTCCAGGCCAGACGAGCTATCCGCAAGGGAGCAGAAGGAGCACTCCTTTATGTTCGTGCTCAAACAGCCTCTCCCTCATTAGTAGCATCCCTTACATCTTCAGTCCCTCAGTTAGCAGACCTCCTATCCAGACACCAGGACATTATGCTTAGGGACGATCTCCCGCCCAGTCTCCCACCCTCTCGCCTTGAGGACCATCACATTGATTTGGTCCCTGGATCAGATCCTCCTAGCAGGTTTCCCTATCGTCTTTCCAAGACTTTAGAGGGCGAGTTGGAAAAGCAGTTATCTGAGCTTCTCCGAGCCGGTTTCATTCGGCCTTCTTCCTCCCCATTTGCTACACCTATCCTATTTGTCCAAAAGAAGGACAAGTCTGCACGCCTTTGTGTAGACTACAGGGCATTAAACCAACTCACTATCAAGAATAAGTTTCCTATGCCCAGGATAGAGTACATTTTGGAGCGTTTAGATGGTGCTAAGTTTTTCACTAAGATCGACCTCAAGAGTGGTTACCATCAGGTCCGCATTTTTGAAGCTGACATTCCAAAAACAGCTTTCAGGACAGAGCGTGGTCACTACGAGTTCGTAGTCATGCCTTTTGGGCTTACAAATGCACCAGCAACGTTCAATAAGATGATGTCTAGGATTTTGGCAGTTCACATTGGGAAGTGTGTTTTCATATTCCTTGATGACATACTAGTCTTCTCAGCCACACTGCGGAGCAGCATGAGAAAGATGTGGAGAAAGTCTTGCAACTTTTGCGAGATAATCAGCTCTACATAAATGCCAAAAAGTCTATATTTGGTGTTAAGGAAGTACAGTATTTGGGCTACATCATCGGTTCCGATGGAATTAGACTGGACCCATCAAAGGTTCAGGAGATCTTAGATTGGGACATTCCTAAGACCGCCCAAGAAATCCGTTCATTCGTAGGTCTTTGTCAGGCCTATAGCACACATGTCCATCAGTTTTCCAACCTTGCAGCACCTCTTACCGACTTGCTCAAGGGGGTGAAGACTCGCAAGCAGAAAGTCTCAGTTACAGGTAAGGCACTTGATGCATTCCGTGCACTCCAGAAAGCTGCCTCAGAAGCACCTGTATTAAAGTTAGCATCATGGGACGAACCTTTCGAGGTCATCACCGATGCCAGCAATGTAGCCATAGGTGCAGTCCTCCAGCAGGACAATAGACCCGTGGCATACTATAGCAGAAAGTTGGATGTCGCTGAAAAGAATTATTCGGTATATGACAAAGAGCTTTTGGGTGTGATCACAGCGCTCAAACATTGGAAGCCTTTTCTTTATGGACAGGCTTTCACAGTGAAAACAGACCACCAAGCACTTAGTGGCTTCAGACTATGCCAAGTGCCCAGTGGAGTGATCGACAGGCCAGGTGGAGTCAAATCTTCCAACAGTTTGGAGGTATGATTGAATACATCCCTGGTAAGCATAACCCAGTAGCAGATGCTCTCAGTCGAAAGTCCAGCATCCAGGCAGTCCAAGAAGCTACCATTCTCGAAATCACGGGGAAGGACTTGGATAGTATGAAAGACCAATATGTCGACTCCCCTGAGTTTGGTACTCAGTATAGTTTGGCCCTCACTTCTGAGCCTGGCCACTATTCAGTACAGAACAGTTGGTTGTTCTACAAGAACCGTCTCTGTGTTACTCGGGAAAAGCGTTCTGCTCTTCTCCACGATGCCCATGACTCCTTAGTTGGAGGACATAGGGGTATCAACAGTACCCTCGAGAAATTAGAACGGTCCTTTTATTGGCCAAAGATGAGGCGTGATGTCTATGCACATGTACAAGCCTGTAAGATTTGTCAAAAAAGTCAAGGTTCCCCATACAAAGAAGGCAGGTTTACTTCAACCTATGCCTTTCCCCGACGGACCTTTTATCGACATATCTATGGACTATGTAGGACCTCTACCAGCATCCACTGGATCCCGTAACACTCAGTGTTTTACCATTGTGGATCGCTTTAGTAAGTTCTGCATGCTCATCCCATGCAAGCATACGGCCACAGCCCAGGACGTAGCCCGTCTGTTTCTCAAGCATTGGTATCCAATTTGTGGTTTGCCTAGCACCATAACATCAGACAGAGATTCCAAGTTTACTTAGCATTTCTGGAGGGCATTATTTGAAAACTTTGGAACTAAGTTGCAGTTGTCTAGTGCATGATGTTTTCCATGTTTCTTGGCTAAAACCATATGTTGGTCCAAAAGTATTTGATGTTTCAAATGAACAGCAGCCAGACGTGGTAGACGAGGCAGAAGTGATTGAGCCTGAGCAGATCCTTCTTCATCGATGGAAGCATGGTTCCGGTCAACGGATTCGTCAGTTCTATACGAAGTTCCGAGATCGAGGCACCCACGAAGCCGTATGGCTCGACGAGGAGTTCTTCCAGGAGTACCCCCAGTTATTGGCGGACTACTTGGAAGCCATGAACCTGCCGCCAAGCTAATCAGGAGGGAATGTCACATGCACTCTGCACTCAGTGCATGGTGACAAGATGGCTCATCATCAGAAGTGCAGCAGTTGTACAGTTTTAGAACCCAATAGGATGATAATTGTCGTACGCCGTGACCCCATTGTACATCCTCAGTCCAGGATAAGTCAGGCACGAGCTACGTAGGTCATTCCTCAGCCTTAGCAGGTCAGTCAGTCAGTCAAGTCCCTTAACCCACTTGGAGAGAATCATTCATGCATGTAGAGTCAGTAGAAGCCTTAGGGTTTGCATCAGAAAGCACTCTGCATCTTGCATAATATGCATACATATACATGTGCATCATTTAGAACATCCCCGAAGCCTTAGGGAATTTACTGGGATTTATCTGGTATTTTTTCCATATTTATTAGTATTTATTTAGCATTATTTGCATTATTGGCATTTATAAATATTAACTTTATTAAATGACCAACCTCCAGTTAGTATAAATAGGCTTGCCTAGAGCCTCTTTTCTCATTCAGTCTTCATTGTGCTAAGAGCTCTCCTCCTTGCTTTCAGCCCAAGACTAATCCAGCCCTAAAGCCCATAAGCTTTCTTCTCCAGCCCCTTGAGAACCCTAGCTTCAGTCAGCCCTAGGCGCCTGCATTCAAGCCCTGATTCAGCCTCAGTTCAGGCCCAGATTCAGCATACCATTCAGCCTAGTTCAACGCCAGATTCAGCAGTTTGCAGCCCTGCGTTTTTGCACAGCCGTACAGCAGTTCTCTGCGTTTCTGTTCCAGCAGTACAGCAGCAGCCCTGCAGCCCCTGTTTCTCATGCGTTTCAGTCCACAGCATCCCTACACTTTAGCGTTTCTGTCCACAGCAGTTTCCAGCCCTGAAGATTCAGTCTACAGCAGTTTCCAGCCCTGAATCTGCTGTTTGCATTAGTGTCCAGCCTTCTGTGCATCATCCACACATGCAGCAGTCATCTAGTGAAGGTAACAAAGCATTCATAATTGTTTTCAGCATTCTAACATAGTGTAGAACAGTCCACCTTCTTCTTCTCTCAGCCTCAGGTGTGCAGCCCTTCCTCATGCCCTTGGGAAGAGTGCATAGGCTCGAGATCAAGTCATTGAGGTGTTTCTACAGCAGTGTACAGATCAGCCACTCTCCGATCCTCCGAGATCTTGCGTTTGGCTTATCTACAGTCCAAAGTCATTCTCTCTAAAGAAATAAAGCAAATACTATCTCGTTATCGGGATAGGGGGCCCTTCAGTGGGTAATTCGGGACCCAACAAAATAGCCCTAAATCTATTGTATTGTATTGTATTATTTACAAAGAAAATGTTTACAACTGAATTTCCAAGTACAAAATGTGACTGAAAATGATGATCCCAGATCTCAGCCCAATACACTTGTTGTAGATCTTCCTTAGCCAGCCCTTAGCCCAGAGAATTACTATGCAAAAGACTTAAAAGATTGATGGAATATGAGACAATCAAATGACACTCTTTATATAGCAAAACCACTCCAAGTTGACCAGTCCCTTTTGACCTACAAAAAATTGTCAAAAAATACTCCAAATGCTTTAATATTGTGCCCAAAGGGTGTCCCATTTACGGGTGCCTTGCCTGGGCACCTAATGGGATTCAAACAGCCCCCAAATCAGCCCCAAAATTAAATGTCCAAACTAGACCAAAAATACCATAAACCTGGTCGTCTATCCCTGTGGAGTCAGGTGCATCACAATAGATTGGTTTTCCACCTTGGGCCAGTATTCAAACTTACAGCTTGCAAGTAATGACTTAGAATCTATGTCACTTTGATCCTGCTCTCCTTCGGAAAACTTGTCCTCAAGCATCTTGCTTATTCGGTACGTGTAACGTAACACCACATATACAAATAAACAAATATATACAATGTGGATGAAGGGCTAGGCAGCAATGCTAAATAGTACTAAGGTATGGACAGTGTGTTGGAAGGGTAATTTATGTTTCGGCTAACTTTGTGTTATTTTGAGATGGTTGCAATACCTTGCATTATGTTTCGGCTAACTTTGTGTTATTTTGAGTTAGTGGTGTTACCTCTTCTATTCCATTTTAGATAAGGGCTCACAACATGGACCGATTGTCAACAAAACCCTAATCCTAAGTAGTGACCTAACCCTGACACGTGCATCTGAGGACTAAGGATGATGCATGTTACCTTTTACTCCTCACAAATGCAATCTGTATATGAACCAAGCAAAGCAAAGTGTACAAGTGTAAATGGCATGGCCTTTTACTTCGTCAAACTTGCCAGTGCAAACACTTAAACCTCATCCTACAAGGCAAAAATCAACACTAAGAGTGAGCCCATCCAGGTAATACACATTTACATTTGTAAAATCTTGAACGATCCCTTTCAATCATGTACAGCTATAAATTCAGTATGCAAAACCAAGAAAATTGGTAGAGAAAATTAACAAGCATAAGCTAAGACTACTAGTAAGAGCCTCACCTAAGGATTGCTTTACGAGCTTTCCAGAACAACCGTTGCCCAACTGCATGTATCACATCCTTGGGTTTGATTGAGGAATCCAAAAACGGCCATAGCATTAATGACTTTGAGTCATCACAAATAGAAGCACATTGGCATGTTTTGGCATCTGCTATACTGAGTATGTTTGGCATATCGCCTTGACTCACAGCCCCTGACTTAGGGAGAGGCCCTGCATCACTGGCTACCAATTGTTGACTGGATTGCCCTGGTGAACATGTTGAGGGATCATGTTCATCAAATCCACCACCAGAAGTTTCCTGAACTGATCGCTCAGATTGTACTCTGTGTGTCGCACCTGTGTTCCCATCAGCTTCTCCACTTTCACAGCTTGCAGCTCCACAACCCTGGCTCCCTGTAAACAAGCCTTCATTGGCAGTGGAGACTACTTGTTGCAGATTTGGAAATTCAGAGTTAACCCTGCCATTTGCAGAGCTGTCATAACGTTTGAGAGGATTCCCTGGTATCCTACAGACTGACTTTCCACGTGCCTGACCATGATGAAGAGTCCGAGGAGACAATCCTGTGAGACACAAGTCAATATAGTCCTTCGACTTTTTTTCCAACACCCTCCCACCAGAGTTTCTACTTCTTGTTCCTGTTTGTGGGACTCCACAAGGACCTAAAGCCTGTTCTGATTGTGGCCCTGAAACTCTCTGTAAATCATCCTTGTTAACCACTGCACTACAGCTGCTCAAGCTACCACTGCTTGTGCCATAGGACGGCTTAACGTATGTGCGAACCTTTTGACTGGCATTGGCATATGGCAATGTGGAAGGCATATAGCATGGAAATCGGCACTCTTTTGAACCATGCTGTACCCAACAACCAAGCAACAACAAGAGTCAGATTGAAATACCAATTGAGTAAGATAAGGGCATGTAACCTCCTCGATCTAATGCAAATCACAATTGCAGACTTCAACATACATGTTATTTGCTTACTTTTAATTGTACACTCAGACAGATTAGGGTCTGACCTGCTGATGGTAGAGAGGCACTACGGCAGGTCGGTTTGATGGCACACAGCCATCGTAGGGGATGGTGAATTGCTCATACAGGGCCATCTTGTTGCGAGGCGGGGCCCTTGGTCCTGCTTTTTCAGTCTCATTCACATGCAGCCGAGGAAACAGAGGTCCTGTCTCTCCACCTGAGGAGCCTCCCTTCTGTTGATTTTGCTTCACCCCATCTCCTTTCGAAGCCTTCATGGCTAACAGGGTCTAAGCATCAGAATGCTGCCTGTTAAGGACTTCCAGGATCAGCAACGGCAGTTTCTGGAACTCTCTTTCCCGGTAGATTTCCTGCCCCAGAACTTAGGGTTAGGGTTATGTTTTTAGCAAGGCAGAAAGGGTGAAGGTTTCATGGCAATGCTTTCTTCACACAGTTTTAGTTTTTCAGATTTCTTCAATCGGGGTCGGATTAAGAGCAATCTGCAAAGGGGAGGGTTTCACAGCAAAGTCAGAGACAGTCTAAGGCATTTGAGAACATCATGCACATACACTTCAGAGTTTCCTTTCCACGTCAGCATTGCCCAACCACCATCTCCCTCAACCAATCACCTCCTCGCTTATGATCGTGCCGCCTTTTTATCCCGTTTATGAAATATCTTAAACTCCAAAAATTCTTTTGATCATTAAAAAAAATGAAATGCAACTTACAAGGTTGCCAAATGAGATAGAAAAGAACCTTAGGAAGGGGGTAAAGCGATGTGGAGATAGCCCTGAGGGGGTAAAGGGTTTTCTTGATGGGTGGTAGGGTTTTCTTGATGGGTGGCGTACTCTACACACATAACGCAAGCGCCCACACGCTTGGTGCTTGGCTAGAATTCCCATCAACCTTTTATGCATGTCACACCAGCGTCAAGCTTCCGACATGCCATGGGGCAAATGTGAGTATCCAATCCCAATCATGTTGCCATTAGTTTTTTCGCATCCTTCATGGAAACTTTTGCACAAGCTAGGCCGACTCAATGTGAGAATCCAATCACAATCATGTTATCAATAGTTTTTTCACATCCTTGGTGGAAACTTTTGCACAAGCTAGGCCCTGACTCAATGCGAGAATCTAATCTCACAATCATGTTATTGATTGTTTTTTCACATCCTTTGTTTTGAAACTTTTGCACAAACAACCATACAATTTCATTGTTGAGTTTGTAGAGAGTTTTTTTTTAGCATGTCACGCCAATCAAGCTTGGACATGCTATGGGGCGAATGTGAGAATCCAATCACTCATGTTGCCACCATTAGTTTTTTCACATTCTTCATGGAAACTTTTGTACAAGCTAGGCCGACTCACTGTGAGAATCCAATCATAACCATGTTATCGGTAGTTTTTTCACATCCTCCATGGAAACTTTTGCACAAATAACGAGACCATTTCATTGTTGAATTTGTAAAGAGTTTTTGTTGCAACATTCAAAAGGTAGGCTCCAAAGGAAAAACCCAACTTGGGCGTAAAAGGATTGGAGTTGTAGCATCATATAGGTAGCCTTATCTGGCATGCAATATTGCTCATTTGAAGATATGGTCTTGTGTGGAGTGGTCTCACCAAAAGCCTCCTTGGCCATAGCTCAAACCCCCTACTACTCCCAAAGAGGCTTTTGGTGAGACCACTCCACTCAAGTCCATATCTTCAAAATGAGCAATATTGCATCACTTATCCGGTATGCAGTATTGCTCATTAGCCTTGTCGAATCATGTGACGTTTGGCACTCTCTACATTAGAGATGCAATGCAACTTGCCAATCATGTGACATTTGGCACTATTTGTAGTAGAGCCGCAATGTAACTTATGCAACTTTCTATGTTGATGCACATGTGCGCTAGCTCATCTATCATGTCCTCACTTTGTTGTCATATCGAATTCTCCTTACTAAGGGGGTGAAGGCAGAGCTTCCTTTGCCTAGATGGAGGACAACAAGGAGGTATCCTTTGTGGTGGTTCTCTCTCTTCACAAAGGTGGGTGGAGAAGAAGCTAATGAGAGGGATAAGCCTACAAATAAACCTGTCAACAAGTAAGCATCTATCAAGCAAGCAAGATTCAATAGAACATAAACAAGAGGGTTTGGAGGAGAAGGAGAGCTTACGCATTCTATTGTAAGGGAATGAATGTATATTGCTTAATGTCAAAAATGACTTACATATATAAGTGACTAGCAAGCTGAACAAAACTTTAAAAAACAGTCATCACGACCCACTAGTTATATTCAAAAACAAGTATATACACCGAGTTAGTGACTTCCCTATTTAGCATGAAGCTCATGATAAGGCTGCTTTGTAAAGTCCAGCATCGTCTTACAAACGATAGGTCTCATAGTTGGATGCTTAGAGATCAGGCTTCTTCGAGACTACATGTTGGCCAAGGCGAGGTTATGTTGGTGTTAAATTGGAGTTGAATTGTTGAATTGGAGTCGGAATAGAGATGTATTCTTTGAAGCTCTTTAGAGGTACCTCCAAGGTCAATGGTGATCCAAGCAATGGGTCGTACCATGGGCCACACTTGTACCCTCATCTAGAGATGTACCTAGAGGGTTGTCATTGACAAGAATATTGTAGGTGCATGTGTTTGTGCATCCCATGAGATGCAAGATGGGGAAAAAAATGTCATGCCTATAGTGAAATATGTAGGCGATGTGCATAGGCAATGGGTGAAAGGTGCACCCCATGTGTGTACTCCAATCTCGAAGATTTCTCTAACTCACAACTACTTTCTTCGACTCTCTTTATTGCTTTCTTCGACATTTACCTTTTGTCTTCTTTTTGGGGAATCCAGGTCACAACGTTTTGGCGGTACCCCTCTTTAAGTGGACGAGAGTTTTGTATCAAATTTGGGCCCATAAACAATTAGAAAGTAGTAGATATGGTGAAGCATGGGGGTGAGAATTACCAAGTTGCATTGGTGCCAAAGGGAAAGCCAATGACCACAACCGACTTGTGCTAAGACCAGTGTCTTTTGATCGGCATAAACCTTTGGTCGATTTGGACCTCCCTTGGTGTATAGCCATCCATGTACTCTCTCCACGTCTAATTATCATTTAGGAGATAGGGCTTGCACCACTTGGGTTGCACTCCTAGATGACTCGCTTCAAGGTAGTCCCTTGGGTTAAAAAACTGCCAACCTCCTCTTTAGAGCACTCGGTGGGTGTTGAGAATCATGGATCAAGGTCTCCTAATGACAAAACATCTACCTAATCAGAACCTAATCCTACACTAAATTTTTCTTTCTTCCTTGCTTGTGTGACCATCTACCCTTGTTTGTTTCATTCGTATGCATAAATCATAGTGGGTACATAAGAAATCGATTTGCATCTCATAAATTGATTGCATATGTCATACCCCCTTTCCTTGTTGATTGTTTTTCACACTCCATGCATGTAAAAATGTTTACCTCTTCCCCCTCCCAAACCGATTTACAAGTGCATGCGGTTTTAACCTGTGAAATGGCACTCTTCTATTTCACGAGGTTCTCACTAACCCCACAGATAACATTGAGCCGATTTGAAATTAGTGGTCCTACCAATTCTACATCACTAACCCCACTTCTCCACTGACACACTCATGACCCAATAAACTTGCTATCTCATGAAGTTAGCACCCTGCTATCTCACGAAGTAAAAATCTGATATTTCATGTGCAAAGCATTTCACGGACTAACCACTTCACGTGTTAAGCACTTCATGGACTAACCACTTCACGTGTTAAGCACTTCACATGCTAAGGTGTTAAGCACTTCACGGACTAACCACTTCATGTCTTAACCATTTCACGGACTAACCACTTCACGTGTTAAGCACTTCACATTAGCACTTCATGGACTAACCACTTCACGTTTTAAGCACTTCACGGACTAACCACTTCACGTCTTTACCATTTCACGTGCTAAGCACTTCACACCGTAACCATTTCATGTTTTTACCATTTCACGTTTTTACCATTTCACGTGCTAAGCACTTCACGACTAACCACTTCACATCTTTACCATTTCACGGGCTAAGCACCTCACACACTGTTCTTTCACGACTTGCACTTTCATGCATTAAAGCTTAAACCCACACACATTTGTTATTGCTCACTCCCTTAACACTCTCTACATCAGAATCCCACACACACACACACACATACCCCTCCTCTCCACCACACCAAAAAAAGAAACTATGAGCTCCTACCAGTCATTACGACTGACACTTTTTTCAATGTTATAGAAAGCTTCCTCTACTACATAAGACCCTGAGGCAGAAGAGAATCTGGCAGTAACTCAAGCAAGTACATCAGGATCCCCAATGGTGGACAAAAGGAAAAGAGGAACCCAAGGCACTAAACTGAGCTATCTGCTCTGGGACTATATGCGCAAAAGTTTCAGGGCTCTATAATCAACACAGATATACAGACAACTCACAAAAAGATCTTGCTCCAGTACCACAGCCTAGAGTGCTTACAGATACTGGAGGATGCAGAAGTCAAGGACAAGTTGGAAAAGGTGTGGGCCTTGGTCGAATGGCAGAAATCATCCCCTGCACTATCAACACAAATTTATGTGTGGAAGTATCTGAAGACTTATAACAAATCTACCAAGAGGGGTAAAGTGACAAAGTCAAATGGCACAACGGAGCAAGTTCTTAGCATAGAAGAGCTGATTCAAGATGCTCTGTAGTTGCCCCCACCCTTCCGACACATATACACAGTTTTGAGAAAATGCCTATGAATGACATGTTGAAGAGAATTGCTTATAACTCTAATGGGGTAGAATATGATAACATAGGAATGAAGTTGATTAGAAGGCTTGCATAGCACTGTCTATGCTTCTGCAAGTTAAACTTGTAGACAGGTATAACAGGGTCCCCATCCATCGACGCGCCAAGATTCATGAAGAAAAAGAAGATGATTGGGCGTGGTATCATTGGGAGATGGAGAATTATCTTAAGTCACACCAATCCAAGGTGTGTAAAACTTACCTTCTTACAAGAGTGCTTAGCCATGCAGCAAACATCCCAGTTTAGAAGGCCCATAAGGAGTACAGGTGCCCAGGCTGTAGCACCCTTGGAACCATCCACTAACATTCCTGTCGAGCTGCAACAAGGATAAGCAGTCTTATAAGAAATAGAAGAGCCGTTTTACAAGAATTGAAGAAGGGTAAGATGACTAAGAAAGATAAAAAGATGAGGGGGATCCTCTAACAAGTTGAAATTGAATCCCAGCGCTTGGACGCAGAAGTGTCAAAAGAGATAGCATCCTTGAAACAGGCCGCTGGAGTAGAAGGAGAAAGCAGCTAGCGTAGCTCCTGAGTTGCCAATCCCCACAATCCCTACTCCAATGGTCTTCCCCAACCTCTCACCACTTTGCGATCCTGTCCTTTCGGACCAGCCACTTTTCGGCAGAGATGGGTGAACAGGCTCAAGAATAACAAGTGCCATAGACAGGGGTGAGTCCAAGATATGAAGAAGCCACATAAACCGAACGAGTTGCCCACGATGTTGATAAGAGAAAGAGAGCAAAAGAACCTACGAGCCCCAATAAGAAGATGAGAATAAACGATAAAAGCACAATTGGAGAAGGTTCCTTCTTGCATGACTTAGATTCTGATCAGTTTCTTGTAGCACAAGCAAGATAGAAAGAAGCCCAGCTTACTAAGCAGCTTCAGGATGCCTAGACCACGTTCACAACCAAGGAAGATGGATTTAAAGAGTAGATCACTCAGTTAAACGAAGCCATAACTACAGCAGAACAAAGGTAGTCAGTCTTCAAACTGAAAGAGAGTAGCTAAATAGAGCACATGCTGAAAAATTAAAAGCTTTAAATGAGGTAATCCAAGCAAAGGAGGAGGAAATTGATCATATGCTGACCAACCACTAGTAAGTGCTGGAACATGTAAATCAGTAGCTATGTAGCAGCTAGAGTTTAGCAGAGCAGAAAGGCTGAAACAGATTGAAGATGCTCAACTAGAGATCACAATCGCGAGAATGGACCAAGAAGAAGCCACCAAAAGATACAATGAGCTAGCCACTGCTCGAGAAGTCTGAGAAGCTGCCATCTCCAACCTCCTCTCTCCACAAAAGACTTAAGGATCCAAGAACTCGAGCGCTAGTTAGCCATGCAACAAAGGACTCAAAGGACAAAAGCCACATATGAATTACAGTTCCTTATCGAATGAGCCTCGGAAATAGGTTCGTTGTGCCAGTAACTCCTCGGGCCCCTCCTTAAACACTAACACTGTTTTTATTTGCATTAACACTCTCTCTCCTTCAGTATGAGATTAACCTAACAGAAGACCTCAGCCTAGGAGATCTTATACTCATCCGTCAAAATACGGAAAGAGATGCTGACGCCACCATTATCATGGGAATTCTTCGGGGGGATATAGTATTAACTGGCCCCGCTAACATCTTTTTCTATCCTTTACATCCAATAGTGCTCAACCTCCTTAGTTGGTGCCGTGTGTTACAACAATCAGACGTCTTGGATCACAGTGTTGATAAACTTGACCTGTTCATGCCAAATGATATTCCAATAACACTCGCCAACTACGAGGTTGTTTGCAAGAAGTTATCAATGGATAATTAGCCACGGGTGGATAGAAGTATATAATACATATCAGCATTTGAATCTTTCCGAATCTACTCTATATCATCCTTTTGGTATTATAAAGCTTTATCAAAATATCCATAAACATTTGGACTCTATGCTAACCACTGTAGTCTATAATTTTGATAAACAACATATTGATTATCCTGATATAACTCCCGAGGACATAAAAGAACTAGGAATTTATGAAGACTAACAAGCCAAATCACCCACCCCCAAGTTCAGGAGAGGGTCGCGAAGGGACACAAGGTTCATCAATCTCACCTACTTATCTTGTGTTCTCTTCAATGACCAGTAGTGTAGCTCCTACTAACTTATCTGAGGCAGAATGCACTCTCTCTCGATTACCTTCTCTTCCTACTATTAATATTCCCACTAACCCTCTAGACCCCAATGAGATGCCGGCACCAAACCCCAACACGGCTGCTTGATGAGGTACGCAACAACCCTCAAGATCAAATTGATGCTTTTACTGATACATCTATCCTTGAGTCCTTAACAGTTGGCTGAATACGAGGGATTTATTAGAAGAGGCAATCCACTACTAAAGCCGAAGCTCATGTTTAAGATCTTGATGAAAATCACACCTTTTGAACCCACAACAAAAATCATGCCAGATGCTTACTCTAAAGTGGAATTAAGAAGGCAATCTTATGTATATTATCCTCTTCGCACCCCAGTGCCAGATTTAACAGAGTTGTTTACCAATCACAGGAGAAGGTACATTATGAGAGAATGTGGCAAGCCATAAAAAGCTGGCAAACCCCCACCTAGCAGACCTGCTCGAGATCCGGATTGTTACATTCATGATTAATTATTGTTTCCGCAAGTGGCTCAAGGAGGCAAATTTAGTTCATACAAGGGGGGTTACACGGCCATCATAACAGATGATACCAATCCTCGAATTGAGGATTTTGGTATACAACCAGAGTGGCGTAAGAAGTATCTCACGATTCCAGAGTATAGTCATTAGTACCAATGCTCCCCGCCAACCCAAAGGGTTGATCCGCTCTACATGCTTATCAAGCGGAGGTTCATGCCACTACAATTCCATGATGCCAAGCGAAGGGATTCTCATGTTTGCTATAATTTTTTGAAGTTTTTGCCATCAACATTTCTAGATATTGCAAGTCAAAGGCAATAAATGCTCACCTGGATAAGAGCTTGGAACCGTATACCTAATCCAACTATTGTGGCAACAATTAGGTTTTTAAAGTTGATTGTGGTCCGTATAGATCAGCCAAGGGAGCGGTACGATGGATTTGAAGCAGAGCAACTCCTCTTCGACATGAATACAAGGCTTAATGAAAGAGACATGATGCTATACTATCATCGCCTAAGGTGTCTTCTCGGCTACATGCACATCACATTTGAAGATATGGTTGACACCGGGTTCTGGACATCCCACTCAGTATTTAGAAGAACCCTGAAAAAGCTTTAGTCACGCCGGAACTTTTACAGACATGAGTTCGGTAACCAGGTCTTTCGACCTTGATAAAAGGTTCTGAGGACAGAACCTACATTAGGTAGGGGGAGATGTTAATCCCATTTTGGATTAACAAAGATGCTCCTCCAATTGAGAATATTAAAATAAGGGTCATGAAAAGGCACTATAAAAGTAGTATTGAGAATCTGGCCACCCAAGGCCTTAGTTAGTAAGTTTTAGGCACCCAAGTGTGAATAAGGGCCAGTTGCATATAAGGCAATTCTCATAATGAAATGACATAATCCCCCTTTGTGCTATGAGAACTCTTGTACTTTGGAGAGAGAGAGAGAGCTCTAGTACATGTGCCTCTTTCGTGTGCATGCATGTGTGTGAGAGAGTGAAAGGTTGATTGCCTTGCATTCATAGTGAGAGCGACTTCGTGGGTGACAACGTGGAGGTGGTGTTCGGAGAAGTGGAGCTTCCAACAAAGCAAGCTTGGGGAGCCTTAAGGGACACGAGCTCGAAGCATTGGTAAGTACCCAATGATTGTTGTGTCTATTTCTTCTCCCATTGACGGTTGTGTGGAGTTCCTTCTTGGGAGGTGTGGTAGCCCATAACAAATGTTGAAGCATTAATATGCAGATAGAAAATTAGATTCCTACTTGGGGAGATCTCAAGCTGGGTGTGCTCACTAATGCCTTCTTTAGGTTTTTTGTATGCCTATTGGCATTCGTTTTTGTCTATTCAAAGATAATCAACAACTTATATGGCATACAAGAATATGAATCTTCTATAATACCCTACATGTCCCATGAATCTCTATATCCCTTTATAATTGATGGGTGGTGGTAACTCGAAGATCATGTAGATCTTGTTCTTGCCTATGGTGGAGATGTTCTTCTTAGAGATAATGTGTCTAACCAGGTTTGATCTAGAATTGGTAGTTGAGTAGTCGGCATAATCTCTTAAACACAAGTCTAAGATGAGTAAGATGATCCTTTCACTTCGAGTGCATACATAGGTCATTAATAAATATCTCTAGGATCTTCCAAAGGATTGAAGGCTGCATTTGGAAGATGGCAAGGGCATAACTCAAGCTAAAGGGTATGACGTGATAAAGCAACACAATAAAGCATAGGTTCCCCACTTCTTAGCATAGGTTTGGGCATTAGTCAAGCTAAAGGGAATGACATAATAAAGCAACATGATAAAGCTTAGGTTCCCCACTTCATAGTAAATTATTTCTTGCATTTGATTAGTTAAGTCAAGCAACACTTGGTTGTAACATGAGAAGCCATCTAAGAAGCTATAAGCTTTTGCGTCTGTGACTTTTCTCAACATGTCGTTGGTATAAGGCAAGGGGTAGTGGTGTCGTGCGAACTGTGGTGGCATTAACCTTTTTGAGGTTAATGCCACATACTCTAAGCTTTCTATTTCTTTTTGGGAAGGATCACTATCAGTGAGACAACCACTTGGTGTGTCTCATGCACAAATCTCGTGTCGATGAGCTTATCTAACTCATTTATCCGTACTTGGGATACATGTGATAGGCTCTTTGTTTGGATGGCTTTTGCACCTTCGTGGAGAGGAATGGTGTGTTTTACCACTTTGGAGGAATTCCCTTCATGCCAGTGTGTATTTTCAGGCGATAAAAATACTTCAGCGAGGCTACCAAATCCTCTTCTTGGTCATGGGTGAGGGTCACAGGTGAGGTCTTTGGCAATAAAGACTACCTTAGGTTCTTGAGCGAGGCTACCAAATCTTCTTCTTGGTCATGGGTGACGTCTTTGGCAATAAAGACTAGCTTAGGTTCTTCACCATGGCATTTCTTTTATGCCTCGTCCTTGACTTTATTTGAGTTTGCATCTAGTGGCTTAGGAAAGCTTTGGTTTATCAAGCCATCAGTGGGCTCCTTGTTACCTTTAGTGAGTTTGCGTCTAGGGGCTCGGTAGAGCTTGGCTTGCCTAGAGCTCGTGGGCTCCTCACACCTTTATTGGCTTGCCTAGAGCTCGTGGCCTCCTCACACCTTTATTGGCCACTATCTTGGCCCAAAGGGTGATCTTATTTAGGCTAGCTTCTAGAGTATGTCTCAATTCACAACCTCAACATAGTGAAGCTAGTGAAGATCCATCTCCATGGGGAGGAGATACTTCTTACTCTTTCTATGCGGTTTTCTCATTATTGGTTGGGTGAATGTGGGTGGTGTAGAAGTTGATCCTTCTATGGAGGAGTCCATGCTAGATACCTTTGGTTCAAAGTTATTATTTGCTCCCAAAAGGGGCACTACCCTAAGCATGCATAGAGAGGTTATTTATGTCCCATTCCAAACTTTTGTGGAAGAGTATCCATGGTTTTCAGGACATAAACCCAATGCTCAGAGTCACCATGCTCTAACTGTGGTAGAGGCTCAAAGTCCTAGTTTTGATCTTCACTATCCAACAACTTGTTGTAACATTTACAACATGTTGTATAAGTTTTTCCCTGTTTTTAAGTCTATTTTTTAACGATTGGTTACCTTTGCATATGTAAATGTGATTGGTTTCCTAATCGTAAATATCCTTGCTTCTCTCATATAAGACCTTTTGAGGATCATGTTGTATGACTCTTTTCCTTGGAAATCTATCACCACAAAGGTGTGGTGGAAATCAAGGGACATAAGTGATTGGTTATTCATGGAGTGTTATAATTCTACACCCCATCAACCATTTCAGAACTTGTAGTGGGTGCCCAAGGGACTTTCTATCCATTCTTTGTGCTATTTATTAATTGTTTTGTGATTTTATTTGATCTAGTTTCTTGAAAAAAAGAGCTTAAAAACTTGTATCTATTGATATTATGCATTTAGTCCTCAAGAAAACATACCGTGTCTTTAGCAATAATTAAATCCTATACTAATTTCTCATCTAGAACTTGATATGCATCGACAATGATAAATATGATTTATTAGTTAATTATCTTATCCAAAGACTTTATGTGATGGGAGAATTCAAGTTGAATCTTTGACCTTGCATTAGTTGTAAATAGTGACTCAATTAGCTTTGTTAGAGATCTATTAAACCCAAATCATGACTCTTTTGAAAATCAGTTTATAAAAAAGAATTATGATGGTTCTTGACAATACCCAAATAATATTATTAAACTTCTATACCTAAAATTATGTGGGATTCTAGGTCATAAGTTGATTTTCCTTTGGTTTTGAGTCTTCCTTACACTAGGATACGATGTACTTCCTTTTGGTTTCCTTGAGTTTCCATTACCATTATGGTGTTGGTTGTGGCTTCTTAGTTTTGGGCAATGAGCAAGCAGTGGGAGAGGTTTAGTGTACGATAGAGGATAACTTTGGTAAACCAAACCCTTGTGTTGCAACCAATACCTCTGGCTCCTTGGTGTGTGTTTGCATCATGTTTAAGTCTCCCTTGCTTTGGCATGATAGTTGGTTGTGGGAGCCATAGCTTGGTATTTCCTTCATAGTATCCTTGGGCATGCGGTAACTCCTCATTAACCCACTAAGTTTTGGGTCGTGAACCTTGGCTTCCATCCCTGGTGGATCTCTTCTTCTTCTTCGACTTGGTAGAGAGAGAATCTCTCTCTCTCTCTCTAGAGTCAAGCTTGTTAGCCGTCATGCGATACGAATATATATATTGTGTATAAAGATTATTTGGGCATTCTAGTGGTTATGATTAACTTCTTGAAGCTGATTGAATCGTCTTAATTGCAAACTTTTGTCATCTTTGTAAGCTTGTGAACACAGACAAAATCATCTTCATGAATGCATTTGTTCATGATGCCAACTTGAACATTCTTATAAATAGTTAGTGTCAATTGATAGTAGGGGGTATGAAGCTCTATCCTTCTTGATGAATCACATATGCCACAAGGGTAGATGAGAATCCTGAAGAGGGGCCCCTCCTAAAGCCCAAGTACCATGGGAGAGAGTCAACACCAGGTTGGCACCGTTGCATTCTCGGCATCGTCAGCCGCCCGGGAACACTTATGTCATCGTCGTGAGAAGGAAGCGGTTTTCTCTGCGCAAGAGTAAAAGGTTAGAAGCTCACACAGCATGCCGCAGGGGACTGTTGAAGTGGAGCTCATTAGAGGCCATGACCTCAAGGACGTTGAAGCTTTTGGTGAGTCGAGCCATATGCTGCTTTCTCAGCCATTTATGTGCGTGTGTGTGTGTGTGTGTGAGAGAGAGAGAGAGAGAGAGAGAGAGCCCTTTTTAATACTTTTCTTCTTGGTTTCCTGCAGGCAAATCTGACCCATATGCAGTCCTGTCATGTGGCCATGTGACTCACCGGAGTCGTACCATTCATGGTAAGCTATTTGAGAAAATTTTATCCAAGCCATCCTTGTGATTTGGGCGCCACGAAGGTCTAGGTTTCAGCTGAGAAGATCCCCGTTTGTTCTGGCTTCAGATGGAGGGAGTAACCCCGTTTGGAACCAGACATTTCTGTTCAAGGTCCCCGACGGCATCACAGATCTTGCCATTGCCATCTATGATCTTGAGACACATGGCAGGGATGAAGCCATGGGATCTGTGTTGTAAGCCTCTCTCCTTTCTGTTATGTTTTGTCTGAATGCATCCAAAAGAAGGGAATACATGGTGGAAAGGATACCATTGGCTTGCTGTTTGCAGGATACCCTTGGCCAGTGTTTATGCCCATCGCGAAATTGCACCGGCTAAATACAAGGTTCAGCTTCGCAGTGGAAGGTACCACGGTGAGGTCGAACTACGTTTGAAATTCTTTCCGAAGGTGGGTATAGCATATTTTATGTATTGTATGACCCTTTCAGTTTGACACCATTGCTGGACTTGACCCCAGTTTCTTTCTTTGTGGGCAGGTTCAGCATGGATCTTTGGAGCTCCACCTTGTGCAAGGCCATGGCTTGCTTTCAGCAGACGTCTTTGGTTAGAACCTATCTATGGCTGTCTTCCATGATCCATCTCAGGATACTTAATTCCCTAACTTGTCTTTTTTAAAACCCTGAAAATTTACAGATAAATCTGACCCATATGCCATCATCACTTGTAACAAGCAGACCTTGAAAAGCCGAACAATGGAAAGTAAGTAAAGCATCCTTATCCTTGTGCTCAGTCAAATGAGCACCTCATAAATACAGTGCAGATTATGCCATAAAACCAGGTTTAAGCTGCATGTAGATAAGCAAGGATAGCTATCTGGTCTCTCAGATGCAGGGAGTGATCCTATTTGGGATCAAACCTTTGTCTTTACAATTGATAGTGAGGTCACTGAGGCCACCATCAAGATTTTCGATAGAGATACCTTCACAGAAGATGATCCACTAGGAGATGCCCAGTGAGTATCTTCTTTCTTAGTATGTTGTTTCAAATATGACAATGGCAATAGTGGAGGGTTGCTTGGGGTTTGTAAGTTGCGGACTCCATCTTTTTTGTGTGTCCTCAACTCATTTGAGACCTTAAAATTTGTGCCTGAGTGAGCAGGATTCCATTGCAAAAGGTGTTTACCCAAGGTCATGTCCCACCAACCAATTATGGGGTAGTAAGCAAAGCAGGGGGGCCGCAGGGGGAGGTGAAAGTTGGACTCAAGTTCATTCCCAAGGTATTATTTGAAACTCAGAACATTTGTACCATCTTGCAGGGTGAGGTGAATTCGCTTTAGTATTTAATTGTTTGTACTATGCTGCAGGTCTAAACACAGGGTTCATACTAAATCCACAAGATTGCCACATTGGAAGGATAGTGAAAACATTTATTTCAAGATTCTGGATTTTCATTTGTGTCTTGGATCGGAGCAAAACCTAAGAAGTTCATGGCATGGGCCTTCTTGTATATCAACATTTCAAGTTTTATGTACCCAACCATTTGTTCATTTGCCAATCAAAAATCATTTTCTTTCATTCTAGAAGAGTCCTTGCTTGGAGCATTTCCATCTCAAAACTATGGACAATTTAACAAAACTAACCATCGAGTGTAAGAACAAGGATGATAATCATGAATCCCAAAAAAAGGATCGCATAAACAGCGATATCAATTGTTGTGAGATCTGCTGATATTCCAGCAGTCCTTTGGCCTTGTTTATGTATAGTGAGACAGCTTTAAAGCAGCGTGCAAAGATCAAGTTTGACACAAGAAAGTGTTTTACTTCTCTTGTTGGTTGCTGGAAATAAGAATTAATCCCACAGCTAGCTCTTTTAATAATATGGCATGCCCCATCTTATGCTTTGTCGCAAAGAAACTGAGTATGTGAGAGGGAGGGGAAGAGATTGCGTTGATGTCTTACAAAAGACAAGGGTGTAACTATGCAAGGGTCTAAGAGACGACATTAATATGCGTGATGGCATGTGCACTGTGGTATGCTTGTGCTATGTGCAAGAGTCAAAATGTGGGATCCCATTGTCCTCTCCACGCACCGAATTCTCGGTTGCTAGTATCGAAAGTAGCTTCTTCTTGCGTGGGGCAGGGTTTCCCACTCGAGGTCTCGTTCTCGAATGTCCGAACACGAGATTAATCTGTTGGTCATTTCGAAACCGAAACCGGGGAAATTTTCCTTGCCCGAAAAACGGGAATGATTTTACCTTTTTGATTTCCTTAACGTATTTTCTAACAGGGTCAAGAGACTAAACTAACCTTCACCTGATTAAACCAGATAGAAAGAAAACTATTACAGACTTAACTTGAAAAAATCAACGCTTTTTTTCTAACTGAATCAAGCATAGTTGTTGATCTTTTCATTTGAGAAGTCTTCAGGTTTTTATTTAACTGCTCGAGTTCTAAGCGTGTTCTTATTAATCAATTTCATTATTAAAACTCTACTGATTTCAATCTAATCCCATCCGGCCCATGGGTTAGCCACCACCCAACCACTGGAATTGGTAGAACCAGACAATTACTCACCCACTTATAATTGAATGTCTTTCTTAACTTTTGCTTTCGAATATAGATACGTACACACTCCTCTTTAAACTTTAACTTATAAAACAATCCATTGACATACAGTTATTGATTACAGATGTCATAACTCAAAATTTTCAACCAATCCTTGTTTCTCCAAAAAAACAGTATCACTTTGGACTCTCCGTTGAGACCAGCTGGTCAGCACAACGAGATCCAGTAACAAATTACAATAATCATTGGTCCATCATACAATATCTTTCTCGACTCTTTTCCAGGATCCTCCTTAGGTGTCCTGGCACTTCACTCAGGGATCGCTTCGTCGGTCCTCGTCCATCGTACCAGAAGCGCATCATTTTAACCCTACCGAGGCTGGTCAGGCTTTGTCGCGTGAGTCGTCCTTTGAACACTCCCTGCCAGCTGTTGTAACCAAACTTTACTTAGAAAAACACATATACCAAATGCTCTCTCCAACATTTTGGCGTAAAAGAAAACAGGGTTTCTATGCAAGTCTTGAGTTTGATTTTTTTTTAATACAATGAGTATATCTTAAATTAGTATCCCCAAAACTTCATAATCGTAATATTGAATTTCAAAACATAATTTCTCGAATTCTGTAACCTTGATCCTCAGATCAATTCAAAGGGTCTCTACTTAGTTTCAGATTTGGTGGGTGATTTGAGTGTATTATCCTGAACTGGTCACATCGTCTTTTCTCGAATTTGACGAAAGAGTTTGGTCTTGGTCATAGTCTAATTCAGGGTTCGAGTCTGATAAGATTTTTTCTGAACTATCTTTCTTGAAAGGGGGGTGATATTTCAATTACTATATTACTGAATTTCATTCATTGAATATTCACTTAACTGATTTTTAAATTAATCACGAATTTCGATGAGAAATAAATAAATCATTTATTTGAATATTTCGACTTCGATAGATTTCTTGAATTTTCTCTTTACAATCTAAGTGAATATGAAACGATAGAAATTTCTCTCTAAGAGTATTTACTTATTCATTTATCAATTATTCATGGAAATTACATAAAATTAAAGAGAATCTAATTTTGATATTAAAAAAAATTCTTTATGCATCCATTTATGCATAAAATCCAACTTCAATGAAAATAACACTTTTATATAAAAGAAAATCTTTTCATGCATCTATTTATGCATAAAATCAATTCAATAAGAATAACACTTTTAAAATAAAAAGAATTTCTTTATGCATCTTTTTATGCATAGAAATTAAATTCAATGAAAATAACTTTTATAATTAAAAAAAATTCATTATGCATCTTTCCACGTATATAAATTAAATTCAATGAAAATAACACTTTTATAATTAAAAAAATTCTGTTATGCATCTTTCCATGCATAGAATTTAAATTCAATGAAAACAACACTTTTATAATAAAAAGATTTTCAATATGCATCTTTCTATGCATAGAAATTAATTTCAATAATTAATATCAATGATATCCATGCATATTCATAGGAGAATAATGTACATGGAGTAAATAAAAATATTTCTTTTAGAATGCACAAACGGTGGAGATTACTCTTTTTGAATAACATAAAAATAAACTTTATTTTTCATAAAATTTAAGAAAATTTTACCATAACCTTTGTATGGCTGATCATTTCTCAATTTTTATATTTTAATTTTTAATTTAAAATTAATCCCACTTTGAAGTAAAGTACACTAATCCACTCAATTTTTACTTTCTAGAGAATAAACAATAAGAAAATTTTAATTAATCTATTTGTTACTCATTTTAGGATAAAGAAAGACTGAATTCTTAAGGAAGAGAAGGGGATAGCCTTTTCATCAAGGCATAATATCATGATTTACTTTAATCTACTGAAAAAGAAAACAAAGAAAATAGAAAATCATAGATTTAAATTAAAAAGTAAATTTTTTCAAAGCTTACATGGAGTTTTGTGAGCTTTTCTTTGGCTTGAGGGATTGAGGGTTCTACTCTTGTTTGGATCAAGAGTCAAAACAATTGAATTATCAAGTGAATTTAATGTATTTGGCTGGGGTAGTAGGAGTAGAGTAACAGTGTATAAACACTATTAAGCTTTTACAAAGGGGGAGGCTTCTATTTATAGAAAAAAGTGAGCCTCAAACCAAGCAAACTGATTCTAGAATTTTTCAGATCAGTTTGGTCAATTTTTGACCATTTTTAGGTCAATTCAACTTACTTTTTGGAACTAGACTTGAAATAGGAGAGAGGAGAGATGAAATATCTCATTTTATTGATTTAAAATGAAAAGTAATGATGAGAAAAAAGGCACCTCCTTCAGGAGGGGGAATCTCCACTCTGAGGTCAAAAATTCATTTTTTAAAAGTTTCCTTTGGTGCTTAGTCTACTTTTCATCTTATGTGAGTATTTACTCATTTTTAGGAGGGTTTTCTTTATTTCTTTAATTTATCTCCTCCCTACATTTGGATTAATCTTATTGGTCCTTCAGAATCTTAATCCAAAATTTTTAAAAATTTTAGACCCTTAGGCTAAGGTCTGAGCACATGATAATTTATTTCTAATGCACCTTAGGAAATTCTTTTTAAACTTTTATTTTGGGAGAATTTATTTTAATAAGAAAGGATATTTTTCCATCCAAAGATATCTAAAAACTGAGTTATCTCTCTCTAGAATATTTTCTCTCTCTAGGTCAAAACAGGTAGAAACAAGATCTTTTATTATTCTGAAAAGGGGATTGATTACAGGGAAAGAAACTGGACATCTTGAGGGGCTGGGGAGGAATCTTACATTCTCTCCCACTTGAAAAATGCGAGATGTCCTGATCTCGCAAACTGGGGGTAATCTCGCATCAGTTCGGCTTCTTTCTCCCAGGTGGCGTCTTCAAAAGAATAGAACTTCCATTTGACTTATAATTCTCTTAGAATTCTGTTCCTGAGAACCTTTTCTCAAATATCAAGGATTTCTTCAGGTTGGAATTCCATCAGTCCTTGGGTTAAAGAAGTTAAGAGTTCATCATTAAGCACATGATTCGGGCTCGGTACATACTTGTGAAGTAGGCTGACATAAAATACATTATGTACTTTGAGATGAGGAGGCAGAAGAAGTTCATAGACTAAGTCACCTACTTTCTTTATAATCAGATATAGCCCACAGTATCTGGGGGATAACTTCTTGTACTTCCTAAGAGATAGAGAACTTCTTTTGGGGTATACTCGAATGAAGACCGTATCTGCTTCTTCGAATTTTCTGTCTGACCTCTTCTTATCTGCATACTGCTTCTATCTATCCTGGGAAGTCCTTAAATCTTTGTGGATTGACTGCATCTACTATTCCATGTCGTCAAGCATCTGTCTGGACATCTCGACCCTAATCATAGGTCGGACCAAGTTAATGGTGTTATCCATACAGAGCTTTGAAAGGGCTCATCTCGATGCTTCGGTGATAAGAAGCATTGTAGGTGAACTTGACTAGGTGTGCAAATAGCTTAGCCACTTCTTGGGTTCCCTGCCAGCATGATCGAAGTATATCTTCGATTACTTGGTTCACCCTTTCTGTTTGACCATCGGTCTCAGGGTGGTAAGCTGTGCTGAGATCCAAGAAAGTTCCTACTGCTTCGAAAAATGCAGTCCAGAATCTTGACGTGAACTTGGGATCTCGATCACTTACTATTCTCCTGGGTAGGCCATGCAATCTAAAGATTTCCTTGAAGAACACTCTGGCCACATCCACTGCAGTGTAGGTTTCTTTTACTGGAATCAGATGGGTAACTTTGGTTAGTCTATCAACTACCACGAAGATGGAGTTATAACCTGATTACACTGAAGGTAGTCCAGTAATAAAATCCATACTGATACATTCCCACTTCATCTGGGGGATGTCTAATGGATGTAACTTCCCAGGCATTTTTACTCTCTCTGCTTTGACTTTCTGACAAATTAGGCCTTGACGTACATGATTAAGTACATCCTTTTTTAGTCTAGGTCAAAAGAAGCTTTTCTTTACAGACATGTAGGTCTTGATGAAACTTGGATGTCCTGCGATAAGGCTGTCATGGGCTTCATTCAGAATTTGACCCTTAGTTCCCTCATCATTGGGAATGCATAGCCTGCTATTGTAATATATAACTCCTTCATCCAGGCTGTACCCCTGAACTCGGTTCAACTTAACTCCTTCATCCAGGCTATACCCTTGAACTCGGTTCAACTTAACTCCTTCATCCAGGCTGTACCCTTGAACTCGGTTCAACTCCTGAGGAGTTTTGCTCTCCTGCATAAGTAGGGTAGCAATAGGGCCAAAGAATCTATCCTGCATGATCTTCTCTCTCTTGCTTCATTAATCAATGGATTTGACACCACTGTGATTTGCAAGCAAAGAGGCTTTTCTGCTTAAGGGCATCTGCTACCACATTTTCTTTGCCTCGGTGGTACTTGATTTCAAAATCAAATTCCTGTAGGGTCTGCATCCACCTTCTTTGGGGCATGTTGAGATCCTTCTGTAGGGTCTGCATCCACCTTCTTTGCCTCGGTGGTACTTGATTTCAAAATCAAATTCCTGTAGGGTCTGCATCCACCTTCTTTGGCGCATGTTGAGATCCTTCTGAGCTCTAATGATCTATCATCAAAGTGAATCTTTGACCCAATAGGTAATGTCTCCACACAACTTCAGGGTATATACTACTGAAAGTAGCTCTAGGTCGTGGACATCATAATTTCTCTCATGCGTTCTGAGTTTTCGGGATTCATAGGCCACTGCATGACCTTCCTGCATGAGTGCACCTCTTGCGGAATCTAGAGAAATTATGTCTTTGGATACTAGGAAGCCCAAGTATTTAACATGGTCGGCAGAGAAAGTGCATTTGCTCTTTTTTGCAAAGAGTTGGTGCTTCCTTAAAATCTCAAGAACTTTTCGGACGTGAGCTTCATGGTGGGATGCATTCTTTGAGTAAATCAGAATATCATCAAAGAAAATAAGAACAAAATCATCCAAGTATTCTCTGAGAATGTCCTGCATTAGGCGATTGAATGTAGCTGGGACATTTGTCAATCCAAATGGCATGACTGTAAATTCATAGTGCCCATATCGAATATTGATGGCTGTCTTCGAGATATCTTGCTCATTAAATCCTGATCTGGACCATGATTTGAGATCTATCTTTGTGAAGATCTGGGCTCCACTTAGCTTGTCTAGAAGCTCATCAATTTTGGAGATAGGATACTTATTCTTAATTGTCAGCTGATTGAGACCTCTGTAATCCACACAGAGTCTTACTGTTCCATCTTTCTTTTTCTGAAAGAGAACTGGCGCTCCCCAAGGTGAAACACTGGGTCTTACAAACCCTTGTTCTAACAGCTGCCTAAGCTGTTCCTTGAGTTCAATGGCTTTAGGGAGTGGCATTCTGTACGTGCGCTGGGCTACTGGCTAAGCTCCGGGGGTCAATTCTATCACATGATCTACTTTTCGAATTGGAGGCATCTCTATTAGCTCTGTTGGGAATAAATCATCATACTCACTTAACCATTCTGGTTCTTTAGCTTTTAACTTTGAGTCTATTGGATTCATTTTGATAACATAAATGAGCTGCTTCTTTCTAAGTCCTTTCAGTAATTTAGAAGCTTTTACTAATTGCAAACTTGGGGATCCTGAAATTCCAGTTCCTTGAACTTTGTTTCCGTGAAGGTCATAGAAGGAAATGGTTCCACTGTGACAGTGAATGTCAGCTTGATTTTTGTGGAGCCAATCCATTCCAAGGATCCGGTCAAAAACTCCCAAAGGTAGGACTCTGAATTGACAGTCAGTTACATTCCTATCTAGATTAAACTGAATACGATCTGTCTCATGGGGTGGTGAGTGAAAAGGATCTTCCCACTGGCCAATTCAACTTGCATAGGTTTCCCTGATTTCTGTTTTAAGACTAGCTTACGCAAGCATCCAGGGAAAATAAATGAATGAGTATTGCCTAAATCAATCAAAAGTTTGAATGACTTACCCTTATACTCAGCTGGAGTATGACAGAGAATTGACGATTTGGCCCTTGGTTTTCAATTGTGGCATAAATCTGACCTCTTTCCTCTTCCACTACTTCTGCTATTATAACTGCTCTGGTTGCTGCAGATTGGGGTGGAACTCTTTCTCTTTGGTTACCCCAATTTTGGGAGGGAGTTCTGAGATTACTCTGAACAGAGGCAGATGGCTGAGCTGGATTCCTCCTGGGATTGCCCTGATTTTGATGAGACGGACCTTGATTTGACTAATAGGAAGGGGTTGGTCTCTGCATTCTGGGTCCTTGACTTCCTTGTCCTCTTGACATGATAGCAAGAGTCGGTAAGTCTTTAAGCTAGTGATCCAAACCCTGACATCCAAAACACCTATTCTCACTTCTAAGCTCATCCCTCTGAATCCTTGAGAAAGGTGGGGCTCTTGAGAAAGTGTTCTGAGAAGAGGGAAGGGTCTTCCTTCACTTCTGAATCTCCCAGCATCTTGATTCTGATTGGGGCCTTGCTGCCTCTTTGGGGGAGGAAAGTTTGAAGCACTTCCCGTGGTTTGGAACCTTTTAAAGTTTGAGGGTGCATGCTTTGGCGAGACCTTGACAACAAATGCCTTGGCAAAGTCCTTTGCCATTCTGATAGCTTCTGCCATTGAGACTGGTTTGGAATTTTTCACTAAAGTGTCCAATGGCTCGTTCATTCCTCGAATGAATCTGGCCATCAGCTGCTCTTCATCCAAAGTGGAGAATATTTGAGGAGAAGGGCAAATACCTGATGGTATTTCTTCAATTGTCCAGCTATCCTGCTTCAATTCCAAGAACTCATTCATTTTGGTTTCCAGGAAGCCTGGAGGACAGAACCTCTTTCTGAGGTAAGCTTTAAGATCTGACACCAGGTCTGGGTATTTCGGTCGAGACGGTTTGTCTCGCAATGGTTCCTCCATGTGACTGGCCGTTTCCACAATTTTTAATCTGGCGAGAGCCATCTTGCTCCTCTCATTAGAACCGGCTACATCAAAGTACTCTTCCATTTTCTCAATCCATTTTTCCACTGTTTCTCCTAAATTGTTCCCCTTCACCCTTGAATGGACCAGGTTGGGATCGGTGCAGGGCTTTACGAACGTCCGGATCTAACTCTTCATCATCGATAAGAGGATCCGGCTGCCTAGCACGGGCCGCGCGCCTCATGATTCTAACAAAATGAGATTTTTGTCAACTTAACTTTGTCGTTAGATTTATGACTATTTAATTTTTAGATTTATTTCTTAAACAATAAATATTCCATCATATCTCTTGAAAACAAGATTTACTCTGATAATTTTGTTAACTAATATTCACAACCACGAAAATAATTTGGAATCTTTTGCAAAACGTCATTTATTATCAAAAGTTTTTGATATATACATAGAGCGTCTCGACTCCAAAAGTCACTGCCTCAATCGCGTACGCATAAAAAGGCGATACCGCAATGGAGACATGCTATGATATACACGATTCATCACTGATAAAGGTGCTGTAATTCTACTTCTAGGAATAAAGCGGCTTAGAAGTGTAAAAATTTGGCAAGAATTTCTAAAATTCTGGGGCGAATGATTAAAGAGTTGGACATAATGAACAACTCCTAGCCTTATCAAGATCATGGCTAGTGAGATATTCTGCCTGAGTCTTTGAAGCTGATTGGTATTGACGTTACTACATCGCCCTCCAGAGAACCACATGAGCTGACATCACTCTACTGGATCAGGGAAGTATGGATCCTCAAAGTGACAAGCGAGCCTCACTCTGCTTTCTCGGGTTCATTAAGAACTTTTTGGACCCAAAAAGAGCCTCCTAAGGATTCCTAATTTTAAGGGATTAGAGCTTAAAAAGCTGGGCTTAAGGGAGACAAAGGCTATGATGACCCCTATTTTTTGCCTTGCCACATTAGCCATACCCCCCTAGTTTCACTTTTTAAAGGGAATATTCTCATACTCTCTCTCTTACTTTTTGACTTTTCTCATACTTTCTCTCTTACTTTTTGAATTTTTTATCTTCACTCTCTATAAATTGAATCTTTCTTGTCAGTTTGAAATCTCCTTTCTCATTAACTCCCACCATATCTCCCTTCCACATCAGCAAAACATTCTCGTATTTAGGTGGATCCCAAAAAGTAAAAATTTTTTATTTTTTATTTTTTATAACATTTTGAGGTGGAAAAAACACCACCCAACCAATATGTATGATGAAAATAAATTTTTTCCTCCAAAAAGCTTGTAATTCAAGGATCACGTCAGAAGCCTGTCAGAAGCCAATACATCCATAACTAACTGTCAGGTCTCCACAACCCCATAAACATAACTAACTATCAGATCCCGAAATTGTGGGGATCCTAAAAATTATTATTTTTTAATTTTTCTCATAAATGTAATTTATTGAAAAACTCCATGTTAGTATATTTGTATATCAAAAAGATCATTTTCTACTTAGAAAAATGGATTTGTGTTAAACCTGCAACAGCAAAGTTTTAACACTCTCTCTCTCTCTCTCTCTCTCTCTCTCTCTCTCTCTCTCTCTCTCTCTCTCTCTCTCTCTCTCTCTCTCTCTCTCTCTCTCTCTCTCTCTGCTTTAGCTTCTTCCTCTGCTTAGCTATGGAGCCTTTGCAAGCTGTGTGTATAGCCCCTTGTGAAGCTAGAACACGGAAGGTTGATTTACACATTCGTATTCTTGAAGAGTATGGCAGCTCTAAAAAAACTCATCCTACTGATGCACAATCTGTCCAAGCTCGTAGGATAGCTAAGGAGAAAAATGTAGATCTTTGGGTTGATGGGCATCTCTATCCAGTTGACCCTCCATTAAGAGCAAACCCTCCTTTCCGCAATTTATCATCTTTTATGTAATTTGTTGGTGAAGGAGAGCTTGGCTTGTTAGGATACTACAGAAGATTGACTACAAGTGGAGCTTGGCAAACCCATATTCTCCCATCTCAATTGCAAGCATCACAATTTAGCCTTTTACAATGTCAAGAAGAAGGACTTAAAACATCGTCAGATAAAATGAAAGAGATCCTCGCAGAGAATGTGGAGAAGGATGCAAAGATTCAAAGGCTAGAGGAACTTATCAAACGACTCAAAGCAACGCCAAATGGTGCTCGTGAACGCAAAAAGACATTGGCTGGTATAGAATCTCTTGCGTTTAAAGGTGGAGCACGGAAGAAAAGGATTCGTACAACAAAGTAAGTAACATAAACTTTCATTATGCACTCAGTGATTTAAACAAAATAGTTATGATTTGTGTTCTGCCAGGAATTTTCTGCAAGAGGTGTGTGGTTCTAATGAAGAGGGATGGAAGGATTTGGTCAAAGCCATTTTGAATACTAAGGATATTCTCTCAATTATTACTGACCCTCATCATCCTAAATACGCCAAGCTGTTGTTAGCAATGTAGTGAGCGAGATTACCACCTCCATCGATTCTTCATTAATTCAACATGCTTGTGATGCGGCTGGAATCAGCATGAAAGGGCAATCCGTCAGGTTGTAAAAGATGCATTTCTAAGACAAGGAATCACTGGCACTTTATTTCCTACACTCAAGGTGATTCACAATGTCAAGCGTATCAATAATGATGATGTGCAGCGAGCTATAGGACAGTTTTATCACATTGAGGACACACTAACATTAGACACAGGGTCGAGCAAAAAGAAAATCAAGACAACAAGTACAGAATTTCACTATGATGTTTACAATAACATCTTTGTTCATATTGAGAGACTACAACAAGCTATGGTGAAGTTCTATGGTCTTTCACCAGAAGGTGAGAACTTGCAATTGCTACTATTCATGTTTTTCAGTAGAAAATGAAGACGATTACTTTGTTTTGAATATTGTAAATTACCATTTATTTGCAGTTTTAGGGAGCACACTTTCATTTGTGCTCAAGCTAGATGAGTGCCAAATTGTGAAAGGTCGGAAGCTAGAACGTATGAGCATTACGGTCATGAATGAGGCCATGATTTGTGCATGGGAAAAGACTACCAAACCAAGTTTTAGTGTGCAATCTGAGAAAGAGGTCTGGTGGCTTGGTGCATTCGAGGTACCAAAGGAGACACATGAGGTATTGACATGGATGTTTGAAAGGACTCCCTAGATAATAGATGTAATCAAAAAGCAAATTAATGCTCAACTTTTAGATGTAGAAAACATAGGAAAGTTCAAGGTGGATTAGCATCTTGGGAGAGATTTGAAGACAATTAAATGCATGATGGGTTGTGCTCAAGAAGGCGCGACATCAAGATGGCCTTGTCCATACTGCAATGCTCAGATTGATATTCCTAGGCAGAAAAAGACAAATGGAAAAGGTATACAGAAGGTTGGTTCTGTTGGGAAGGATGCCTCAAAAGGTCCCAAGAAAGGGAAGAAGCAACAAGAAGATGCAGTAGATCCAACCGAGTCAACTGATGATGAAGATGAGGAACAACCAAATGCAAGATGGGTGGAAGGTGTCATGTCTCGTGATATGCTAGGAGAACCAAACAGGAATTCAAATTGGGGCCCCATCATTAATTTTCCACTAAAGAATATACACTTTTGCACACTTCATGCATTCATGAGAATCTTTGATCGATTGCTTAAGTGCCATATATCGATTATGCATTCACAATGCCTACACAAGAGAGGAAAGTTGCAGCCCTTGGTAAATTAGAGCATCTTCTGAATTCTCTAGGCTGCCATGGCGGAAACGTGAAAATTGGATTGAATAAGCAGGCCTCTGGTATGTCATACGAGGTTGCTCAAAAGGTCTCCATGACTAGATCAAAGGCAAGGAGATTTTTGGAGAAGCCAGCAAACATAGAGAATTCAAAGAAGACTTGGGGACTCTGAAGAGACCTGTGTGCAATCACCACAAATGTAGATTGTCCAATGCTAGCTCTTGTAAATATGCGCAAATAGCTTTGGATAAATTTCAATAACATGGTTCGCATTATGAATCAAAGTAGCACAACTGCCCAAGAACGAGCATCATTCCAACAACATATCATAGAATTCACCAAAAGTGTGCTAGGTGCTTGGGGAGAGAGTAAAGTAACACTATATGGTAAGTTGTATAGTAAAAAAATAAACTGGTGTTTTAACCTTGACTTTTTCTAATTAAATTCTATTATCATGTGTACAGCACATAGTTTATGCACATGGTGCGTATTTCATGAACAAGTATGGATCGCTTGACATGTGGAGTACCCAAGGGATGGATAAATCACATTATAAAGCAAGAGGGGTTTATTTCAAAAATACAAGACATGGAGGTGGAGCTTCTATAGGAGGAACACGTACAAACTATCTACAAGAGATGTTCAATTGGTTTTATCGCACAACCTTTGGAAGGGTATTGGTTAGGGAGCGGGCCCAACAATCTAAGCTTGCGCAAGAGGCATGCAAAGCTGCAAAAAGTCATGCTCGACTTGAATGGTTGCAGACCAATGCTCCCCATAGGCATGGTGCTTGGCGTGCACGAATGAGGAGACAAGGGAGGCGTTGGGTTGTGCACGCACCAGCATAAATCTAGATGTAATAAGGCTAAGAAAATAAGTTTAGTTAGGTTTTTTTTTCCCTTAAAAAAACTATTAATAGTTCCTTCTCTCACTTCATTTTTGTTTCACTTTTTTAAAGAGCTTGAGCTCAAGATCTACATAGACATTCACGTAAGGACACCAGCACATCACCACGTTAGCATAGTCGTACATGGATAGTCGTTCATGGATATGGTATGCACCAAGAACACCGCACGTGTTACCATGCCTTCACAAAACACAGTGCAAGGCACCCAACAACCACATACTGGCGACACCACAGAAGAGAGTGACCCCTTGGATTCTAGGACACGCCCAATGGATCACCAGAGTCCAACCCTCCTCCCACAGCAACACCAGCGCACACACATGCAGGCCCTTCTAGTGGGAGGAAGCGTGTGAAGAAGACCCCACAATGCAGCCACCCTAGAGATCAAGACAGAGAGGCCAATGAGATGAGCAGTTCGACTGGGTTGGTGAAAACATTCCTACATTGCGTAACACCATAGGTGGCAAGACCCTACTACCAGAACGACAGGGTCCCATACCTACTCGGGAGGAACTTGATACACAAGTACCACAGCAACAGGAGGAGGAGGATTTAGACTATGAGAGAGACCAAAAGGAGGTTCCTGCAAGTGTGCACAAGTGTAGAAAGGTCAAGCTCTTCAAGCCAAGGAAGTCCCAACCACTAACACAACACAGAGAGCTCCAAGGAGAAGGATGTGCCAAGGGCATAGGGCTCTACAAGAAATCAAGTTTTATCAGAGAGGAACACTGAGTTGCTCATAAGAAGAGTCCCTTTTGCTCGCACAGTGAAGGAGATTCTCCAACGATATAGAACAGAGTTTCGTGTGCAGGGGATTGCCCTTGAAGCATTGCAAGAAGCCTCCCAAGGCTTACCTTGTTGGGCTTCTTGAAGACACCAACCTCCTTGCAATACATGCAAAGAGGATTACCATATCTGCCAAGGACATGCAACTAGCTTGGCGCATTCGAGGCGAGCGAGACACGATCTAGAGATCTTAGATAACCTTTTTTTTTGAAGCAACTCTTTTGTTTCAAACCCCCCTTTGTAACAAGCCTATCTGGCTTTCATTTGTAACCTTTTGATACTTAAAATTTTAAGTTTCTCTTACAATGTATCGGTGTCATCATGTTTGTTTAACATGGACTGTCTATCATGTGCCAGTTTGTCACCGAAGGCATCAGAAATACTCTTGGAGGGCTGAGGAAGCTGTGCCAGAACAGTGCGAATTTGGCCTCTGCGCGATGTAGGCTCAAAATTCGCACTGTTCTGGCACTTCACCCCTAGCCACTTAGGATCATTTCTGATGCATTTATAATGAAGTTGAGCATACTAATTGTGAGAAATAGTAGTTTCTAAGATAAAAACACCTTTAATAATGTTTAAAAATATAGTGTTTATCATCCAATGCATCAGAATTGCTCCTGGAGGACTGGGGAAGCTATGCCAGAATAGTGCGAATTAAGGCTCTGCAACGGCGGTGGTGCAGGCTCAAAATTCGCACTGTTCCGGCACTGCTCCCCCAGCCACTCAGGATCATTTCTGATGCATTTATAATGAAGTTGAGCACACTAATTGTGAGAAATAGCAGTTTATAAGATAAAAACATCTTAAATCATGTGTAAAAATATAGTATTTATCATCTAATGTATCAGAATTGCTCCTAGAGGACTGGGGAAGCTATGCCAGAACAGTGTAAATTTAGGCTCTGCACAGCGGTGGTGCAGGCTGAAAATTCGCACTGTTCTGGCACTGCTCTCCCAGCCACACTCAGGATCATTTCTGATGCATTTATAATGAAGTTGAGCACACTAATTGTGAGAAATATTAGTTTATAAGATAAAAACACCTTTAATCATGTGTAAAAATATAGTGTTTATCATCCAATGCATTAGAATTGCTCCTGGAGGACTGAGGAAGCTATGCCAGAACAGTGCGAATTTAGGCTCTGCATCGGCGGTGCAAGCTCAAAATTTGCACTGTTCTGGCATTGCTCCCCCAGCCACTCAGGATCATTTCTGATGCATTTATTATGAAGTTTACATTAATTGTGAGAAATAATAGTTTATAAGATAAAAACAGCTTTAATCATGTGTAAAATTATATTGTGTCATCCAATGTATCAGAATTACTCTTGGAGGACTGGGGAAGCTATGCCAAAGAACAGTGCGAATTTAGGCTCTGCAGCGGCGGTGCAGGCTCAAAATTTGCATTGTTCTGGTACTGCTCCCCAACCACTCAGGATAATTTCTGATGCATTTGTAATAAAGATGAGTACAGTAATCAAAATAAAAATACCTTTAATCATATATAAAAATACATTATTTGTCATCCAATGCATCAGAATTGCTCCTGGAGGGCTGGGGAAGCTATGCCAGAACAGTGCGAATTTGGGCTCTACAGTAGCGGTGCAGGCTCAAAATTCGCACTGTTCTGGCACTGCTCCCCTAGCCACTCAGAATCATTTTTGATGCATTTATAATCAAGTTGAGTACATTGATTATGAGAAACAGTAATGTACAAGATAAAAATACCTTTAATCATGTGTAAAAATACCTTTAATCATGTGTAAAAATACATTATTTATCATCCAATGCATCAGAATTGCTCCTGAAGGGCTGGGGAAGCTATTCTGGCACTACTCCCCCAGGCTCCTAGGGTCATTTCTGATGCATTCACAAAAACATTGATGGTACAAACTTAAAAAAACAATGATATACTTGATGAAAATAAGTTTGCAAAAATTGTATTGTATTCATAATAAGAAATGATACATCATCTTTACAAAAGCTTTCTTACAATATTGAGCTTCCTTCTCTTGTTATTGGGCAGAGTGTGCTCAAGGAGTGATTGGGCTATTTCTTGAGGATCCTCTATGCCTATGCTAGCCTCTAGCTTGTCTTATAAGGTTGTGAATTCCTCCGCGGTCTCAAAACCACAGTTTCCTTGACCAAAGCAACTGTCTCTGCGATAGATTCTCCAAGGGGTAATATAGCACTATCTAGGTGAGGACCGAGGTTGGACGTATCAAGGTCCACCTCACATCGCGTGCATATAATGCCCAGGCATTCATCCATTCTCAAGTCAGCTGTCTTTTCAAGGTCATGAAGAAATAAGTATTCTTCACCTTCCACCATAGTGGTGCTCAAGAGATTGATCTCAAGCTCTAGCAACACCTTGCTCTCCTAGTGTGAGGAAGATGGCCCCACATCTTCTACTACAGTGGGCTGTTCAGCTACAGATTGTGCACCCTCTGGAAAGTGCTGTGATGCTGCTCTTCTACACCAGCACTTATTCCTACTGCCTTCACTTCCTTGTCATCCCTCAAATACCCTGCCAACTGCAATGCAGGCATCTCTACCTCCTTATCTGAATCCTCATCGCTGTGATGAGGAACGCAAAAGTGGCGAGCCACGAGAGAAACCTAGTTCCTAAATTTCCCTTCCCCAACCTCTTCACCTCCTGCTTATTGAAGGTATAGTAAAGCTCCTGCTTATTGAAGGTACAGTAAGCTCCTATGGGGATGCAGACGTCGATGAAGCGTTCAAGGCGCTGGATGTAGGGGCGGGCATATTGTTGAATGTACTTAAGCAGCTCAACAGGCACCCATCGATCATTGGGGCAATGGGGAAAGGAGATGGAGTGGGGAGCCAAGTATTGCTCCATGTATGCAATCTGCGTCTCATAATGTTGGGACGCAAGGGCGAGCGACTTTTCAAAGTCGATTTCACGAGAGAACATGACAAAGAGCTCGCTCTTGCTGCTTGCCCACGGGGTGGTGGAGAGGAACTCACAGAAGTTGTCAAAGTGGGTAGCCGTGTGAATGCAAAGAGATAGTGTGAGCTCGTGCTTGGTTTCTATCGCGTGAAAATGAGAAAGAAGGCACCTTTGGCTATTTATAGTTAAAATTTAAAGTTTGTCCTTTTCACACTAGACCGCTAGACAAAAAAATTATAGTTTGCAAAAATATTAAGATTTCAATTAAATAAAGATTGGTTAAAAAAGAGCATGCTACAAAATTACAAGCATGTCATCTAATCTAAAATTGTTATAATGTCTTCATTTTTTGCCCCTCTTGTGACATTTACTTCATGTTGATCTCCATCTCCTTGTTGACTTGAAAGCTTGTCATTGCCTTCACCTTGATCCTGAAACTCTTGCCCCTCACGTGCATCAGAACAGAGGCTGTTTTCCCATATACTCAATTCATCTTCAAGCTCTTCCACATGCCTACTATGTGTTGGTAGGGCTATGCACCTTGTTGCTGAAAATTCAAGGTCCCCCATTTGCCATGATTCTGAGACCATGGTTGTCCCCTCCTTACGCTTCCCAATCTGTAAAAATATAGAAAGTGGCACAATAACCAGAAAGTGTAAGGGTTAACTCTAGACATGTAGTGCAATCAGATATACCTTTCTTCTCATCAACTTGAAACTTGACTCTTCCACATTGTCAAAGCCCATGATGCTAAAGTGTTGATGCAGGTCTGCTAGGCTCCAATGCTTGCTTGCTGCCACTCGCTCAATCCATCCATTTTGCATCATCACAGCTACCTCAATAGGCATAATTTCTTCTTCTGAGGCTTGAAGTGGGATCCATGTCTCGTGCTTTTGCATCCATCTTTGGTAGTGCAGACGCATGTACAAAATAGAGCGTGCCTTCAAGAACCTAAAAGACACTATAGAATCTACTACTTTGCACTTGTACACATCACCTTGATGTGACCCTTCATTAACCTCCCAACCCTCTCCTAGTAATCCTTGATTGAGGTCAGACCGTACCGCAACTCTACATGAGTAGTGATGATCATCCACAGACTGATGGTCAGATTGAGAGAGTCAACCAAGTCTTGGAGGATATGTTGAGAGCTTATATTGGAGAACGATAGAGCGACTGGGAAAAGTATTTACCTTTATTGGAGTTTGCGTATAATTCCCATAAGCATTACTCTATAAACTTTTCTCCATTTGAATTGAATTATGGGTATAATCTCATTGATGCCATGTACAATCAAATTACCTTAGAAGACACCCAATGCAGCTGAATTTCCATCTTACATGCAGTTAAATTTAGCTAGAGCTTATGATTATATCCGTCTGGCTACAGATCGATCGGTGAAGTACGCTAATCCTAAGAGGATAGCTTGTTCTTTTAAAGAAGGGGAGAAAGTGTTTCTACTTGTTCCTCAGAGAGCTGAGATGCTTCGTGCAAGTAAATCTACTAAGTTGTTGCCTAGATATTGTGGGTCGTGGATGATTTTGAAACGAGTTGGAGACGTGGCTTATAAATTACACTTACACAAGACTGTCGTGGATGATTTTGAAACGAGTTGGAGACGTGGCTTATAAATTACACTTACACAAGACTGTCGTGTCCACCTAGTATTTCATGTGAGTCGATTAAAGCATTATCTTTATGAGACGATGATAATTTAGTTGATGGTATGATTGTTGGTAGGAACCTGATCAAGAAGATTATGGACTAGAACAGATCCTGGAACGAAGAGAAAGACGATCGAGAAATTGTATTCTTTGAGAGTACCTTGTAAAATGGAAAGGTCATCCCTTGATAGATGTAACTTGGGAAACAGAGTTTCAATCTTATTCTTAGTTTTTCATCAAGGATGATGATTCTTAAAAGGGGGAAAGAATGTTATGACCCTTACACTCACGTGGGACTTACACGTCGCAAAACGTGGGACTTACATGTGGCAACACGTGGGATGTGCACACACTAATATGTGGGATTTACATGCCAGTAAGGCATGTGACACGTAGACGTTGCATGAAAAAACCAATGGTGGCATACTATTGCACATCATTGCTTATAATAATAAGTGTGAACAAGTAATGTTCGTGGGTGTAGGCCAAAGACCCAATGATTTGTAGAATGGGGGTACGAGTGGGACATAGGGGTGCATGAGTATGTTGTGTGGCCGAGAAGGTACACACTGGATGCCAGAGGTCACTAGTATATATAATGATTGGGTGGTTAAACATGATATACTAAGCTAGGTGTCTTTTTTCTATTCTTGAGTTCATCTTCTTCTCTCACATTTTCTTGCATGAGGCTTGAAATAGAGACCTAGATCTTCTTGCATGGAAGCCTGATAGAACCCATCTTCAATTGTTCTAGTTGTCCATCCATAGCGACTCCTTGTCAGTACCTACTCTTAAGGAGATATCCTACAAAAATTCCTCCTTGAGCTACCTGCCTTTGTAGGGAAGCTACTTGCATACATATCTACCAATGCATTGCCAACACTGAGACCTCTTATCAACTTTTAGCATATATATATATATCTCTACCAATGTATTGCCAACACTGAGATCTATTTTCTAGCAGTCTTTGGTGATTATTTCTTATTATCAACAACCCTTTTTAAGCTATGAAGAAACCATGAGGCTAAGTTGGCCGAATTTTGCACAACGGTTTCCATTAACAAAGTCAAAATTTTGTTCTTTTAAATTTTCTTACAGATCTATCAACTTCACCAATATGAATTTGACCTTCAGCAAAATTTGCATGGCTGCAAAAATCACATTTTTTTTTGAATTGGAGGTTAGTGAGTGACAAAGCCTTCAGCTAGTTTGATCTATAGGCACACATAACCAAAAAACTCAAAAGCTGGGTTTGTAGAGCACAAACCTAGGGCAACACACACAATCGTTAGTATCCCTTAGATTATCGCTTAGAGTTATTATGTTTATAACCTAAGCAAGCCCTTTGAAAAGACCATCCATTTTAGCTTGCACACACCCTTAAAAAAACTACATTTTATGTCTTTGGATGTTGTATCAAGGGCATAAAAAAACCGCTCCCAAAAGGTGTAATTGCAACCATGTCCACAGGTTAGCTTCTAGCTTTATGGTGTGTTCATAATAAGTCTAAAGGGTTTGGAATTTCCTTTGCAACACTTAAGCATATATATTGTAGCCCTCTTAATGAGGTATGGATTCATAGCAAGTAGTAATGTCCAAGGTGGCAATGATGTGAACACCAAGTAGTAATGTCAAAGGTGGCAACAACGATGGGAACACCAAGTAGTAACGTCAAAGGTGACAATGATGTGAATATCATTAGGGATGTTGAGAAGAAAATCAAAGTAATTATCTATGAGACAAAATGCATTTGTGTTTATTCTACAAAAGGTTTAAATGACTTCATGTAAGATATCAATAAATTCTTTTAGGGAATTGAGAGTGGAGCAAATAAGGTTAGTGACCAAGAGTGAGTGCATTAGTTATCCATCTTAAACTAATTTTATGGATTTTATAAATGCCTATAAGATAAGAGAGGCTAGTTTGTTTAAGGAATTTTATACTATTATTATAGAATAAATTATGGATTTGTTGAATGATGGATTCCTCAGTTATAAGACATGAGAGGAATATTAAGAGTTAACGAACTATATCAAGAACAACTAGTCTAATTATTACGACATCAGGTGTTTGGGAAGATTTATCTAAATTTAAAATAATTAGGTGATTGGTAAGCCAAGGAATTTCATCCATATATCTCTATTTAAGAATTTTGGTGGGTTACCTTGTTTAAAATTAGGAAAAGGTTTATCAAACTCTCTCGGGAAAATATTGTGAGCAAAGTATTCATGTTTTGAGATGGGAATAATTTTAAGATTGGGATAATTAGAATTCCAAAATTCACTATTTGTAATGTGAATCCTTTGCTCTCTTCTTTTCTTTATTTCTTATTGTAGGTTTAGGTGAAGTAAGTTGATCAATGTTTTTGGCAAAACCACACAGACATTGCTTCATTAAATTGCACCGCCTATGTAAAGTAGGAGCTACATGTAAACAACACAAGCATGGGAGAACCACTTGATAGCAAGTTTTCCACACAATGATACACATTAAGACCTCTTACATATTGATGGGGCCACTCCAGTCATGTTTAAGGAATTCAATGGAGATGGGTTCCACACATGGAAGGTAAAATTTAAGTTTGGTCTCATGTATGAAGACTTATAAGGCCTTGAGCCAGAAGAGAAGTTCCAGTGGCATAATGAACAAGAAAATGCATGGAAAGTTAGAGATGAGAGATCATAATTCATAATGACATAAGTGGGTTAAATCATGTATTCATACACCACATCATTGTGTAACTACATCGCTAGCACGAAGCTTGCGAGTTATTGGACACACATTTTGACGCAAAGGGGAAACACTCAAAGATAAGCCTCAAAATCTAGATTTTTGGGCATAAAATGGACTTCAAGAACTCATATACCATACATATTTAAGGAACTTTAGAAGTATATCACACTAACTTGAAATAATTAGCACATATGTGGATAATGATGATGAAATTTCCATCCTTCTTGTCAAAAGCATACCCAAGGTATTATTGCAAAAGACCTAGAGGAGGCATTGTCTTCCCAAACCCTAAGCAATAACTACCCTTATACACCCATAAAGGGTTGAGAGAGAGAGAGAGAGAGAGAGAGAGAGAGAGAGAGAGAGAGAGAGAGAGAGAGAGAGAGAACTCGATTCTATTGCACATGTATGGGAAGATTCTTACAAACACAAGGAAATAGACTTTTATACCTCATAAGCTATTACTTATTATCAGGTCATCTCACAACAAGAGTAAGTAACCTGAGGGTGTCCAAGCTAGACACAATGCATATGTGATTTTTAATGTAAATCCATGTCGGTGAAGAGCTCCATATCAATACCATAGTGGTTAGCATACCCACCTTCCTAAACTTGATCATGTCCTCATAAGTGTGGTCAGTGGGGAGTTGGTGAGAGGTCTCACCAATAAACTGTGGCACATAATTGATCATGATGTCCCTCCAAAGACGAACATCAGACAAATTGGTAAACACAAAGAGCTCCATGTTAACCAAAGAGTGGTTTAACATATCACACTTCCTAAGTCCTCATATGATTGGTTTGAAAGTATGGTTGCTGGGGGGAGTTGGTGATGAAGAGGATTTGCAAGTAAAATGTGACACATAGTTGGTTGATGTCCCTATAAAATAAATGGGGTGGGGATGTTAGTGGTTAAGATAAGAGGTTAGTGTGACAAATGTTAGTGGATCACTAGTAAGAGATCGCATGTGGAGTAATCTATTTAGGGTAACAATAACTCATGTGAGAATATTTTTTTTCATCTCTTGCTATATTCTATTTTTAAAGATCTTACTGCCTCTTGTTTTTTGGTTATTTTGTTTAATTTTGGGCCTAGAGTATTGTAGATTTCAATTTGCGAAACAATCATCACTCGTGCTCCAAAGTGATATTAACTAGGTTAGAAGGTTAGTAAAGAAAATCGAGATTAAAAGTTTAGTAAAGCAAAGTTAGATTATGGATGAGTTAGAGTAAGTGATATTAACTGATTTAGAGATTAAAAGGTTAGTATATATAAGAGAGCTTTCTCTTATATATACTAACCTTAATCTTTAAACTAGTTAATATCACTTACTCCAAGCTTGCATGGTCAGGCATGTGGGACACGTGGGCGTACGCCGTGCATGCAAGAAGTCAAGTAGTTGGCATGGGCAAGATATGGGTGTAGGGGGTGAGTGCAGCTTGTGAGTATGAGGAGCCTCGCAGCAACTGGGGAGATTGGGACCAAGATGATCTCAAAGCCATGAAATGCTCCCGTGAGAAGGAAGGCGATACCTCGGCGGATGCGAAGAGGATCCATCCAGATTGGGGTGCTAGACTGCGCCCTAGTTCTCTTCCAAATCACCAAGCCAAAGCCAAGGTATGTATAAGGGTTTTTGCTAAGTTGGATTAACCTGTTCTCCTTATGCAGCGCCATCTTAGTTTGTCCGAGTAGGTCTCCTTCTAAAGTAGAATTGGGTAGATGGCTCTGCAAGCAGATGTTTTATCTCGGGAAAGGTTTCTTTAATGTATTATTCACAAAAGGACAGACGGTTTGTGACCTCTTTGCAAGAGTGCCTCTGTTCATGGGTCTTACATTAGTGCATGCATTACCTTTTGACCCCTTATTTGATGTAAATAAAAGCCTGAAAGAGGCATGTCATGTGTAGGTCGAACTTGTTGGTCTTTCTCGGCTCCGACGACCGACACTTGGGGTTCTTGCCTCCTCTCTAGGCTCAACTCCGTACATCCCAAAGGAAGATGATTCCATTCAGTAAGCAAATAGTGTCTGCATCACTTGTTGGAACACTGACTATGCAACCCCTAAATCTATGGAGATAGAACTGGGAGAATTGGGGAAGATAGAACTGGCCCTAAATTTGGTCCCTTCCCTGTGGGGGCCTGCCAAGTGTGGAGGCTTTGGTCACATAGCCAAGTTTTGTGGAAATGGACCCCAAGCTAAAGACAACAATGAGAGGAGAAAGAGGATGTTGATTCAGGGGGCGGGACATGAAAGCTGATAATGAGGAGGCTACAGAGATCCATAGAAAAAATGACAAAGGCAAAGGCCTAACTGATCCTCAGGGAAGTAAACAAATGGAAGGGGGGTGCACTAAAGTCATGGATAAGACACATAACAAATCTAGCCTTAGATTTGCTAAGGAGAAAGCTAGGAAAACTTAGAATAAACCTATAATTAAGGAAAAAAGCACCTTCAAATCTTCTAGTGACCTTAGTCCTTTGATCTACTCTAATCCTTTCAGTCCTCTTGAGAGAACAAATAGTGAGACTTCATCTATGGAAAGATTTAATTGGCAGGTTGAAGTTTCCTGGAAAGATGCTCAAAAACCAGCCCCTAATGAGGGAGGTAGTGAGGAGGTTGAGATGGTCCCAAAAATTGCTCTTGCATGAATAACAAGATAGAGGTTAGGGGTGTACTTGGAATGTGAAAGGTATCAAGGATTTTTTTAAAAATGCAGCCTTTTGGGGTCTTGTTAAAGGATAGAGACTCTCCATTGCGGCTATTCAAGAACACAACTTGTTTGGGCAGAAGGTGACTAGGAGAGATAGCTTTAAAGACTGGGTAATATTTTATGGGGGAGTTGGATGTGGTTACAGTGGATTGATGACCATTATCAAGAAATCTTTGAAACCTTGTTTAGTTTCCAATCATCCTAATGGCAGGGTTCTGGCCGTGGTGGAAATCCAGCTTGAGGGAGTGAGAGTATGGGTGGTGAATATCTATGGAGCTGATAATTATAAAGTGAGAGGAAGGTTGTGGGACTGGGTATCTACTTTAAACATTCAAGGACCTTGCATCCTGATGGGGGACTTTTACATGGTTGAAAAACCTTCTGATAGAAGTGGAGGGAGTACTATTCTAATGGGCTAGGAAAAAAATGAATGCGAAGAGCTCAGAGGAGGTAAGATGGGCTTGGTTGATGGTGGGTGGAGCTTGGGGGATTGGGGAGCTGACCCTATTCATACCTACTTCAATCTTCAAAACTTTGGCTCTTCCTCTAGAATAGATATAGTCTTCCTTAGTCAACAAGCAACCTGGGTTCCCCATGCTCTAAAGTTGGAAATTGACAATTCCACTACCCCTTCAGATCATATGCCCTTGAAATGGGAATGGCATGTGAAAGAGTGGGAGGAGAAGAATTTGAATTGATTCCCAACTAGGAAGCTGAGGGTCAACAACTCCCTTTTCAAAGATGAGCGGTTTATTAGGTACATCGAGGATGCCATCAACAGCAGATTGAGAAGGAAAGGCAACTATGAAGGTTCTTGGAGGTATTTTGCCAATGAGATGCAAGGTATCATTAGAAAAGTGGGGAAAATGAGAGCCTACGAGAGAGGAAGAAAAGGAGGAAAAGTTGGAGTGAACAACTAGAATTTGTTTAAAAAAAAAGACAGTTGAGAAAGCTCATTGAGGATGAGACTTACCTTTACACCAAATGCCAACTTAGCCTAAAAGAGGAGGATGACAAGATTGCAAATCCAGCCTTGGGGCCCTTAGAACCTTCACATCTAGAAAGAAGCCTGATAGATATTTATTCAAACTAACTAACGACAAAGGCAGTAGGAAACTAGTAGGTCTTATCAAGGATGAGAATGGGCAGGAGGAGCTGGGAGAGATTAAGTGGCAAGGAAATGGGTAGAGTTTTTGGGGTCCACTTTAGGCTTGAAAGAGGATGGTTCCAAAAGAAGATTCCAAGATGAAAACAACCTTTTAAACTTGGTTAAGCAAAGGATGAGAATGGGCAGGAGCTGGGAGAGATTGATCGTGGCAAGGGAATCGGTAGAGTTTTTGGGGTCCACTTTAGGCTTGGAAGAGGATGGGTCCAGAAGAAGATTCCAAGCTGAAAACAACCTTTTAAACTTGGTTAAGCAAAGAATTGACACAGATAAAGCCAGATGGATGGAGAGAAGGAATGCTTGCTAGCTCTCCTCAATCTAGGAAAAATCCCCCGCCGGGTGGGATGGGTTGTCAATGGAATTCTTTATCTTCTTCTAGCCTTCTCTTAAGGATATAGTTTGGGACATATATAGAGGGGCCTTTAGCTCTGGATTCCTTGACAATGGCCTCAAGGAGGAAGTGGCGAAGCTTATTCCTAAACAAGATGCTTGTAGGCAGGTTTAACCACTGGAGACCCATTACTCTGCTAACTGTCATATATAAAATCCTAGCCAAAGTTATTGCTTTAAGGATCTCTCGTGCCCTTCATGAAGTTGTATCCAAGAAACAATATGGCTTTATTAAGGCAAGATCCATTTATGACAATATCCTCATCGCTATGATAGAGAGGGAGGTAGCCCAAAGAACTGATCAGAAATGTATAATGCTTCAACTGGATCTTGAAAAGGCTTATGATAGGATTTGTTGGTCTTTTATGGCTAGGGTCATGGAAAAATTGGGATTTGGCTTCAAAATTTCCTCCTAAATCTTCACCCTTTCCCTTGGGGGGTGCTCTAATCTTCTCCTAAATGTCAGGATAATAGGAGGATTTGAAATTAGAAGATCAGTAAGGCAGGGTTGTCCTCTTGCTCCTTTGCTCTTTGCTATTACCTCCCACCCTCTAATTGTGGCCCTGGAAGATGCTAGTGAAAAAGGAAGGGTTGTTGGGCTAAAGTTGAGGAGTGGGGAACAATTGATAATACAATGTTTTGTTGATGATTCTCTGTCGTTTTTAAGGGCAAATAGTGATAATGTGAGTCAGACATTGTCCATTATCTAGGAGTTTGCTGATGCCTCAGGCTCCAAGCGCAATATCTAGAAATCCAAAATAATCAGCTTAACTGAGGAGCTTAACTAAGGACAACGATTTTGATCTAGAAAGATGGGGCTATGAGGTGATCAGAAGAGGACAAATCATTAGGCACTTGGGAGTTCCCTTTGGAGTGGAGATTACCAACAAGCAAATATTTGACTGGGCCTTAGAAAGATTTCTTAAGAAATTGAAAAAATGGGAAGGGGTAATGATAGAGTGACCATTTGTAATATTGTGTTGCCTATATCATGTTTATCTATCCTGTTATCAACTTTAACAAAGCCTAATGAACAGAATCATAGGTCCTATAAGGGACTTTTTATGGAGGAATAAGAATCGTAACAGAAGAGTGGCAACTTGGTTAGCCTGGGACAAGGTAAGCTTGGAAGGTGGCCTGGGTATACTACACTTGCCTACCCATGCTCCAGCCACCAGGACTGCTCTCCTTCTTCCCAAATGTCTACTCCAAGGAGAAGTATGGTCTATAATGCACACAGAGGTGGTGGAAGACTCATTTGTCCTTCAAAAAGGCAGGTGGCTAGGATTGAATTGGAGAGATGAGTTACTCTTTGCTGCACCTGTCAAGATCTCAAACTCCCTCTTCTGTAACTTTCTATGTGGGAAATGGAAGGAAGTGCTGGAACTGATCTACTGGATGGTTGCCTCAGAGCCACAAGCAAATCCTTCTTTAGCTTAGGGATTTGGTGGTCCCATAACTTTAACCCCCCCTCTCTGGCTCTCTTAGATATTACTCTTGCCAAAAGACTAAACAACAAAGGATTGAGAAGAGTGGCAGACTGATGGGACTGGTCTCTGGTAGGCTGGAAAGAACTAGATCATCTGGCTTTAGATTTTGATCTTCTACTGAGAGAAAGGAAGCTGGTTGGACAGATGATGGCTGAAGCTCAAAAAAAGCGGGTGTCTACTGCTTTTGATTACTCTTGCTAGATTAAGGACTAGATGTGGTTCAATGGGGTGAAGCTAGATAAAGGGACAACTAAGGTCATTTACGTAGAACTAAGGAAAAATGAACTAAACACCCTTTACTACAATAAAGTCTACAAAGTAAACTAGAAGGCTGGAACTTGGAGGAAGAGGTGGAAATTTATATGGGAAGCAAATATTACCTTGAAATTCTAGGTCTTTCTATGGAGAGTCTACTTTTGATGGCCCTTCCCTTTGGTTATAAACTTCTTCAAAGAAATGGGTGTAGATCAGCTCTAGAGGATTGAAGGCATGCTTTCTAGGATTGCCCTACTATTAGGGGGATTTGGACTAGAATAAGGAAATGGGTAGCTAAGTCTATAGGAATTCAGGGGATGTGGGGGGATGGGTTCTTGGAAGGTGGGATAATTCTGAAGATATTACTAATATTCTATTTAACACTATTAGATTTGGTTGCTTGTGGGCAATTTGGGTATCTAGGAATAGGATTGTGTTTCAGAAAGGAGGGAACACTGGTGTAGATGTGGCTGAGTTAATGTATAAATGCATTTATATGTGTTGGTCTATATATTCTATTAATAATCTAAATAATGCTAACACTTTTCAGGCTATTCTCTGCAATCTAGGATCAGTTAATCTATTGATGAGCATACCCTTGTACATATTAGGTCTCCTAACTTCTGATGTTATGCAAGGATATTTAGGTCTCCTAACTTCTGATGTTATGCAAGGATATTTAGGGTATGATGTGAAGACAATGCTCACCAAATTTGGGTCAAAGATAAGAAGATGGTATCTCAAGGAGAAACACCCCACCTATACCTTTGTGGCCTTCATAGAAAATTGTTAAAACCCTAAGATCTCTCTAGATAATTGTTATGCATAAACATGCATAAATCAGGCATAAACTCAACCACCCAACCAGCCCAAGGGATGCACACATGAATCATAAATGAAATACATCATACCTCTACCTTGATGTCCCATACCATCAAGAGGTATAATTCCAATCCAATAGCATGTAGCTATAGTGTGAAATGGTAGATGAGTAGATATGAACCTCTACACAAGAGAGCATAACATAGCCTTGGCCTCATAAGCCCAAGCCCCCAAGCCCTCAAGCCCCCTTGAGTGTGCCCCATGCCCTTATTATATAGGAGGGCCCTCAAGTGACTCTTGACTTTCCATTTCTCATGTGTGACCCTTGGATGCCTGACCCTAACCTTAACCCTTAAGGTTAGTCCTAACCCATGCTCCACTAGAGCTTGTTCCCATGCTCCCATGCTCACAAGCCTAATGTGGGTTAGCCTCCTAGTATATATACACATAATGTGCATATAACATAGCACACATAATGTACATATAACAAAAACCCTCTAGGAACAAGACCAATGGGGTGAAGGTTTGGCTAGGCAAACAAGCCTTAGAGAAGTTGCCCCCTAAGAATGCACCACTAAAGCAATGATGATAGCATGTATGTAGTTGGGGTACCATGTTTCTTGGATCCAATATTCCTTTGTTAGGGAGGATGATAGGTGGAATATGCTATGTAAATTGCTGAATTGTAATGTAAAAGATTTAGAATAGGCCCTGGCCCATGGCCTCTCTGATGAACAGTGTTGTTTTGTAAAGACTTCGCACTGTTAATATTATAAATCTCTATTTCCAAAAAAAAAAGATTAAAAGGTTAGGAAAGCAAATGGTAAGGAGGAGATCAAGAGGAACAAGGAAACAAGAGTGATGCTCTTGTTCCTTTGAGCAAAACAAGAGTGATGGTCTTGTTCCTGTTTAAGAAATTATTCCACTACTTTGTTGTTCCTTTTAATCATAGACATTGATGGCACTCTTCTATCGGCTTTTTTTTTGGGCTTACTTGTGTTTGCTAATTGATGTAGCATGCTCTCTTCTTTTTTATTTTTTATTTACGTATGAATACATATACATCGCCTTCTTTAAAAAGCTAAGATTTGGTGGCTTGACATGAAGATGACGATGACGGTTGGAACCAAAAATCAAAGTTGAGAAGTAAAAACCTAAATTCGATAAATCCCTTCTCGTATTGATACAATAGCCAACTTGAAGAGTAGCTCAAAATTGATTATCGATTATGGCGAGGTGCTTGTGTGTGTTACCCCTTTTATTTAAGCTTGTGTACTCCCATTATGTTTTTTTTGTTTCACCATGTAGTAGGTTCTTGTGTCCATCCCTTTTTAGGGGACAGGCTGTAGTAGGTTCTTGTGTCCATCCCTTTTTGGGGACATGCTATAGTAGGTCCTTATGTCTATCCTTTTTGGCGACTCGTTCTTATGTCTACGTGCAAGAGTACACCAGTTAAGCAACCATGTGAACTTGGCATTAGTAGAGAGACTAATAATTCCCAGTCCTCAATGACAAGGCTCCTACTATAGGTTCATTGTGCATGTACCATTGAAATTGTACTTTGTACAAGCCATATTTATGTTTTTGGCCTAGACTTAGGAGTTTGCTTCTATACAGATCTACAATACTATTTTTCTAGCATTTATACTTTCTTCAACATTTTTTACTTCATTCCTTCTTCTTTTGACAATTATTTCTTTTTTTTTTCTCACTTTTTTTAATTTTTATTCCAAGTGTATGTTCTCTATGTACAGTTGGTAAGGGCACTACGTTACATATGTACACTTGAAGAGTGAGGACTTTAGGGGTTTTAACTTGAAAGCTTAATGAGCAATTGTAAAAAATTTCTTATGATAGCTCATTTACCATCACTATTGGCCAAGATGATAGCTATAATAATTTAATGAAAAAGGGATGGAAAAGGATCCTAGTAGTGCCATGCATTCTTTCCCAAAGTAGAAGGTATGTCACTTTTGGAGAGGCACTAGGATCCTCTTCCACTAAATGATTACCATGACTTTGGATTGTGGCCACACTGATTTATCACATAATCATTTGGTGGAAGAAAATGATAGCTCTTCCACATGCGCGTACATGTTTCTCTTTTTTTTTCATACGAATTATGATCTTCTCATATGTGCATGTCTAATGTTGGATGCCCTTGGGTGATGGGTTTGCCCTTCTTTTCCTAAAGTTTATAAAGGCTTTTAACTACCTTTCATACAAATTTTAGCCCCCTTTCACATGACTAATGCTCCTCATCCCCCCTATTGTGTGCAGCTCGCAAACCTTTGCCCGCAGCTCCTTCTCAATTGCCCATCCCTTGATCAAGTGTCCAGCGATACCGATACCGCACTTGGTATATTTATTCCTGAAAGCATTTGCCCATTACACTATTACTTTGCAATTGCTCCCGTCTCAAAACATCATAGATTCTGTTTCACTCTTTCCAAACATGAAGACATTAATGCATGTCTTTATATGTGGTACCATCACAAAATGTTCCTCTTCTTGATGGGCTTGTGTCCCTTGTTGGTGACGTTCTGTACTACAGGGCTTGTCCACATGAAAAGATTGCATTCATCTCCATCTTGTGCTCTCTTTCGCATTAACATCAATCCATCCTATCTAAATAGCTCCTCAAGGCTGACCAAGTGAGACCATCATCATTAAAAAAATGCTTAATTGTGGCATTTCTTAAAGAGTAGCTTGCATAGGCCAAAAAAAAAGCAATATTAGGTTACTACTCAAAAGTCAATTTTTAAATTGGAATTTTGAGTCTTCCTAAAAAGTCAATTGCTTCCCCAGGATTGTGACACAACCATTCTAGAGGTGACCATAAAAAGCGGAGGGTGTCAAGGGTCATCCTCAATGGAGGATTAGGAGTGGAACATAATATTAGACAGCCTAGCAAAGAAGTTTGAAATTACAGATATGCAGCCTGCTCCATTCCAAATAAGGATGGCTAATCAGGGAAGAGTTCGACTAGCTGGAATAATCAGGGCATAACTAATTGAGGTGGCAAGATGTATGTTTACTGCCATATTTATCATCCTCAAGATGACTCAAATCAGTGCATATCCCATGTTGTCAGAAGTGGAAGAATCAAACATAATTAGGATATGGACATCATAACAATCTAGAGAGGAAAAAAGAAGGTATGCCCCTTTGTTGGAGGGAAAGACAAGTTAAGTCTGGCCAGTTAACTGATGCATGTAGAAGGCCTGAACTACTTTGAAGAAGGGGTGGAAGATGATGAGGAAGAGCAAATTCTGAAAGAAAATCCAGACTTGATGCTGTCACTCTTTGAAGTAGAAATTGAGCGGATTGTATAGAGATATGATCTAGAAGTTCTAGCCACTCATCCTAAGGTGCTGATGAATGAAGAAAGTACAAAGACAATCAAGATAGAATAGCAAAAATACAAGATGAGAAGGAGAAGGCCATGGTTGCTCTCAAGCAAGACGGAGACCAACTGAAGAGATAAAATATCAGGGTGCAGGAAGATGAGCTTGAGGAAGTAAACCTAGGACATGATCAAGAGCCTAGAACTATCAGAGTCATTGCAAAACTAAAACAAGAATTCATAAGAAAACTCTTGGAGCGGTTGAGATCTTACAAGGATGTGTTTGCATGGATCTACTCTAACATGCAAGGAATTGATCCCAACTTTTATTAGCATAATATCAATCTAAAGGAGGATGCAATTCCTAGCAGAGGAAGTGTAGGTATAGAATGAATCCTAACTATGCCAAGTAGGTCAAAGAGGAGATAGATAAGCTGCTAAGGGCAGGATTTGTCTATCCTATTGATAGAGCAAATGGATATCACCCATAGTCATTATCCCAAAGAAGAACATGAAGCTCAGAGTCTATATAGACTACTGAAAACTAAATGCCTCCACCATATTGGATCCATTTCCTCAACCATTCATAGATTCTCTACTACTGGAAATTGTAAAAAGACATGAGACATATTTTTGGATGGTTTCAATGGGTACGACCAGGCACGCATGGCTCCGAAGGTAAAGGAGAAAATACTCTTTGTAATAATAGAATGGGGGGATTTCACCTCCAATGTGATGAATTTTAGGCTGAAGAATGCTCCAACCACATTCCACAAGATGGTGCAAGAAATATTCTATGAATATTTAACCCACCTTCATGAGGGTCTTTGTGGATGACTTCAGTGTGTTTGGAAAGAAAGAAGACCACATAAAGCACTTGATGATGTGTTTGGAGAAGTGAAGAACAACCAGACTGAGCCTCAATCCAGTCAAGTGTGCCTTTACTGTCACACGAGCAGACCTCTATTGGGGCACATAGTGTCAGTAGAAGGACTAGAAGTAGTAGATCCAGCAAGAGTCCAGATTATTGTAAAACTATAGTCACCCAAGAACGCCAAGGAGCTAGCCAAATTTCTGGGACTGATCAAATGGTAGAGAAAATTCACAAGGTTCTTGGGGCGAACATGGCAATACCCTTGTACTGTCTGACTATGAAAGATGCAAAATATGTCTTGTCAGGATCCTGTCACTCACGAGGCATTCTAGAAGTTGAAAGCAGATATTGTCATTGGCACTAGTTCAGCCAATGACAATACCCTTGTACTGTCTGACTATGAAAGATGCAAAATATGTCTTGTCAGGATCCTGTCACTCACGAGGCATTCTAGAAGTTGAAAGCAGATATTGTCATTGGCACTAGTTCAGCCAAAATTTTAATATGGTGTTCCACGTATTCGTGGATGCCTTTGATTTTGCCATTGGAAGTTCTTTGATACAAGAGTCACATAAAGGCTAGTTTTGACTGGTCTACTATGCAAGAAGAAGATTGTCAAAGGCAGAGATGAACTATTCTACCACAGAAAAGGAATCACTGGGGATGATCTACTCGATCATAAAACTTAGACATTATCTGTTAGGTAATGTCTTTGAATTTCATGTGGAACACAAAGCACTCTTGTACCTAGTAAATAAACCAAACTTGGCAGGAATGTTAGCCAGATGGATGTTGCTATTAACAAGAGTTTTAGTTCACTATCAAGCATACCCCACGAAACAAACATGTAGTGGCAGATTTCTTGTCTAGGGTGGAGTCAAGAGAAACTCCAGATGGGGTAGAGGATGACTTCCCCAGATGGGGTAGAGGATGACTTCCCCAGATGCCCACTTCTTCATCATAGATGGAGAGAGACCTAGCTGTGGTATGATGAGATGCAGTTCCTCTTCAACTTATCTTTTTTGGAGTATATGTCAAGAGATCAGAGGAAAAAGTTGACTCTCTAGAGCAAGTTGTTCATGGTGGTGGCAGGATAACTATACAAGATGGGAATTGACCAAATTATGAGAAGGTGTGTTTTTGAGCATGAACAACAAGCTGTGCTGGTAGAGGGATAAGTGGAGGCCACGTTTTTGGAGAGGTCATGGGACAAAAAGTGTTTCAAGAAGGACTATGGTGGCTGACAACATTGACAGATGCCCACAAGTTTGCAAAGGAGTATGACATGTCCCAGAGGCTAGGACAACCAAATGATGCAGACAAAATGCCTCACACCTTGATACTTCCACTTGAGCTATTTTAGAAATGGGGTCTTGGCTTTGTAGTCCCATTCAAGCCAACAACACAGAGAATAGGGAATAGATACACACTAGTAGTTACAGATTACTACACAAAATGGGTAGAAGTTAAGGCTTTGAAAGACGGTAAGGCATTGTCAATGGCAAAGTTTTTGTATGAAACTATCATGACAAGATTTGATGCCTCTGATAGAGATAGTTAGTGATCAAGGGAGCCACTTCCTCAAATGAAGTGATTAAGAAGATGATAACAGAGTAGCGCATAGCATAACCATACATAAGAAATCAATAGTTTACTACTCATAGGCAAATGGTCAGGCAGAATCCACCAACAGAATCCTAAAAGGAATTTTGGTTAAGACAATAAATGAAAATAGGATAGACTGGGACATAAAGCTGCATTTAGCATTATGGGCATTTAGAACAACTTACAAGAATGTAATGGGAATTATGCCATTTAGCATAGTGTATGGGTTGGAAGTAGTAGTGCCCATGGAGTTCCTCACACAAAGCCTTAGGATAGCCATGGTAGAAAGACTCTTTACGAAAGAGTCAGAAGGGCACATAATTGAGCAACTCCTCCAACTAGATAAAAAGATATTGCATAGTGCATGGACGACAGAGATTATGTAGAAGAGAAGAAAGCTCCAGGTGGATAGAAATACAAAGTTCAAGATCTTCGAGGAACGAGACACAATCCTCTTATTCTTCTCAAGAATGGGACCTCACCCAGGTAAGCTGAAGATGAGATGGACGGGTCCATTCAGAAACATGATAGGACAATGGGGATGGGGACCTTCAAACTGGTAAGTCTAGATGGATAAAGGCTAAAGAAACTGGTGAATGGATATAGGTTGAAGCCTGATCATGGAAAGATGCCAAAGCAAGAAGGGACCCAAGTAGGAGAAGCATGTCCAGATCCGAAGAATGCCTAAGAAATAGAATCCGAGTCCACTCAGGATCAAAAACTGGAAAGTGGGATAGGATTCTGGAAGGAATAAAAATGGAAAAGAACAAAGTCTAAAAATAGAAAATATTGATGTATATATGATTATAGTTTATACAATAATCGAGGAGACAACTGGCAACTACATGGAGGTGGTGGGAAACTTGATGTTGTCGCCCATAAAAGGGTGCATGGATGGAAAGGGAAAGGTGTCGCATCACTTTCGCCCCATGTCACATCACTTTGACCCCAGCACTCCCCGGCCATAATTGACCTGGTGGTTTGTGCAAGAGCCATTGAGGAATAAAAGTTGAAGAAGATTGGGAAAATCATATTGGGAAATTATGGCCATGACGACTGGGAGGCACTGCACCTACTCATTCAAAAGCCTAATTTGCATGTTTCTATTTTGGAAAGGCTATATTCCATGCTCTCTAATTTGCTACGTTTTGTACTCTTTCTTTGCTAAACTTTGCTATAATCCTTGCCTTCTTTCACTCAACTGTAGAGCTATCTCTTGCGTGATAGATGGTGGAATACAAATATCTGTCATCCACTCTATACAAGGAAGTAGATAAACATGCAGAGTGGCTGGAGAAAATGGGTGTGAAGTAGTTTGCAGAGCTGCCCAGGGAAGAGATCCGACACAATTTGAGAGTTGGTTGGAATAGCTCTAAAAATCCAACATTATTACTCTGCAAATGGCAGCGCTTTCATACTTTCAGATGCTTTGTATGTGCCAGGGATCAAGAAGAATCTATTGTCTCTCTCTACGCCCTTATGAGAGAAAAGGGAATTCAATACCTTGTATGTAGCTGAGGTATTTTGATTTGCCGAGAGAAGTGGAGATCAAGCCTAAAAAATAAGAGGAACAATGGATGAAGATAGGCAAAAGTAGATGAGGTTTGTGGTGGAGATGATAAATCTCACACCCATAAGCCTTACTGCATGTCTAGGAAAACTTTCAGAATGGTGAAGGCTGCTAAAGCTTGCACAAGAGTGGCTTGGGTAGAAGTACTCTATCACAACCTCAAGGAACATATCAAAAAGCTCACCAGGCCCAACACAAAGACTAAGATTGGGTCGTATCTGGATGCACTATTGAAATGAAAGGCTAAACCAAGAGTTGAGAAGGAAAAGGAGGATGGCCCAAAGGAGAGTGCGCTAAGGAAATTGCAAAGTGCAAAGCCCTTTAAAAAGTCTTAGAAATAGGCCACCTCGGGATAGGGAAAGAAGAGGGTGTTTAAGTTTGGTGACAAGAAGATCAACAACAAGAAGGGAGGACATCTAAGGAGGATGTCAGTGCAGGAACGGAAGTGCCTAGTGGTCGACAATTGAAGGAGGACCTGGCCAAGCTAGGCAAGTCTGTGTTGTCCCCCCAGAGGCTAGAGCAGCAACAACAAGAGGCCACCTCCACCGCAACTCTATAGTTGGGGACACAGTCTCCATGGCCATAACTCTCCGTACCCATCTCGACATAGATGGTGCTAGGTTAGATATGCTTTCCATACACTATTGAAATGGAATGGGTGTAGGGAGCCCTAAATTATCTATAATGATGCATGAATGATGGGCTAAAAGAAATGAAAAAATTACAATCCATCATCAAAGAGAAAGATGTAACCTTACAAAACATGATGAGCCAATAGGATTCTCTATAGGAGGAGCTACGCAGAAGAAGGGCAGAAGCAGGCCGGCTGGACGCCGGGTGGACAACATGCAAAGGCAAATCAAGGAGCTCTAGCAGAGGCCAACAAAGGAATGAAGAAGGAGAGAGATTGGAGCTTCTCTCTTGCTTCAACAATCCTTGGAGCTTTCTTCTCAACATACTAAACCAATTGATTGGTTGGGGGCTTCCTTCTAAGATAAAGAAGTAAGCAAAATCTAGAGGTAAGAAGTAATTTCATGGTTTTCATTAATATTCTCAAAAGATTTCACTTCTCAACCCCTCTCAAGCTTGAGAAGTTTCAAATTAATTGTTTTCAATACAAATCAAGCTTTTTATAAGAATTCTAATGATTAATCACAAAAAGTTAGTCTTTATGCTTAATTAGGATGCTTTTTATGTATATATATATCTCTCTCTCAAAAGAATAGTCATTCCTATGACTAATTCTTTATTCAAATGGATGCTTCTCATTGATAAATTCTCAATTCAAAAATCAAACTCTATGCTAGTTAAGCTAGAAGTTAAGAAAATGGCTTTTTTATGCTTTTCTGCTAATAAAATTATGATAAACTTATGATTTAATTCCATAAATTAAATTTAAGTCTAAAGATAGTTATTCTATCATAATTGTATTACAAAGTCTTATTCTTTCTAGAAATATTAAAAATTATCAGTAATAGCAAGCGAAGCTATGGTAAAATTTTTAGAAATTAATACATAACTTATTTTTATGCATAATGTGAAAAGAGGACTTCCTACCATATTCTAGGATTAGTCATCCTATGCTAAAAGAATGATTTTCATCACATTCATGGAAAACTAATTTTTGGTATTTATGCATAAATAATTAATTAAAAAAAGAGAAATTTTTGGTATTTCTATTTTTATGCAAAAAGAGGAATTCCCATGATAATGGAGATCCATGTAATTAAATGAAAAAAGAGAAATTTGATATATTAAAATAATGAATATTTTTATTTAAATTTAAAGAGAAATTTTAGATAAATTTATTTTTATGCATGAGAAAATTTAAATGATAAAAGAGGAATTCCCATGACATTTGGAATTCAATCATTTAAATAGTACAAGTGAAATTCTTGGCATAATTGAATTAATAGATATTTTTATTTAAATTTAAAGAAGAATTTTAGATGAATTTATTTTTATGCATGAGAAAAATTAAATGATAAAAGAGGAATTCCCATGACATTTGGAATTCAATCATTTAAATGGTAAAAGTGAAATTCTTGGCATATTTGAATTAATGGATATTTTTATTTAATTTAAAAAGAAATTTTAGATAAATTTATTTTATGATAAAAGAGGAATGCCCATGACAATTGGAATCCACTCATTAAATGAGAAAAAGAGAATTTTAAGCATATTCAAAAAAATGGATATTGCTATTTAGTTAAAAGAAGAATTTTTATGGTATTTAAGTAGAGAAAGATTTGAATTATTTTTTGGTGACAAAAGAGGAATTTTCACCAAAATTTCACCTAGAGAATTAGAGTTGATAAATTAAAGTGGTAGAAAGAATATCTTTAGATATTTATGTGAATAATTCACCAAATTGATATTTTTCCAAAATTAGATTAAATAGAAGAAGAGTATTTTCATAAAAATCCGATATTCTCATATAAAACCATTTCTTAATCTATTATGGTTAAGAAGGAATGAAATTCATAAAGTTAGAATTTTCTTATGATTAGAAGTTTAGTAGATGTTTATCTGAAGAAAATCCTTGTTAGAACTAAACCGAATGATTTTGGTTAGACCACGACTATGAGAGGGACGGTCAGTAAACTACTTGTCCATCTCTTGATCTAAATCAAGTAAAAACTTCGTGACCAATTCCAGTTCTTAATCCAAAGAATAGACTATCGTTGAATTAACCTAGTTTTCCCTTCACTGAAATCACCAAGAATCTAGTTGGACACTCAGTCAAATGATGGGTAGATTACCGTGATGAGAGATCAATGATTCTCATTATGAAAATATGGATTAAGGAAAAAGGGTTTTGTGGAACCAATCTCAAACCGAGAATTTTACTTGCTGCATAAAACCTCTATTTTCTTTTAAAGGACTGTTTTACACCAGAATGCTGGAGGAAGCATTTGGTATGTGTTTAAACTTAGAGGAGGCTCGTTGGGCAACAGTTGGCAGGGAGTCATCGAGGGACGTTGCTCGCGGCGGCAAAGCCTACCGAGGTCTTGAGACTAGCCTCGGTACAGTTAAAATGGTGCGCTTCAGTTACAATGGGCGAGGACTGACAAAGCGGTCCCTGAGTAAAGTGCTAGTACACCTAAGTAGGATCCTAGAGGGTTCTGACCAGGTGATGCACGGGCTCGCGGTTATTAGGACACCCATGCGTGCATCGAGGAAGATTTATTTTTTTTAAATTATAAAAGTGTTACTTTCATCAAAATGGATTTTATGCATAAATAGATGCATAAAAGAATATTTTTTAATTATAAAAGTGTTACTTTCATCAAAATGGATTTTTATGCATAGATAGATGCATAAAATAATATTTTTATTATAAAAGTGTTACTTTCATTAAAATGGATTTTTATGCATAAAAGAAATTTTTTTATTGTAAAAGTGTTACTTTCACTAATATTGATTTTTATGCATAAAATGATGCATAAAAGAATTTTTTTTAAACAAAAGTGTTGCTTTCACCAATATTGATTTTATGCATAAAATGATGCATAAAAGAAATTTTTTATCAAAATAAGAGTTCACTTTAATCCTATGTTTAAATCCCATGAATATTGGAAAAATGAATAAGTAAATACTCAGTGTGAAGGAAAATTATACCGTTTTATATTCTCTAGGATGGTAATGAGAAAATTCAAAAAAAAACTATCGAAGTCGAAATTTAGATAAATGACTAATTTATTCCTCATAGGAATTCGTGTTTAGTTTTGAATTCAGTAAAGTAGTAATTGAAATATTACCTTCGAGAAAGATAGTTCAGAGAGAACCTTTCCACACTCAAACCCTGAATCAGACTATGACCAAGACGTAACTCCTTCGTCAGTTTCAAGAAATGACGATGTGACCAGTTCAGTAATCTACACTCAAATCACCCACCGAATCTGAAACTAAGTTGAGACCTTTGATTTTGATCTAAGGATCAAGAATTCAGAATTTGAGGAATTCTGATTGGAAATCTAGACCTGTGATCTAGAAGTCTTGGGATACGAAATTAAGATATACTCATTGTATTCAAAAGAAAATCAAAACTGAAAACTTGCATAGAAACCATGTTTTCTTAAAGGACTGTCTTACGCCAGAATGCTGGAGGGAGCATTTGGTATATGTGTTTTTCTAAGGGAAGTTCGGTTGCAACATCTGGTGAGGAGTGTTCAAAGGACAGCTCATGCGGTAAAGCCTGCCCAGGACTTGACCAACCTCGGTATGGTTAAAATGGTGCGCTTCCGGTACGATGGATGAGGGCTGACAAAGCGGTCCCTAAGTGAAGTGCCAGGACTTCTAAGGAGGATCCTGGAGGGTTCTGACCAGGCGATGCACGGGCTCGCGGTGCCGAGGACACCCATGCATATGGCGTGGAAGATATATATGTATGATGACGAGAAACTTATTGTAATCTGTTAACTGGATCTCGTTGTTGACCTGTTGGTCTCAACGGAGAGTCCAGAGTGATATTGTTTTGTGAGAAACAAGGATTGAATGGGAATTTTGAGTTGTGACATCTGTACCCATTGTTTGTCAATAGATTGTTTTATAAATTAAAGTTTAAAGAGGAGTTTGTGAGTATCTGTATTCTAAAGCAAAAGTTAAGAAAGGCTTTCAATTATGGGTGGGTGAGTACTTGTCTGGTTCTACTATTCCAGTGGTTGGGCACAGTGGCTAACCCATGGGTCGGATGGGGTTAGGATGGAATCAGTAGAGTTTTAATAATAAAATTGATTAATAAGATTACGCTTAGAACTCGAATAGTTAAATAATAACCTGAAGACTTCTCCATGAACCGATGCAACCACCCTGGTGGGAAGCAGCCAATGATTTTCTTTCCTGAAAGTACTTACAGCATGTCCAGTTTGCTTGACTACTGGATACTCGCAGAGCGAGCCTGCCACAGTAGACCCCTCAGCACTGCACCCATTACAATGGTTGCAGAATTGGTAGGAGCGGCAAGATCCGCAAGTTCATACACCAAGGCCTCACAACCAGATAGCAAGAAGACTGATGAGTCGGTGCAGATATAACATCGATATAGGAATTAATTTACTCTATGAAGACAAAGATTAATATTGAAGCAGAAGATTGTGGGTTCTCGAGTCCACCATGCGTGCCAAGTGTAATGGGCGGCCGTCAATTTGTACACATTAGCGAAGAGTCTCAACCAGTCATATTGGAACATCAAGCGGTGCTTATTAGCCTGCTATAAATTGTATGGAATACATGAATAAATCATCGAGGAGTTATCTTGTCTATGTGGATAACACCTCCCCATGTGAGGCCACTAGGGGCTCACTCTACACTCTCTTTGTGTCACCCAAAGAGAGATTCCAGTAAGTTAGGTAGGAGCAAGAGGGAAGGAGCTACGGAGAGCTCTACCTCTACCTCATGCCAATCATACACAAACAAGACAAGGGGGAGAGAAATGAGAAGGGATAGAAGGGAGACGCATGTGGCAAAGCTTGGCTCTTGACCATACATCGTGCCATCTCCATAAGTGACCTGTTCTTCCTCTCAGCAACACCATTTTGCTGAGGGGTATACGGCACTGTACATTGGTGTTTTATCCCATGACTAGCCAGAAATGCATCAAACTCTTTAGACATGTACTCCCCCCCTCGATCAGAGAACGGAGGGTGCCCACAGTACAATTGGATACATTTTCAACCATAAGCATAAACTGTTTGAAGCACAAAAACACTTCGGACTTTGCCTTCAGTGGATATACCCATGCATGCCTTGAGTAATCATCAATGAAAGTCACGAAGTACAAGTGTTTACCAAATGACGGAGTTTGCATAGGCCCACATACATCACTATGTACAAGCTACAATTTGCATAGGGCCCGCACAGAACCATCCTTTGGAAATGTAGAACGCTGCATTTTGCCCAAAATACAGCCTTCACAAACATGTTTCAATGGTGCCTCAAGAGGGGGCAATGAAGCAACCATATCAAATTTCTGCAAACGCAGCAAACTAGCAAAGTTCAGATGACCAAAACGAGCATGCCATAGTTTTGCATCTGAAACTGCCTTTTCATCAAAAACTGCATTTGCTGAATCTTCCACACACTTGTCATAAGAATTGAGCCTATATAGCCCATGAAACAAGATGCCAGATACAATAATCGTATCACCAGAAGTCAAATCATGAACAGTACATCTGTCATCCACAAATTGACTACAAGTCCAAGTCTAGCAAGCGCAGAGACAGACAATAGATTCTTCTTTATCCCTGGCACATACAAAGCATCTGAAAGTGTGAAAGCACTGCCATTTGCAGCAGTAAGCATAATTTTACCAATGCTCTTCACTGGGTAAGAAGCATTATTGGCACATGTGACAGTATTCCCATTAGGGACAGCCTCAAGAGAAGTGAACATATCATGATGCAAGGTAATGTGCTTTGTAGCACCACTGTCAAAATACCAAACATGAGAGTCAACAGAAACTGCCAAACGTGCATCATGTACAGATGGGTCATACTGGCAATACACGCTAAACGCCCATTCTGTATCCTGCACAACATTTGTAGAATTTGCATTTGTAGAAGCATCCGCTATTGTGGCTGCATTTGACTCTTTCTTCTTTGCCTCTTTAGCCTTTAGCTTAGGGCAATTCTTAATGACATGATCATTTGCCTTACAATAGTTGCACCTGGTCTTTTTCTTGCCTTTATCAAGAGCCTTCTCAGACTTATTGTTGCTACCTGTGGAAGGAGAAGAAGTTGCAGACCTACTAATAGGAGAAGAAACAGTGGAAGGGGCTGCCTTACCACTTCTTCTCTGCTACTGGGCAGCAATAAATGCTTGATCAACTGCACGCTGCCTGGCCCTATTTTTCCTGGACTGCGCTTCTTGCAAGAGCTTGTTGACTAAAGTATCATACTTAACAGCATCAGGTCTGTCCTCATTAAGAAGTCTCCACGTGGAAGCAAAAGTCTGATATGTCTCAGGTAAAGCATCAAGAACAGTCTGCACAAGAGAATGATCAGGAATAATCTCATCTGCAGAAATCAACTGTTCTTTGAGATCTTTAATCTCAGCAAGAAAAACATTCATGTCATCATCTTCTTGCATAATCTTCAATTCTAGCTCTTTATGCAAGTAAGCAATTTTTGCCTCGTTACGACCTGCATACAAACCAGCTAGAATATCCCAAGCCTGTTTTGCTGTTCTCAAAATTTGCATCTGAGGTCGTTTCGGGCTCCGTTTTTGTATTTCAAGTTCTGCACAGATGTTTTCGTCATTTTCTGCAGAAATTTCGACAGTGCAGTTTTGTGCAAAACAGGCATACGTGTTCTATTGTGGACCGTGGAACACAAAGCCCTATGGGCTTATTTGCATAGTATAGGGACCTGCAAGCGCTCGTGAAAACTCACCTCAATCGGAGAACGTGAGTTGGAGGGTGCTGGCGGCGTAGCCCTGGGAGCCGATGCCTGCTTTGATACCAATTGTTGGAATTAGGGTTGCAGGAAAGCACACAAAGCTTGGAGAAGAAGAAGCAAGAATGCACACAACACAAAGTATTAGATTGTGTCAATGTACAAAAGATAAGTTAGCCCTAGAAGGATGGGCGTATATACAAGCCGAGGGAAAAAACCTCCTAAAGAGGGAAAAAGTGCCCCGACGGTCCTAAGTGTGTTCACACACATCACTGCCTATATATATATATGGCAACACCTATTCACATACACCAACAATCACAAGCATGCAAGCATCACAATCAAGCAAACTACCATAAGCTCAAGAGAGAGTGAGAGGGAGAGAAGGCAAGACTCAATTGAGACAAATGGGATTGTCCTTTTTTATATTTCATAAAATTTCTTATATACATGAGCTCACGTTTTATAATGGCCGGCCGCCCAATTACAAATGGGGCCCCAAAACTAGTCTTCCTAGTTTAACTAGCTCTATGTACATCAATTCCTTATGACCGGCATTACACAAGCCATAAGCTCGATCATCCCTTGTCTCATTTAGAGTTGGTGCTTAGCGCAGTTACAAAAAAGATGGAATACAAAGGTAGTGAGGTAGCCGCGCAAAAGGTCATGTTAACCAGAGTGGTTAACATACACCCCTCCCGATTGTAGGTCTGTCCTCGAAATTGGTTGAAAAATCTATTTGTAGTAGATAGAGTATGTGCGGACAAAATCCCATCGCAAGGGAGGGGCACGATGAAAGACATGGTAGCTTGTCCAGAATGTCATCTCCATCATGTCTTTGAAAGTCCGGAGCTGCCAACCAGGCATCCACATGATGCGTTCATTTTAGTAGCCAAACAACTGCTTGAGTGTGGGCCCTTTGTTGATGTCAAAGGTGAGGCCTTGGGCTCCCTTGAAGTAGTGGTCCCATGTCAGGAAGGACTCCAACAAAGTGATGATAAGGTTGAAGAAGCGGTTGGTGGCAATCACTGCTAGGTTTGGGACGACCTGGTCATGAGACGGCGAATGAAATCATTGAAGCACTTGGCCATGGTTTGTTATATATAGGGATTTTGCGGTGACAGGGGCGCGAACTAGGGGAAGTTGAATTGCAACTTTGGGTTCTTTTGCTATTTGTCATGGAAAGTTTTCTAGGCCCACCATCTGCGGACGGGGAGGTAATCCGAGCTGATCCTCAATGCGTGGGTTGCGTTGCAATAGACCTCCCAAACAAAGGTCCTATTGAGGAAGGGCCACAATGCTAGGTCAGCTGCTCGTCCATGAGGTCTAAGGTGATGGGACGAGTTGTGGTGGGTGGTCGGTGTGGTAGTAGCTACGGTGGGTTTGAGGTGGGTGATCACACCCTCCATGTTGTGTGCTTGGCATCAAGGTATGGGCGGAGGACATGGAGATCGAGGCGGTCGGTGATGCGGGTGATGGGGTGGTGTTGGTCAAGCACGATGGCGATGGCTTGCTCGAACTCCATGCGGTCTAGGGGTTTGCGCCAATTCAAGGGGTTTTGCGGAGGGTCAACTTCCTTGTGCTCTCAGATATGCTAGTGGTGGTGACGAGATCTCCCCTTCTTTGAGTGGTGGATTGGTGGTTGGCGGAGCTGGCGACAAGGGTGGAGGGGGTGTCAATGATGAAGGTTGGGTGGTGATGCTCACGTTCGAGGAAAGGTGGGGGTCTAGTAGATGTGGAGGGGATATCCCTAAATGCTATGTGCATTCCTAAGTTAAGGGATAGTGAAGGTGGCGAGGGGGGTGTGGGTGATGGGGGTGGAGTGGGAAAGTGAAGGGGGGGGGGAGAAGAAGTTGGGCCACCAAAAAGTGGAAGTGTGGAGGTGCTTGAGGGGGGTGGTGGGGGTGGGGGTTGTGTGTGAGGAGATATAGATGAGGGTCCTAACAGTGGAGGAGGGGGTGGTGGTGAAGAGGCTTGTGGGTTTGGAGGTGGCAAGTTGCCCTACCCATCTGTGCCATCATCTCGCTGCTGTTATCAGGGGTAGGTCCAGTTTTGCAGAGCGGCATCCTGAGGACCGTGGGAGTAGAAGAAATTAACTACAAGGGAAGCCTCAGCTTCGTTGAACTCCCATGGAAAAGTGACATGTGTGTCATTGAACTGGCATATGCTAGTAGCCTCCATGAGCTCAATTAGGGTGAAGCAATGGTGGTAGAGAATGAGGAGGTCGGGTGCTAAATAGGGTGGTAGAGGATCGTTGAGGAGGGAGATGTAGGAGTCATGGACGAGATGCCAACCATGGTGCGGAGGGACTACAGCGCTTGGCTCAAGGAGGGGGAGATAAGGGTAGGGGCAGACACCATCTATTGGTAAGGATAACTCAATGAGGTCGGATGGGGCTGAGGCAAGGAAACCATATCGAAGCAATACGCTCTAGGCTGTTTTATGGTGGCTTGAAGGGGGTGGAAGGGGAGTTCAAAGAAGTCATGAGGGTGTTGGAAGGTGATCAACCCTGGAAGACAAAATGGGGGATGAGGCTTAGGCTATCAAGGGGGATCTTGGAGAGATCATAAGTAAATTGTTGGCGGGAGAGGGAATCCTCTATATAAATATTGTTGGAAGGTGATCAACCCTGGAAGACAAAATGGGGGATGAGGCTTAGGCTATCAAGGGGGATCTTGGAGAGATCATAAGTAAATTGTTGGCGGGAGAGGGAATCCTCTATATAAATATCGTTTTGGCAGGAGAGGGAATCCACTATATAAATATCGTGTTGGAGGAGGTTGAGGCAGATGGCTCGGAATTGTAGGTCGAGGAGCTGACAAGGGGTTTGAGGGGGGAATGCCAAAATTGGGAGCTTTGTTGCGGTCTCCATAAGTGCGTCCACCTTATGATTATCGACCGAGCTAGATGAAGGGGCTGATGAAGTGGTTGGCAACTGTGCAGCCCAGGCCTTTGCCTCCGAGCTACTCATGTAAGCGATGGAGGGTGGCCTCTATTAAGTTTCAGTGCCTTGCAAACTCCATAATCGTGTGGGTGAGAGCTTCCTCTACTGTCTAGGCCCGGCTCATGGCCTCCTGATGCAGTCCTTCTATGATTGTAAGCTCTTTGTGGGCTATGCATGGGCTTGGTTAACATGTTGCTGGAGCTCAGTAATCCTAGAAATGGCCATGCCCAGTTGCTCTGTCTGTTGATAGAAATTTTTCTGCAGCTCCATGAGCTGGACATTTGTTTGTTATAACTCCTCAGACACTACTCTCTCAAGGGCTTTGGCTAATAACATCTCCCTCTGTGAAATTTGTGCCACTTCTTACTATCAAGAGATGCAGTTTGTCATCTATTGGATGAGCTCTCGGGCGATATTAGCAAAACCCTAGGCAAAATTGGGCACATCTCCTCAGGCCGCATGGATGCTTTCTGCGTAATTTTGGCTAGAGCTAAAATTGCCAGCACGGGCCCAACGGAGAGTGTTGATGGTATTTTGGGTGTTAATGGGGGATGAGGGCTAGCCTGATCATGAGGTGGCATTTCTGTGAACCTGTCAGGGGGTGGGGTCTCATAAAGACTTTTGTGGAGGAATTCTTACCTATGGTGATCCTCTTTCTCTTCTGTGGTCTTCTTGGTAGCTTCTGCAAACTGTAGCGACAACAATCTCTTCCTGTGTGGGCTTAGGGCTTGGGGGTGGTTGTGCCTATTTTGTAGCTGCGGGTTCATGGTGGGGCCTCTTGGTGGCTAGTGGGGAAATGGGGGAGGTGGATGGATGGTATAAAGAAGCAACTGTGGCATTAGGTCTGCTCAACTGGATGGCTAGTGGCAACTCTTCCCATCGCACCGCGTAATAAAGAACCCGAGTAAGTAATGTGGTGACCGCCAATTTGCCCTGGGGATTGGAGCAAACTGCATGGAGCTCTTGGAAGAGGTAGTCGGCCCAATTTACCTACTGGCCCTGGTGCACATGAGCCAAGTTTGTCAGACTGCACCTACTAAACCTGTTAGTCCACCTTGTCGTCTCGTGAGGAGGAGAAACTGCAGGGCGCGTGCTGGCATTACAAAGTCATCTTGGGCAATGTTTCCCCACTCTACTCCATCCTTGTTGGCGATTCCCCTGTAGTACAGGCCACGAGTGAGCTTAAGGGCATTGACAAGGCAGACATATGGCTGTTCCACTTGTTGTGGTAGTGCTAATGCCTCTCTCACAAGTCCGATGCTGAGCTAGATTGGATGCCGTCTCCCCTCAATATCCAAAATGATACCTATGTGCTGATTTGCATCATAGGTCTCTGTGAAATGTAATGTGTTGTACAAGTCTACCCCCAAGGCTCCATTGTGGGTAGTCGGGGCCTAATCCAAGTAGCTTCATTGTGGGTAGTCGGGGCCTAATCCAAGTAGCTTCATTGTGGGTAGTCGGGGCCTAATCCAAGTAGCTTCAACTTCTGGACCAAAGTTGGGTCAGCTGCCTGCAACAACAGCTCTATAGCACGGCCTTGTGTAGTAAAGGAGCTTGTGCTCAACTTTACGATGGTTCTTCATCAGGGAATGGACAGTGTGTCCATTCACCTCCTTCATCAGTGCTTCCCCTAGATGGGAGAGGTGGGTTGGGTGCTTCACGTACTCCTCAAAGTGTCCACTGGTAGGTCTCCTCTTGGAAGAGGTAGTCGGCCCAATTTACCTATTGGCCCTGGTGCACATGAGCCAAGTTTGTCAGACTGCACCTACTAAACCTGTTAGTCCACCTTGTCGTCTCGTGAGGAGGAGAAACTGCAGGGCGCGCGTGCTGGCATTACAAAGTCATCTTGGGCAATGTTTCCCCACTCTACTCCATCCTTGTTGTTTGGCAATTCCCCTATACAGGCCACGAGTGAGCTTAAGGGTGTTGACAAGGCGGACATAATATCCACTTTTTTGAATATGCCAAAAAATTCCTCTTTTTGCATTTAAATGATTGAATCCCGAATGTCATGGGAATTCCTCTTTACATTTAAAAATTCTTATGCATAAAATAAATTTATCACAAATTCCTCTTTTTTCTTAATTAAATAGTTATGCATAAATACAAGAAAGTATTCTTTCATGAATATGGTCAAAATCATTCTTTTTACTTAAAATTTCTAAACCTACAATATGGTAGGATTTCCTCTTTTAGTATTATGCATAAAAATAAGATGTGTATTTTTAAAAAAAATTACCATAGCTTCGTGTTGCTATTACTGATAATTTTTAAATTTCCTCTAAGAATAAAAGCTTGTAATGAAAATATGATAAAAGTTCTACTTTTAAGCTTAAATTTAAACTATGAATTTAAATCATAATTTTTATCATAATTATAAACATAATTATGATTATTCCGCTAGATTAAGCTAATTTAGACATTCCTCTTTTCCCAATTTGCTAGGATAATCCTTTTCTCATTTAGAATGAATTAAAGTAATTTTTATCTACTCATAAACAATCTAAAAAGAAATAACCATTATTTTTCCTAGCGCAAAATCATGAAAATATCATTTTCTTAATCTCTAGCTTATCAAGCCTAGCCTCGTCTCTAAATCACACGGTGCATTTAAGAGGGGGTTCAAGTGGGATCGACGGCTGAGGGGGCCCGATTTTGGGCGGGGCCGATCCGGGCCATCGGATCCCTGAAAGTAAACTAGGAAAGTAAACTAGGGCCGAAAAAAAACTCGGCCTGTGAAGTAAACTAGGGATCCTAGTTTACTTCGTAGGCCGAGTTTTTTTTTGTAGGGATCCCTAGTTTACTTCACAGGCCGAGTTTTTTTTGTCGGGGGCTTGCCAAAATGCCTAGTTTACTCCAGTTCCCGAGTTTGGACTTATAATTTTTTTGCCTAAGTCTCAAATTGCAAAAAAATGGATTTGAACCCACGACGTGCCGCTAGAGAGGCCGTAGTCTTACCATTAGGCTATAATTTCTGCTAGCTAGTGTGTTCGGCCTTTATTAATATATGTGCGCGGCAGCCCTAGTTTACTTTCGGACCCTAGTTTACTTTCGGGGATCCGACGGCCCGGATCGACCCCGCCCAAAATCGGGCCCCCTCAGCCATCGATCCCACTTGAACCCCCTCTTAAATGCACCGTGCCTTTTAGACACGAGGCAAGCCTAGAGTTTAGTTTTGAAATAAGAGATTATCATTGAGAAACATTTTTTTGCTAAAGATTTAGCCATAAAGATGACTATTCTTTTTGAGAGAGAGATTTACTTGAAAACATTACAAATAAGCATAAATATTAACTTAATTCTAATTAAACATTAAGAATTTTAGAGAAAGCTTGATTTGAATAAAAACAATCATTTTGAAAGCTTCTCAAGCTTGAGAGGGGTTGAGAAAAAAGAAACTTATTGAGATAATTAAAAAAACCATTAATCTTACCACTAAGATTTGCTTGATTCTTTCCTTTTTTAGTAGTGAAGCCCCTAACCAATCAATTGGTTACCAAGAGGAGAAGAGCAACTTCAAGAGTTGTTGGAGAGAGAGAGAGAAGCTCCAAGCTCCCCAAAAGAAGAGGAAAATTAAGGGATAACAGAAAATATGATTATTTTAATATAATACTGGCACATGGTATAGCTCAAAGATGAGAATACAAAGGAATGAGGGTCTATTTATAGGTGAGGTGAGGTGTGATTTCGGACACTCGAAAAGGTCCTAATCCTCTGTACTTGAGTTTCTTTTTTCTGGTGCTTCCTACACCATACATGAGGACAAGGTCCCCCGTTTCTAGTTCCTTTTGTTTCAAGTTATTGTCAAACTAACGTTTTCTTCGTAATTTTTCAACCATAAGACCATGTGATGCAATTAGTCTAGTTTCATCAAGTTTCTCTAAGTATATTAGCCTTTCAGCTAAAGCATTCTCAGTCAATCGTTCTTGCACTGTAATTCTCAGGCTTGGAACTAGGTACTCCATAGGCATTATCGCTTCAACACCATAAGCTAGACGGAAGGGAGTATATCTCGTTGCTACCTTAACAACTAACGTGTGATTCTTCTCGTGATGCAAGGCTTGTTCACCAAGTATAATAAAGCCTGATGGTATACATAAAATACAAATTTGTTGGCCAATAGGTAATGTAAGATTCCTCCCTCCAACTTTTGAGGTGTGCAGGTATAAGAACCTCCCCTTCTGATCTTATAATTATTCCCCTCTCTGAAATAAAAGAAAGATCATGTTTTATCGTGTTTTGGCCTGGAGAGAGAAAATGTCTAGAGGGAGGTAATTCAAAATTGAGATATTTTTGGATATAAAAATCCTCCTAGTATCTAAAATGGTTTCCCCTGAAACAGAAATTCAAAAAGAACTTTCCAATGTGCATATTGGAATAAATTGAAAATAGGTAAAAAGGACCTTAGCCTAAGGGTCCAGATTTTCAAAAAAAATTTAGATTATGGTTCAATTAAGGTTCCTATGGACCAATAATATTAATCCAAATGTAGGGAGGAGATAAATTGAAGAATAAAAGAAAAACCCCCAAAAATGAGTAAATGCTCACATAAGATGAAGAGTTGACTGAGTACAAGGTTTATTAGTTAAAAATTAAGAGATATTTAGAGGAAATGATGCATTTTTGACACTTCAATGTGGGGATCTCCCCTCATGAAGGAGGTGCCTATTTCACATGTGTGGAGGAGTTTTAAACTCAAAAATAATGAGATATTTTCATCTCTCCTCTCTCCTGTTTCAACTAGATCCAAAAAGTAAGCTAAATTGACCCAAAAATAGTCAAAAATTGACCAAACTGATCTGGAAAATTCTAGAATCAGTTTTCTTGGTTCGAGTCTCACTTTTTTCTATAAATAGAAGCCTCCCCCTTTGTAAAAGCTTAATGGTGTTTATGCACTGTTACTCTGCTCCTGTCCTGAACATTGAATTTATTAATAATTCAATTGTTTTTGGCCTAATCCTCTCCAAAGTGAATTGGTGGCCACTCTTGCTTCAAACAAGAGTAGAACCCTCAATCCCTCAAGCCAAAGGAGAGCTTACAAGCTCTATATAAGTTGATTTTCTTACTTATTTAATTTTAAATCTATGGTTTTTTTGATTTTTATGTTTTGCAGTAAATTGAATTAAATTCAAATGCTATGCCTTGATGAAAAGGCCACCCCTTCTCTTCTTTACATTCCAGTCTTTCTTAATCCTAGAAAGATTAACTAAAGGATTAATTAAACTCTTCTTATTGTTTACTCTCTTGAATTTAGAAAATTGTGTAGATTAGAGTTCTATGAATCTAATTTGGGTTAATTTAAGTCAATTAAAGAATAATAAAAATGAGAAATGGTCAGCCATACAAAGGAGGTTATGGCAAAATTTTCTAGAATTTTGTGGAAAAGAAAGTTGATTTTTATGTTATTCCAAAAGAGTAATTCCCACCATTTTTGCATCTAAAAGAAATATTCTGATTACTCCATGTACATATTCACCTATGAATATGCATAAAGGAATTATTTTTATTTCAAAAGTGTTATTCTCATTAAAATTGATTTTTATGCATAGAAAGATGCATAAAGGAATTATTTTTCTTTCAAAAGTGTTATTCTCAGTAAAATTGATTTTTATGCATAGAAAGATGCATAAAGGAATTATTTTTATTTCAAAAGTGTTATTCCCATTAAAATTGATTTTTATGCATAGAAAGATGCATAAAGGAATTATTTTTATTTCAAAAGTGTTATTCCCATTAAAATTAATTTTTATTCATAGAAAGATGAAAAAAGGAATTATTTTTATTTCAAAAGTGTTATTCCCATTAAAATTGATTTTTATGCATAGAAAGATGCATAAAGGAATTATTTTTATTTTAAAAGTATTATTCCCATTAAGAATTCTCTTAAATTCTATGAATAGATGTGATGTGAATCAGATAGATGTGAATGAATGGATGGATATGTAATGTGAATAGAGGTGATGAGATGTGAATGAATGGATGGATGGATGTGATGTGAATAGAGGTGATGAGATGTGAGGTGAATAGATGTGATGAGATGTGATGTGAATCAGATAGATGTGAATGAATGGATGGATGGATGTGATGTGAACAGAGGTGATGAGATGTGAGGTGAATAGATGTGATGATATGGGATGTGAGTGGATGCATGTGAAAGAATGGATGTGAATGTGTATGTGAAGAATGGATGTGAATGAGTATGTGAAAGAACGGATGTGGATGTATGTGAAAGAATGGATATAGATATGTATGTGAAAGAATGTGATGTGATGTAAAGAGATGTGATGTGACATGAATATATGTGGATGTGAAGTGATAGATATGAATGTATGGATAGATGTGAGAAGTCGTACATGTGAATGATTGGATGGATGTGGATGAATGCTACATTGACCTTTCTGAGATCGACACAGACCCTAAGTTTCCCATTTTTCTTTGGCACTATACTGATCGGTGATAACCAATCCGTATGTTCTATCTCGTAGATGAAATCCTCAGTCAATGAGTTTATCAATTTCCTCTTTTACAATTGTCGCATATTTAGGATTCATCTAGTATGGTTTTTACCTGGTTGGCCTTGATCTGTCCATGATTGGGATCGTATGTTGCACCACGTCAGGTGTGGTAAACCCTTCATCTCTTTGTAGTTCCAGGCGAAACAATCCTTAAACTCTTTAAGGAGAGCAATAAGCTCCTTTTCTTCAATTGAAGTCAAGTCCTTAGCGATATAAACAGGTTTGGTTTCCTCCCCTGGTTTTGCAATATCAATTTCCTTGACTTTAGCTGGGCCATGATATGATGTGGATAACCCATCTTCCTTGACTCTTTTTGCTGTCAATCAGACCACCTTTCGTTCATCAATTGTGTATGTTTTGAAATGGTCTAGTACTGAAAGCAGGTCTAGTTTATCCTCATCCTCACCTTTTGTTTTAGCCATCACCTTCTTAGCCTCTCGCTTAGCTTCTGCCAAAGCTTTGTTTCATTTTTGGCACCTAGCTTTCGTAAGCTTAGGTGTTTTCGGTTCTCAAAGGGTGACTTCCTCCTCCCTATGTTTCCCTTCACAAGGGATATCTTACTCAATTCCTCACCCCAATTCTTAGAAAACTCATCGTCTACCTTAGTAGCTTCAAGGTATCTTAGCCACTGAGCATCGTGGGTTTCCTAAAAACAGGGCATTTTGTCGAGCGATATATCATTTTTTCTTTTGCTATATTCTAAGGCATTGGGCACTAGTATGGCCTTGTGATCCACTCCCTTCTATGCTAGAAACTTCCTCCTCCAATTCCTCTTCAATGGGTTGCCAATTGACCATACAGACAGAGAGGTAGTGGGAAGTGTCCTAGATTCCACGTATTGGGTTCCTCGGGGTTGCATCACATCTATGGTGGCTAGCATATGCATCAAGTTTTCACTGAAATCCGGAGAAGGAAGTGATGCATATATTTTCACTTCCTCTTCCTCTTTGGAAATTTCCACCGTGGGCTGGCATATTTGTACGGATGTGGTTCGCTCGGTTATGACCGAATCATTACCAAACAATTGCCCTTCCATGGGGTGTGCTTTCCATGTCCACAGATCTATCTTTAGAATTTGTGAGTCCATTCGAACATACACATGGTCTAATGCCCAATCGTGCAACCAATTTGGTTTCCCTCATGAAGGGTCTCCCTAATATTATGTCATATGAGTCTGGTTGGCGCAGAAAATCCATTACCACAAATGTATCATGTAGCAAAATGTTAGGAGTTTGAGTCGCACATTCTTTAAAAGCCCAATGGGTCTTGAAGATGTTCCATTTGCCATTTTAACAATAAGATCTGCTCTTTTCACATCGTGTTTTTCCCAATTTCCCCAACATCGTTTCGTGAGATGATGCTGACCCCCACCCCACCATCCAGGATAGCCAGTGATTGGTACGATGAACTGGGATTGTAGCATTAGTGTCGTCACTTTCGTAATAATGCCCCAATTGATTAACCAATATTTTGATAACTCTAGATGTTTTTTCCCCTGTGTATTTAAGGTTCTTTCTGCTAAGGTGACTGAATCTCCTCTGCAGTGTGTCGGCTGGCCTTATCTGCGCTCTACCCATTCTTTTATGTCTGACCACAATGTTGGTGAACTGCATAGCAGTTGTCCCAATGGCATTTGCACGGAAGTGGACAGTACAGCTGTGAGACTGCCTATGTCTCTAGGCTCTCTAGAAAATGAGGATTCATTCCATGTGTGCGTCTCATATCCATTCCTAGGGAATGAATGAATGGACTCATCTTGCAAAACCTCCTCAAACATTCTTGACATCAGGTTTCCTTGAGATCCCCCTTCCGAATCTTCTAGAATTGAAGTAGGTGCGTCCAATTCCCTTTCCTTTGTTGGTTCGTTTCTTGGATACATCATATCCCTGGCCTGGTTAGCACGTAATTTGGCTTCGTGAAGTCATTGACACTCCTCTACTAGGGCCCTGGCTTCTTCAAGCTTCCTTATCTCTTCTTCAGCATTTGGATATTCACCAACTCCTTTAGGGGTTAATGATCTTCCCCCTTGTGCTTCTTGGTCAGGCTCATTTGGTTTGAGTGCTTTATCCCTCTCTTCTCTTGATTGAGTAGATCCGGTGTCAATCGTATCTTCTTCAAATCCATCTTGAATTATGACTTTGGTGTCACCTTTACCCACTTTTTCACCCTCCTTCTCTTGCCAGTTCTAGAAATGGTTGCATCTGCTGAGTTCTTCCCTTTGTCCCCTAGTTGCGTTTCAGGACATTCAATGGCGTGATGTTTCTAGGTTGCACACTTATGGTCCGGATAGTGGCCTAGTTAGAAGTGGAAGCCGAACCACTTGCACGGTATGGACAATCTTTGATCAAATGCATATGAACCACATTCTTGTTAGGGCATTTAGTGATTCGATGTGGTCCACCGCTACCAAAACATTGTAGTGGTCCTCTCCTCATATTTATGTTTATGTCTTTACCTTTCCATTGTACACCATGGTTTGAAACATAGGTACTGGCGTGTTATTCTGTAAGACATAAAATTCTGGTGTAATCTTCATAACTTCCTCATAGTAATCATCACACTAATTTCTACTTCACGCACCATTTCCATATCCTCTGATGGCTCCTCAATCAATACTTGGTTAATTTTAACCTATGGTGGTAGAACAGGTGGCGATAGAGGTGAAGTGTCCTGTACTCAAAACATCCCCCTAGGTAAATAGGAAGGTTTTGGTTGTCCTGCATCTGCAATGATTTGCACGGGTGGTGCTGGTAGGGCCAGTGGTGCTCTAGGTGCCAACAGCTGTGCTATGGTTTGGAACCTTGGATACCTGCACATGGAGGTGTCATGATTCCTTAATTTTACACAGTGCACACAATAGAGTAATGGCCTTGCTCTTAACTGTGGGCATTTAGTGGTAGTGTGATTCAATCTACACATAGAACACCACACCAAATCTCTACAAGGGTAAAGATGGGTATGCCCATGCCCAGATGTTTCTCTTCCATCCTTCACCTTCAATTTTTCCAGTATGGCATTACTAAGTTCGTCCATAGTCATGTTTTCAACTTACTTGCTCCGAGTTCCAATCTCTTAGTGACTCAAAACTCATGAAGTCGTTGCTGTCAAAGATATTTTGACATCTTCTAGTTGTAGCAATTCCAGCATATTATCTTCATATTCAATTTCTAGCTTATAACATGCATCTAGAGTAGCCAATCGGGCTAATACTAGATAATCATGCATTTTGTGGTCTCGGACTCCTCTTCAAAAGCATGGCAATAAACTAATCATCAGTTAGCCTCTCCCATAGTTTGCATCTTGAATTCAAGTGCTTTAGCCGGGATACATCATCAAATATCAACTCAATTTCTTTATGTTTCATGTGATGTAGCTGTGCCACATGACTCCATCTGTCACCACTTCGGGCAAAGCTTGGCACAAGCACATTCTTGAGCCGTGTGAAATTGATCTTTATCTTCTAGTTTGAGGGTTCGGGAACCATTGATGAGCTTTTCCTTCTAGGGTCAAGGAGAAGGCATAAAACATGGTTAAATCACTTACTGGCCCTGCAGGTTTCGCATGGGTACTCAAAGATCTCTACATGTTGGATCGGATCCCCATCCCATCATAGAACTTTTGTATGAGCTTTGAAATTATGTGTGGCTTCATTTGGGATGGTCTAGCTTCTAGAGTAGTGCCTAGTTTCTTGACCATTCCTCGGCCCATTTTTGCAGCCATATTCAACAAATCTGCCACATTAAGATCTATATTTGGATCTGCCCTTAAGGAGTGACTCCGCCCCTACTTAGACCTCGTCCTCTTCCAACATTGGCTCTTCTAGGCATTTTTGGTCTATAGGACGTCCAGCCACTTCATTCTAGATTGGCTCATCATTAGTAGCCTCCGTACGCCGTTGTAGAATCAAGAGCTCCATGTCCTGTAAGAACGTGGATGATTGATCATTTTCTCGATGTCTTTCTTAGTGTATAGATGGTCTTCTACTTTACCCATTTCCCTCGGTAGATTATCCCCTTCATCTTGGGTTACAAACCCTTCCTCCGCTCTTGGCTCTTCATTAATAGGCTCTAAGTTTGGAATTTCTCCCTCACTCCTACCCATGACCATTTTCGGCTCTTTGCCATGTGATTAAAATAGGTTCACATTTCCCATCTCCTTTTGTTCGGCCTTAGCCCTTCGAGCATCGAGCTCTTGTTTCCTTAAGCTCAATTCTCACAATTGTCATTCTACTTCAATCCTTTTCAGATCTAATTCTACTTCCTCTAAGGTTGGGAAGAATACTTAACCTTTCCTAGCTGCACTTTCCAAGTCTCTTCTCATTCTGGGGGTGCCAGTGTTAGACAGCCTAGAATTTGAAGATTGGATTGGTAATTCTTACCTTGGACCAAGGCCAGTGCTGGTTGACGACCCATGCCCATAGATTGCGCTTCCTTGCTGGTTTGGAGACCAAAAAATCCCCAGGCTATATCAATGATACCACTGGTGGTTTCTCCTCTTTGTTATGGCTCACCCTAACCCTCCTTGAAACACATCCAAAAGGAGATTACCTGGTAAACCGCAACTATCGTCGTGAGGATCTTTCTAATGGACGAGCTTGTAACCCTTGAGGTCTCCAAGCTCTACAACTCTTTGAGAAGCAATTCCACCGCGTCTCCCCGTGAGCGTTGTCACACCGCCGCATTGCACTACAAGTCCTTGTCCCTCCTCTCACCTCACTTCACTCACACACACTCACTAGCATGCATTAGGGAGAGAGATTAGCAAGAGCAAGACTCAATTGCACAGTGGGAGAGTATGTTGTATTATGAGAGAAATTCACTTATATACATGGCCATAAGTGTTCACACTCACTTAAACTATGGCCAGCTGAGCACTTTAGGCGAGACCTAATGTTATTACAATGACTACTCTCATAATATATCCATGAAGTACATCACTTAGGAATCCATCCTACCTTGCTACCACATGCTCTTGAAGCGGGAATCACCATAAAAACTCTGTGACACCATTACGGGCACCCGTCCAAGTTGTAGCTTTGGACACTATGGCTTCATATCTTGAATGTATGACCCTTTGGTGTATCTACCGTGAATGCTTGATGTAAGATAATGACAGTAGCTCTTGTTAATCCTAGAATTGGATTAACATCCCCCCCTTCCTGATGGCAATCGCATCCGTGTGATCGCGTTGAAGACCTTTGTGTGGGGAGAATGAACAAGATTTGTTGATGGCATTGATGTTTGAGTGACGTTCAATGGTCTTTGTTCCTTCGGAAGGAATAAGAAAAGCTAGTTAATGAACGAATATGTTAGTTGTGTATTGGGAATTCCTAACGGGGTGGGGGTGGGGTTTTGTTGTTGCGAATGATTACATTTTTATATTTGTTTGAGATCCTCTCTTTTTTTGCTCACTTTGTTTTTGGCAATCATCGACAAGGTTACATGTGATTTTTGTTAGTGGGGACACTAAGAGATGTTAATAATGGGAGGGAAGAGAGAGAAGGACCCGGAGGAACGTAGACTTAATCATCAGAACAAGATGGTGATTCTCAGTTCCTCATTTGATTCATTGAAAGTGACATTCATCATTTGAAGTAATTGGCTTGTGATGATGTCCCTTTGTGTGGCAGGATTCTTGTCAAATGTTTTTGAGTAGGACCTGATCCTATCTTCTTTTTTCCATATGCTTTTTATGTTTTTATATATATTTAAGTGCTCTTATGAAAAGTAGATTTACATAAAGTACAAGAATTGAGTCATATAGACTCATATTGAACTGCTCTGTGTTGAAGTAGCCACTTGTTGGTGAGGATTGAAAGAATTACGTTGACTTGCGAAGCTAATATAGAGATTTTCACTAGGGATTGAAAATCATTGAGTTGTAAAGATTGTGGTGTCGTTTGGAGAGGTTTGTAATTTGCAGGAAAATTCCAAGCAATGGATTGTACCATTGACCAGGCTTTCGCCCACCATGGCCCCCCATCAAGAGATGTACCTAGAAGTTGTTAATGGTGAGACTGGTGCAAATGTTCTCCAGTGCATGAGTATGGATATATACTCATGGAGCAGCTACTACATTAATGGAGCCAAAAGAAAAGTAAGTAATAAGCTTAACAATTATATATATAGTGACTATTGCATGATATGGCTTAATCTGTGATGAGGCTTAAATCGTGAGACAGTGCTGGTTCTTAAGACATGAGATTGTATCCCTTGAGAAACCTGAGCTCGTGAGATTGTAGGATTTTGGCCGTGAGGGGTTATTTTGTGAGATGGCCTAATTTGGTGAAGTTACAGGTTTTAACCCCGAGGGTTTTTATTTTATTTTATTTTATAGATCATCTAAGTCGTGATTTGCAAGCAACAGCTTCTTGTGTGCTAATTTCTCACTTCTAGAGGGGTGACAAGAGCATTGTTATTTTGTTCTTGATGTGCTCCTAAGTCTTCAATTCTTGAATTTGTTGCTGAAATGATGTCGAGGCAGTAGGAAAGACTGCTGATTATTTGCTTGAATAGACAAGCTCTTGTGTTGGTGTGCTAAATGCACGAGAGTGGTTGAGTGATTTACTTGTTGTTGCTTGGGCCTCCATTCTTGTTGAACTTTAGGTGCAGTTGTTGGGGTTGAAGTCGGTGGTGAGGTTTTCTTCACATTGTTTGATTTTGGCAACCATATGATGAAATTACCATCATAGTATCCTTGTTGTTGAATTCCATGCACAGGCACCCATCTTTGATGAACACTGTAATTTGATGGCCGATGTGCTTGGTGTTGAGGCTTTCTTCTTTGTGCAAGATTATGGGACTTTGTGATGCACTTGGGACTTTTTGCAAGATTATGGGACTTTGTGATGCACTTGGGGACCCAAACTTTGGTATTTCTATGGTAGTATCCTTGACAATGTGCTTGTAGCAATGGTTTTGGTACCCACACTTGTTGCATTAGTGGAGTTCTTTAAGAAACTTGCATAGGCTTTTGTGGATGGTGTTGTGGAGTACTTTTCTTTTTCCTCTATGTTGAGGAAGAGGTTTTGACTATCGAGGCACCTAAATTTGATTGGCACCTTCATAGTAGCCTTAAGCTACAAGTAGCTCCTTCTCCACCCACATTTTGATACTATTAAGATATCGTGATTGTGGTAGTCTTGGTGGAGTTTTCTTTTGGGTTAGTGTGGAAGGTTTGGGGCCCTCTTAACTTTGGTTGGCGCTGAGGGTACAAGTTTGAGACTCATGGGCATTGTTGATGATGATGAGGTTAGAGTCTCTTACGGAGAGGTTGTTGATGAGACGAGGCCTTTGAGCATGTGGTTGTCTCCTTTGGTGAGGTTTGTCGATGAAGATGCATAGGCTCAGGGGTCTTTCCTTTGATTTCCTTGTTAGAGATAGATGGTTTGGCTCTGGGAACTTCTTCAGGAATAGCTGCTGATTCCAAGGTTTTGGAATCAAACTTCATAGGGTGAGGATGGGGTTGAAGGAGTAGATGCTTTATCGGAGTCGGTCGTTAACGTAGATGGTAGGTCATTGTGTAGAGAGGATTTTGTAAAAGAGGGTCGTATCTTTTTGCGTTCAGCATCATAGATATCCATTAAGGTTGGATCCTCTTCCTTGCAATATGGTATTGCCAACTTTTTGTTGTTGACCATCGTGAGATGACTCTATCGCTACTAGCAAGGCACAGTGGTGCTTGGGCAGCAATAGTCCATTTATGCCCCAAGAATAAATCTTCTTCCAACACATACTCAACCACAAAAAAACTTGCAAGTAAGGGGGTTAGTTTCAATATACATTGTATAATCAAAATATCCCATACATGGCATGTTCAAGTCTTGTGTAAAGGTAATCCTTTCAGGATGTGCCATGAGTGTTGGTTGACCTAACAAATCCCATAGCTCGAGAGTCATGAGATTGTGTTCTCGTGTTGGATAAAGCTGTGCTTGAGCTATGGTGATTTTATTTGAAATTTTCAATCCCACCAAAATCCTAGGGATCTTTTTAGTAAGATATGTTGGAAGTTCCAGCTCCTACAAGGTTTCTTCCTCCCGTAATAGCAATTGTACATTGCCTACAGGAGTGTTCAAGGTGACTATTTGCATGGATTCATCTAGTGAATACAACCATTCACTTATCCAAGTTTTGCTAAGGGAGGATGACATCATACTCAAGGGAATTTAGGGTAACATGAAATGTAGATTCCATATCACCATCGATTATTTGAGTAGTGTATCTAAAGTAACGTGGAACTTCAATGTTTTCTCCATTAGCTCCTTGTGCAAGACTATTGCTTTGTAGGGATGAGTTTAGGTTGTCCCAATGACACCCAAGTGTCTATTATCACACGATGTTATGACTAGCTCAAGGGCTAATAAATGCGCGTTTGCGCTTAACATCATTACCTATAGGGAAATCTAACCATACCATGATAAAATCTTCCAAAGGAACCATGGCTATTTTGAATAGTATTTCGGTTTCAATTCTTGTTTCTGTTTCATACTCCCATTCACTTTCATCCTCTATTTGGGTCTCAGCTTTTTCAAGAGTACCCAATGCGTACACTGGCATACTTGGCCCTTTGACAATTCTTAATGAGGTCTGTTTGGAAACTTGCAAATCCTCACAGTCTTATTTTATGGAGTTCTTTACGTCTTGGTATAACTTAGGTTGAGCCATTAAAGGTGCGAATGCTAATGTGATGCTGGCTTTATCATGAGAGAAGAGCATTCCTCCAAATGAGGTTTTGAGAGACTGTTTTAATCTTGTAAGGGAATTATTGAATTCCTCACGTGCTTTCTCAAGTATATAGTTCGTACAATTTGTCTCAACAAGTGACTCTTCTGTAGAGAGTATATCTTCCTCTTGAAAGGGAAAGCGGTACTCTTCTAGGCTTTGTATCTTGGTTGCTCTTTTAGGATTGGCATTATGAGGCTCAATCATAACTGGTGACCCTGTAAGACATTCAACCAAGCTAAGCATGCTCTCCTGAGCTTGCTTTTTGCATTCCGCATATGTCATGTGATTATTATTATCCATTTGGGGTGGTTGGGTGGGTTCTAGTTTCTTGATTGGTCTATGTGGTGCAATGAGTGAAGAGTAAGAACTTATTTCATCCTCACTTAGTGATGTACTAGAACTTGTTTCATTCTCTCACTTTCTTTGGTTTGTCAAATTTTCATTATGTTTACCCATGCGACGAGATCGAATTTTCTTTTGAGTTTTTGTATCCTTCATTCGCACATATGGGTGTTGAGGTTTGTGTGGTGGTCTTTGAGGTGGATGCTTCTGCATCTTGTATAGATTTTGGTTCTTTTGTGTTTATGTCCACTTTTGGGTTTATGTCCTTCACAAGCTCTCATTCCCTATCTTTGAATTCGACCTTGGTTTCGACAATGTGTTGTCCTTTTTCTTAGTTTTAGAAGGTTTTGCTCCTTCTTTTAGGTTTTGTTTTGAAGCATGTTCTTCTACCCATGTTGAGGTATTGTCTTTTGCGTTCTTTTTTACTGTTTCTCATGCCTTGGCTTGTAAGCATGTACGCACATTCAAATGTACCGTGGTCAGTTGCCCATTTTGTACACTTAAGATGTTAAGAGTTGTATTTTGTGAGACAAGTTACATTGAAGCAACTCGTCTTGGGCAATCTTGGAACATGTGATCAATGCCACATTGTTCACACATGGGTTGCAAGGTGTCAGTGACTATGGACACGGAAGTATTCCAAAATGTGCAGTCTGCCACCTTGTGAGGTCCACGACAATAGAAACACTAAAATGTTTGATTAACTGCTTCCTAAGCAGTTTCTACCCTTTGGACTGTTTTTGTTTAGTGCACGAGAGATGGAGATTTTGAGTCCATTGTGGATGAAGCGGGACACTTTTTAGTATCGTGGTCAAAGGTTTTACAATATATGTAGTATAGAAGAACAGGTGCCTTGTATGCATAATGAGGATTAGGATGGTCGTAGTGATTGCACTCAACACAAGGCATTTTGTTTCTCACTTTTAGAGGCATTAAGGATGTCTGGTTTTGAAGGTTTTCATCCTCTCTTAGAGATGTTTGCTGTAAGGTTTTAAGCAAGGCTGCATAAAATTCGAGGAATGTCAATTCTGAGATCGATCCAAGGAATGTCAATTCCGAGATTGATCTTTCTTTTGCCATTGCTTCACTTGGTTTAGATGAGGAACACCTCATAGCATGATCATCTTCTAACGTGTTGTCATCTAAACGTATTGCTTCTTTACAACATTGATCGAATGTTTCTAGATTGGATACAATGATCAAGTTGTGTAAGTGGTTATTCTTCAAGCCCATCATGAAACATCTCTTCAATTGAACATCGTTTAATTTTTCCCATGACTCACAACGTGAGTCCAAGAGTTTTATCCTGAGGATAAAATCTCTAATGGATTCATTTGGTTGACGCTCAATTGAATAGAGTTTTGTCACTGCACTCCATCGATTACCTTGTCTGGAAAAGCCATGTATAAAGGCTGATTTCAAGGTTTGGAAATTGGTCTTAATCACCGGCATCAATGCGATGAACCATCAACTAGCTTTTCCTTCTAAGCATAAGTTCAATACATGTACCTTAGTGGGGCAGTTGGGATTTCCAAAGCCTTCACATCTCTGTTCAAACATTTGAATGAATTGAACAGGGTCTGTTGTTCCGTCATATTTGCCCATAATTTTGAAAATTTGTACGGCCGTATTTCTGTATGAGTCACTGAGGCCGTATGAGAGTGCTCTTGTTGAAAGAGACTCACTGAGTCCTTGGGCCACCCCCCTTCCTAGACTAGTCAGTATGTCCAAGGTGTGGGCATTCAAGAAAGGGTTGGTGCTTATAGGATTTGCAAGAATGTTAGGCAAGGGGCCAAAGCTTGGTGGGATCGAAGTCATAGGGGGTGTAAAACCTAATGACACGCTTGTTATAGGCATGGCCAATGACATTGGGAGGTCAATTTGTGGTATAGATCTCAATGGCTCTCGAAGATGTCAGCCATTGGGTCAGTCCTTGCGTGATCCCTGGAAATCCCTCTATCTTGGCCATATTAGAGTGCCTAAATGCTCCTTAATGAGCAAACACAGTTTGTTTTTTTAATATCTTCCCAGAGCTTGTTACAGCCTCAAGAGGCTTGGTGTACTCTTAGTTGGATTAAATGGGTGTCCGTTTGCTCTAATTAGCTTGGGCGCTATATGACGTGAACGACAGAGATATTTTTTCAAAAAAAGCGTATGTTAGGAACTTCCCAGTTGGAAGAGGAGGTTCTAAAACCTATTTTCCATCACTGTCTCAAGACGAAAAAAAATCGAGAATTTGTTCCCTGTTTCGCAGCACATTTTTTAGAGTGTTCCAAAAAGAATTTTGAAAAACTCTGCACGAGGGAGTTTTAGTAATTTTGGAGTACTACAACTTTGCTTCCCTGAGTCGTCCATGATTTTGTTGTTTAGACCCTCAAAAAGTAGCATGAATATGGCTCGTCGGTGTTTTCATGCTATTTTTTACGATTTTTCGTGGTTTTTGGGCTATTTTTGCCTTGATTTCCGGGTCAAATTTTGAGGCTGCTGGTCGGAGGCCAAAATGGTCGATTATAACTTCGGAAAACCAAGTCCAAAGTCAAAGAGCTTGATATCACCTTTCCGATAAGCCCTAGAGCGCCTTCATCGGATATACGGTACGGGCCTCCAAACAGGGCTGTTTTCCAGAGTCTTTTTTTTTGTCGACGGACCTCTTTTCACGTCGACGAACTTCACGAGTTTTATTTAAAAAATTATTTTTATTTTTGGTGCGTGAACTCTAGTTCCATAAAATTACAAAAAATGATTCACGCTGTGAACTGGACTCCATAGAATATTAAATTTGTTTTTTTTTTGCGCGTGCTCTAGTTCCATGAAATTGCAAAAAATGGTTCACGCCGTGAATCGAACACCACGGAATATTAAATTCTTTTTTTTTCAAGTGAACTCTAGTTCCGTGAAATTGCAAAAAACGATTCATGCCGTGAACCACTTCCCAGAATATTAAATTTAAAATTTTTTTTACGTCAACTTTCACATCTGAAATTTTTCATCTACGACTGGATTTCTGTTCACAGCTGTAATTTTTTCGTTCACGACTAGATTTTTTCGTTCACGACCGAATTTTTTCCGTTCACAGCTGGATTTTTGTTCACGGTCGGAATTTTTTCATTCACGACCGGATTTTCGTTCACGGGGCCGCCAGAATTTTTCCGTTCACGGCAGCCGGATTTTCGTTCATGGTCAAAATTTTTCCATTCACGGCCGGATTTCCGTTCACAACAGCCAGATTTTTTTTTTCTAGTGGGAAATACGAATTTCCTTTTTTGGGGGAGGGGGGAGAATATTTTTGAATTTAAAATGAAAGGGGTATGGGCATTTTCCGAAAAAAGTCAACCTTTTAATGACACCCCTTACACCCTTTATAAATGACCCCCAAAATGGACAGTTTGACAACTCATGAGCATCTACTCATTGAATGCTCACATTAGCCTTAATGAGTTGTGTAAAAAAAGTGATTAATGATTAATTAAAGATTAATCCTCATCACTGATGTTTCCCTCTTTTACACTAATCAAGGATTCTAATTAACCCCATCAATCCCTAATTCATTCACACAATTGAGCATATCATTGGATAGAGCAATGGAATGCTAATCTTTGTGCATCAACGATTGTGTAAATTAATCTAAAATAAGAGATTAATTAGACTCTTAATTATGATCTCCTCTTTTAAGGTAATTTTAAGCAAAGAGAGTCAAATTTCTCCAATTGATGTGATTAGGTGTTTTTGATGCATCTAGATGCTCTCAAAACACTCAAAAACACCTATTTCAACTACTCATATGATCCATTTAGACCCCAATTAACACATTTTCTAATTTTTTAGCCTTTTGAATAAGATTAATCACTGTAATGACAAAAATCAGTCCCTTAAGAGAAATTAGTCAAATTCAAGGGTTTTTTTAATGGTTTTAAGATATTTAAAAAAGAATTTAAGCTACTCCTAATGCTTGCTAACACTCCAATCCAAACAATTTCAACAAAAAACACACAATTAAACTAAAATTAATGATCTTAGTTCTATGTTTAAACTAAAGAGAGCTAACATTCAATAAAAATTGCATTCTATTGCATTGTTTGATGCAATGGATGCAAACTAAGCCTAATACAAACTATGTGCAAGCCCTAAGAACATGAAAAACCACCAAAACAACAACAAAAACAACAAATTAATTTTAAAATTAAGCAAAAAACATTCTTTTCAAAAACAAAAAAGAGAGCTATTCTACACCAAATCTCACACAAATCACCATCAATTCCATATCTTTTTCATGGGAAACCATTAATCAAGATAATGGGCAATGGGTTATGCGTAGATTAGAGGCAAAATGATGGAAAAAGCCATGGGATCCCCGACAGTGGTGCCAAAAATATTATGGCTCACCCTAACCCTCCAAAAGAAGATTACCTAGTGAACCGCAATTGTCGTGAGGATCTTTCTAATGGCCGAGCTCATAACCCTTGAGGTCTCCAAGCTCTATAACTCTTTGAGAAGCAATTCCACCGCGTCTCCCACGAGCGTTGTCACACCGCCGCATTGCACTATGGGTCCTCGTCCCTCCTCTCACCTCACTTCACTCACACACACTCACTAGCATGCATTAGGGAGAGAGATTAGCAAGAGCAATACTCAATTGCACAATGGGAGAGTATGTTGTATTATATACATGAGAGAAATTCACTTATATACATGGCTATAAGTGTTCGCACTCACTTAAACTGTGGGCCGGCCGAGTACTTTAGGCTCATAAGAGGCCTAATGCTATTACAATGACTACTCTCATAATATATCCATGAAGTACATCACTTAGGACTTCATCCTATCTTGCTGCCACACGCTCTTGAAGCGGGAATTGCCATAAAAACTCCATGATCTCCCACCCATCCCCCCACATAACCTATTACATGTCCTCTCTCTCTCTCTCTCTCTCTCTCTCTCTCTCTCCCTTACATCCTCACTCCTACACCACCATCTTGCTTGCTTTCAAGATTGCTTACAGATTCATAGTGCTCTAATTTTTTTTTTGGCCTTTTTTTGCAGGTTGCATATCTCCACCCCCCCACATGACCTATTGGTTGTTCTCTCCTACATCCCTGCACTCTCCTACACCACCATCTTTCTTGCTTTCATGTTTTCTTACACCTGCATAGTGTTCTAATCTTTTTTTTCAGGTTGCATATCTTTATCATCTATCCCTAATCTCTTAGAGAGGTAAGCCCCTTTTTTCTCTCCCTAATCTCTCCATATTAATTTGATTTTATGTTTTTAAAATGTAGTTGATTAGTGTGGGCTTTATGTTTTTGTGATGTAGGAACTCTGACAACTAATCTCATAGGTAAGCCATTTGGTCTTATGATTTTTTAAATATATTTGTCACATATTCATATGCTCCTGCATAACCTGCATATCCACCTACATAACCATATCCATGCACATATGCAAATGGAGGACCATATATATAGCTTGGGAAATCACCCCTAGCATTACTTCCCAACCAACTGTCCCACCTACTCCACATGTCATGAGCCCTGACCAGTTTTTCTCCTTCATTGCATAAGCCACCCCCGAGCAAGCAACCATGGCTAGAGCCTATTTTACCCATGGCAAACCGGGTGTAGGCCCATTGGCAACCGTGACCACGGTCACGCCCATACCATCCCCTACTCAAACCCCCCCACCCTCATGCCATTCCTCCAACCGTAGTCACAGCTCGTGTCATAGGGGTAGTGGTGGCTGTTATGGTGGTAGTGCCACATATGCATCTACCCCTACCCACGAGAGAGCGTTCACCCATACATAGTGTGGCTGACACCCCCATCTCATTGCATCAATCTAGTTAGCGTTTTGCTATTAGCCCTCTCCCCAATGTAGATCAAAATCTTTACATAGGCAGGAAGGGAAGATCATTCTTGATGATGTAGGTTATATGATGCGGAATTGTGTGAGAGAGCTACGTGGCATAGTGTTTGCCCATGAGACTCTAACCAACCTCCTCCACCTCCCATCGGAGAAGAAAAAAAGAATATGTAATCAAATCAAGAACGAGTTCAAGCTTGCCCCAGGTGGCAAGGAAGTACCTAACAACTACGATCTCATGAGAGATTGTATGAAACACAAGAGGTCCAATGTCACCAAAGCGGTGAAAACGGCGGGGGGAGAAAAGCCTTGGTTTTGTAACTAAGAGAAATGGGATGAGAAGAATCTAAGGAAGCACAAAGAAAAACCTCGACGATACGTGCAACAAGAGGAAGCAAGAGAGGCGACTAAAGAGTGTGGGGAGATCGCACCTTGGGAGCGCAGATAGGACTCATTTTATGAGTATTTTGCAAGTATCCATGCTTTCTCTAGCCTCTCATTTGTATGTCAACTAATGAATAGTTATATGTTTTTATTTATGTTTTGTTTTCATGTATGTAGGAAAGGGTGGTTAGATGCCAAGATACCAACCTGGCGGAGCGTTATGCATTCAAGTATGGAACTTATGCCTTGCTTGAGCACATTGAGCAAGACGATGGAAATGTAGATTGGATAGCTGTGGTTTCGGTAAGTGCTTCATACCATATGCTGTTAACCCATTCCTAGGGTTAACAAGAGCTACTACCATTATCTTATATCAAGGAGTCAAGGTAGATACACCAAAAGGTCATACATTCAAGATATGAATCAATGGTGTCAAAATCTACAACTTGGACGGGTGCTCGTAATGGTCCTATGGAATACTTATGACAATTTCTACTTCAAGAGCGTGTGGTAGTAATTTAGGATAAAGTCCCAAGTGATGTACTTCATGGATATATTATGAAAGTAGTCATTTTAATAACATTAGGCCTCTTATGAGCCTACGGTGCCCGATTGACCACAGTTTAGGAGTGTGAACACTTATGGCCATGTATATAAGTGAATATCTCTCATAATACAGAGGACTCTCCCATTGTGCAATAGACTCTTACTCTTGCTTATCCTCTTGCTCAACTCTCTCTACTCCATGCTAGTGAGTGTGTGTAAGTGAAGTGAGGTGAGAGGAGGGACGAGTACACACGTAGTCCAACACGGCGGTGTTACAATGCTCGGCGGGAGGCACGATTGAATTGCTTCTCAAGGAATTGTAAAGCTTGGAGACCTTAATGGTCATGAGCTCAACCTTTGGAAAGATCCTCACAATAGTTGCGATTTGTTGAGATGTCAAGCTCAACATGAGTTGACACTCACGAGGTGCCTACATGACCGTTTGACATTTATATCACTAGGCGGGTTTGGTAGCTGGCACCGATATATCTTCACTATAGAGATTCTACAGCTGGACTACACCAGTAGGACTACACTGTCTAGTCTACATCTACCCACTCCTCTTAGCGTGTTCACATTATGGACCGCTTGTATATACTCTATTATGTGTGTTAGTCACTTTATCTTCTTGGTAGACCTCTTTTGTTGTGTGAAGAAGAAGAAGAATTTTCAGCCTCTCGCCTTGTGTGCTCTCTTCTAGGGTTTGTGTGAGTGTGTGTTCTTGCAAGAGCTCAAGCCCTAAAAAATCCACCAAGAACCATATTCATGTACCTCTGAACAAAACGGCTCCAGCTATATAGACTTCCCAAGATTCTCTACCTTCTAAGATCCCAAAGCTAACCAACTTCCCACGACTCACTACCTTCTAAGATCCCAAAGCTAACCAACTTCCAAAAATACTAAAAATCCACACATATAACTTGAAAAATAATCCGCCTAAGGTCTACCCCAAACATGCAAATTGGGTAGGTAGCTCATATGATAGGAGGTCTAGTAGTGGTTATGCCTTTACATTTGGAAGTGCAGTGGTGAGTTGGAGCAGCAAGAAGCAACCTACTATTGCTTTATCTAGTACAGAGGCTGAATACAGTGGTGGAGCCATTGCTACATGTGAAGGAGTATGGTTAAAGAGTCTCTTGGCTAATTTGGGTGAGCCTATTGATGGCAAGGTTGTCATTCATTGTGACAACATGAGCAACATATAGTTGGCCAAGAATCTAGTTTTTCATGAGACGGACCAAACACATAGAGGTCCACTATCATTTTATGAGAGAGAAAGTGTTGGATGGTACAGTGGATTTGCAGTATGTGAAGACTGAAGAGAAGGTGGCCGACATCTTTACAAAGCCACTTAATAGCAAGGAGAAGTTTGAGTACTTCTGTACTATGTTGGGAGTACATGGGATGAACTTGAGGGGGAGTGTTGAGAGCTTTAATAGCCCAAGCTCATCCACATCTTCATCTATGGCATTACAAAGCCACTTAGTAGCAATGAGAAGTTTGATTACTTCTGTACTATGTTGGGAGTACATGGGATGAGCTTGAGGGGGAGTGTTGAGAGCTTTAATAGCCCAAGCTCATCCACATCTTCATCTATGGCATTACATCATGAGCTTGAGAGGGGCTGTTGAGATTCAAGCAGCTCGATGTCAGCTTATGCCAGTTGCACTATGTGGTGGCATGTTAGGTAGTAACATGTGTGAGACATAAATGACCGTGTCCAGCTAGTCATAGTGTGTGGACATTAGCTAGGGTTAGCAGTGTGTGGACACAACATATGTAGTGTGTTGTAGATTATGAATTATGGCTTTATGCATTGTGTGAGAAGGGAGATGGCTTACCTCTATGGTTAGGGTTTGCTCCTGTGTGTGTGTCTCCTCTCCCTCTACCTATTTTTCATCACCTTTCAACCTTTGAGCCTACCCTTTGAATGAGGGAGCTTGTATTTGCTTGAGTAGGAGCTTCTTTTCGTGTGTATATGTGTATAATGCATTGGGACCAAGAAGCTGACGATCTTGGTTATCATTGTTGTGAGATTAAGTTTAGAATCATAAATTTATGCTTTTCAATTATACATTAATCATAAGGTCGTTAGAGCAAAGCCTTGAAATCTTTCATTTCTTGCTTAAATATTTATAAAGAACTAGAGTTAATTACAAGGGTTTGAGATTAAAACGTTTAGTCTTATTTATATACATGATAGGCTTCTAGAGTCTAGACTTTAAGGCATAAGACTCAAGGCACTAATATTGGTAAAGATCAAGGGCTCTACCATAATTTCTAAAACCCAATAAGCTGCTAACAAGGGTGGTAAGCCATGAATGAAGTGGCATTCAAAAACGGCTATCCTATCGGGAGGTAACATCTCGATCACCTTGTCATAGACCCATTGATTTTGCAGCATGCAGTTTCCATCCATGGTTACATAGGTGTCTGTTTGAGCGGTCCCAATAAACCAAAATAGTCGAACCATTTGTAAATTCTTAGCAAAATGGCTACCCTATTAGGAGGTAACATCTTGGTCACCTTGTTGTAGACACATTGATTTTGCAACATGCGGTTTTCATCTATGGTTGCATAGGTATCCCATTGAGCGATGCCAATAAACTAAAATAGTCGAACCATTTGCAACTTCTTGGCAAAACGGACTCACCTTAAGTTGAAAATAATATCCCCAATCCAGTCGGCCTGGATGACAAAATAAGATGATCCACGCTTCCAATGTTCATCATCTCTAGTCCATCCCATTCCATTAAGAGAAGTGAGGAAGAAGGGTTAGCTTATCAACAATGTGCATCATAGCATCACAAAATTCAAAGTTTTGGGAGCAACAAGAAGCCATGAACATACACTAGAATATCAAAAAATGGGAATAAGGATCCATCCCGTCATGCAAAATTAGTTTAACAAGAAATCCTAGCAAATCAAAAGAATACAGCATACAATCTTCTAAACCCTAAATTGCACTCTGATACCATGTGTAGCTGGGCCAAGAGAAAATATTTTGATAGACACCTAAGTCTCGTGGACTTCAATTTGAGGACTCCTCAACCTCTAAAAAAATACAAGAATATGAGAAAATGGAGGGACCTAACTCTATCTCACAGGGGAAACGTAGTCATTCTTAAGAAATCTAATTCCTAAATTAAATGGCATAGCACGTGATTGAGAATGGAATAAGTCCCATAGTTGGTTCGTGGAAGCCATTTTTTCCCCGTCTGCAAGGCATGGATATTGACTCGATCCCTTAAAATGGAACTTGTTACATTATCTAAAGCCACGTGTTAAGTCACGTGGACTCCGATCGACTCCTCGATCTTTCAAAAAAATGAGGATATGCAAAAATAAAGGGACCAACTCTATGTCTCAGGGGAAACATAGTCATTCTACAGAAATCTAGTTCCCGAATCGAATGGCATTCCGGGTGCGTGATTGAGAATAGAATAATTTTCACACTTGGTTCATGGAAGACAATGCCTTTTTCACACTTGGTTCATGGAAGACAATGCCTTTTTCCCTGTTTGTGTGAGGCATGGTGCTAACTCAATCACCTAAAATGGAACTTTCTCGGGTTGTTACATTATTGAACGATGCATTCTACACTTGATTGGAAAGTTACCCAACTAATCAGGTTCACCCCTCCGTAGGATGGTGCCATTGGGGCATCCATCCACCCCCTCGCCCAATTCACTTTTTGTTATCTAATTAGGTCTTGCCACACCATGGAACACATAAAAAAGACAAGTTCCTTAATTAATAGCTTTCACAGTGTTCATAGTGTTCCTTAATATTACCTTCAGTGTATAATAATGGAAGCAACGGTATTTACATTCAAATAGTTTTTATAACCAAATATTTACAAAGACCCTGAAATTGGGTCACAGCCATATTCAGGATTCTATATTTCTATATCCATTCCCATAGCTTGTCAAAAATAACCAAAATCACTGATGATGTAGAAATTAGTCTTCCAACTAAACTAGCTAAGCATAACGGGACATCATTCCTAATCCTAGGTGGACAAGACGTGTTTAGGTGCTCATAGCCCCCACTAAGCCCCTCCTTCTCCTCAAAGGACATGTCACTCACTTGGTGGGCACTTACTTTTCACCACTAGATCTTTTCTAAAGAAGCGTGGTAGCTCATTCTCCTCCTTGGATCAAGTTTGACGGTATGGAGGATTATCGCCGATCAGCACAAAGCCTCTCAATAATGCCTCCACCCGGCTATAAAAGCAGGGTACAGGGTCACTTCCATCATAACATTGAAGTAGTATTGACCAACAATTATAACAAAATTGCAAAGCAAATCTTTCCATAACAATCCTTTCAACAATCTATATAATGAATATAGAAACAACATTAAACAACCATGATCTTCTTAGTCAAAAGTCTTTGTCACCATGACAAGAGAGCCATCAAAATTTCGAGAGCTAGATCTCTCGCTCATGGCTAGTCTTATACTCTAAGACTCTTAAGCCCTTCTATGATGTGAAGTAACATTTTCCCATGTCTCGACGTAAAGAGAGGTGCATAATCATTTAATGATTAACTAGTAAAGAAATAATCACCCTACTAAGTCTATAGTGAGTATTAAAATCTTATCTTCTTAAAGACTCAAAATTATTTAATTTTTAAAGCGATGGAAATTATGGCCAACTTGGTTATCATTTGTGTGATGATTAGCATCTTCAGGAACAAAGTCATTTTGCATGGACACACAACTCCTCATTTCAACTTGGGTATTGCACAGTTCCTCATTTCGGCGGCATTTTAGTGCCATAGTAGCACTTTTTGTTTGTGGGGAATAGAGAGCAAGTGAAGTGGGTATGAAATACTAAGGATAACTAGGGGAGAGAGAGGATGAATCAAACGTATATGAAAACAAAGTCTGTTTGGAGGGCAAAAAGGTCACTCAAATTCCTAAAGCTAATCTTGATGTGAACAAGCCTTATGCTTGACTTTAAGTCTCTTCATATGGGGGGTGTGCGGGTAGGGAGATTTGGGCTGAGTGGACTCGTGACTTAAAGTTTTTTCACATAGGGGAGGGCAAAAAGTTGTAGGACACTATCCTAAGAGCCTAGATGTGAGGGGAGTTGGGGTGTGTGTAGGGCTAGTGTGCGCACCCAAGGCCTTGTGGAATCTCACTTTGTGAAAAGTGAGGGTTTGAATTGAAGAAGAAAGGTGGGCATAGAACTCAACCAAAGCTTAATGTTAAGCCTTATGATAATTATTTCTAGCTTGATTTTTGTGATGCATGTGAAGAAATTTGGGAGTTGCAAGAAGAGATCCTTTTTTTTAGTTTACTTGTAGACCATGTATCTTGAACACAAGTACATTCACCTAATACTTTTCTCTTTGTTCTATTTAGATGGGGTCCTTTTGTCCTATTGAGTAAATCTAGGTGTTGTTTGTTATATTTCTAGGTTTGTGTGAGGATTCCAGTGGGCTTTAAAAATATTGTGTCGCATCTACTCTTCATACATGATAGTGATATGCGTTCTTACTTGGCTACTACCTTCTAGATGTCTCACCACTTGTACTTTACATTTACTATATATACAAACAACATTGCTCACCAAGTAACTTGATCCTTTGATTGCATATATCAAATTTTTATTAACTTACTTATGAACTTAGAACATGCCGAGCCAATTTCACAAGTTCTAAAATTTGGTGAACAATTTGAACGTTTAAAATAAAAAACCTTTACACGCTCTTTATTGGGGTGATAGAACTCGAAGACTCATCATGATGTATGGAGTCAATTCACCATTCTTTAAAAAAATTTGGATTTAATTTACCCAAAAATAAAAAAACTCTATTTAAATTTTGCATCAATATATAGTTTTAGATGCCACTCCTTTTTCTTGACACTTAGCTATAGCATTATATGGTAGTGATGTGTGTGAACACACTTAGGACCACTGGGGAACTTTTTCCCTCACTAGGAGGTTTTTTCCCCATGCATATGTACACCCTCTTATCTACTCATTTTGGGGTGTGTACTTATATTTTATATCTGGCACACATTTGTTCATTCTTCTAAACTAGTGATTTTGTGTGCTTTCAAGCTTCTCTATCTTGTGTGTGTGCATTGTTGCAAGCCTAACCCTAATTCCAACAATTGGTATCAGAGCTAGCTTCCTTAACACTTGATCTAGTAGTCTGCCTCCCTTCTCACGACCCTATTTTTCTGTCTCTGATCGAGATACCCTCTTAGGAGAAGAAGGTATATACTATAGTGTGTTGTATACAAAGTACACAGAGCTTTTGAGGTCCGCGGTGCGATTCGGGCACATTTTGGGCACCGCAAGGTTTCTGCAGAAGTTTTGGAGAGGTGTCATTTTGGATTGGTTCTGCTCGATTTTGGGTGTTTAGATTGTGTAGCGGTAAAGATTTGGTGTGTAACAACATCTACAGTGTCTTCGACAACATCGACCATCATACTTTCACCAGTAACACTCTATTCTCTACTCTGTGTTATTTTTCATACACTTTGCAGGTGATTCAATCAATTGGTAGCCATCCAGGGTTGCATTCACTGAATACTGAGTACTTGTAGTGTGTTGAAAGATTTTGCATTTGGTAGAAAGTCGTGGCTGGCAGTAGTGATGTATTCAACATGTTGTCTGCTGCTGAGGACAAACTTGATGGGACTAACTACCCATTGTGGTCCTATATGATGAGGCATGTACTGGTTGCTAAAGGCCTTTGGAATGTGGTCAATGGTAGTGAAACCCGACTTGTTTCACAACTACCAGTGCAACCAGGTGTTGCAAGCACATCTAAAGTAAAATTTGATATAGATGTGGCTCCTCCACATGCACCACTAGTACCTCCCACTGCTGCTCAAATGAGATGGGATGGAAGAGATGCCCAGGCACATGCATTGCTTGCACTTTCTATGAAGCGAAGCATTATTCCTCATATTCGGTCATATAAGACTTCAAAATAGGCATGGGATGCACTTGCTGCATTATACCAGGTACACAATGAAGCACATGTTGCATATCTGCGCAAACAGTTGGAGTTTGAGCACATGAATGAGGGAGACTCAATGGACAGCTTCTTTACCAAGATTGTAAGATTCCTCCCTCCAGCTTTTGAGATGTAAAGGTGTAAAAACCTCCCCTTCTGTTCTTGTAATTATTCCCCTCTGAAATAGAAGAAAGATCTTATTTTACCCTATTTTGGCCTAGAGAGAGGTAATTCAAAATTGAGTTATCTTTGGATACCAAAATCCTCCTAATGTCTAAAATAGATTCCCCTAAAATAGAAGTTCAAAATGAACTTTCCAATGTACATTAGGAATTAATTGAAAATGTGTATAAGGGACCTTAGCCTAAGGGTCTAGATTTTCAGAAATTTTTGGATTATAGTTCAATTAAGGTTCCAATGGGCCAATTGGATTAGTCCAAGTGTTGGGATGAGATAAATCCAATGAATAAAAGAAAATACCCAAAAATGAGTAAATGCTCACATAAGATGAAGAGTTGATTGAGTACAAGGTTTATTAGTTAAAAATTAAGAGATATTAGTTAAAAAATGAGATATTTTAGAGAAATAATGCATTTTTGACACCTTGGTAAGGAGAGGGGGACCTTTGAGGTAGGCACCTTTTTCACATGTGTGGAAGGGTTTTTTAATTTAAAAAAATGTGATATTTTTATCTCTCCTCTCTCCTAGATCTAAAACACTTGAGAGTGTCAACCAAGACTTTTTCCTCCTCCAAATATAGGCTAGTTACTATTCACACGGGTTTAGGTTCTTGACCCTCCTTTTCAAAATTTATTTTTTGATAGCCTCAGGTCCGTGGCATATTTGATTTGTCTCTTTGTGAGGTTTACATATATACCTTACCATTTTCCATTGTGAAGTTGTTGAAGTTTGATGGGATTGTCATTTTTTTTCCTATTTTATTTCCTCTTCTTTGTTGCTATTATCAAAGGACCAAGCCTTCACCTCTAACCTCTTATTTTGGATTATCTTATTGCATTTTTTTATTTTTATTTTGGCTTTTTTAATAGTAGCTGCTGAGTTTTGAGAACTTATTGTGCTTTTTATTTTTTATTTTTTGGCCTTGTTTAATGACTCTTGTTGTTGGTTTATTTTATGGTGGGTTGTTAGGCATCTGTTTAGCTTTCTTGGGCTTTTTGGTTCTATCCTCTCTTGTGTTTTTGAGCAATTGATTTAGTAGTTGTTTTTGATCCATGGCACCCATATAACAAAGGAATTCCTTCATGCCAAAAAATTAAGGAGGTGGCTTTTTGCTGTAGTGTTGTTTCTTTTTCTTGCCAATTTTAAGGTGGTGTTTTTAAAGCTGTATGACTATTATATCTCTCCCTTATAGTAGCATTCTTACTTTCTCTATTTCACGCTCTAAAATAATATCGTCACTATCTTCTTATATTGTTTCATTTTTTCCTTTGCTTTGTGGGATCTCCATTTCAAAGTGATTTCATAGAGCAACACTAGTGGTTCATAGTCACTCTAGGACCCAAATTGTGCATAAGGGCATTATTATCTCATTTTTGTTTTCTTTCCCTTTGAGGCTTTCAATTTTGATTCTCCTTTTAGGAATGAAATAATTTTTATATTCATCTTAGAATTGGATTCCTCCTTGGAGTGCACATGTATCCATAGTGTTTAATATATGCATCCAATCTTTTTCATCTTTCAAGTTGAAGGGATATAGATCTCGTGTGTACTGATTGTGTTTCATGGTCTGGTTTACAACCACCTATCCCTTTTTAACTTCATGATTTTGAGTAGTGCACAATAGGAAGTTTTTTGTATTTATAAGAGATGAAATCCATGTTGTAGCGGCCTTTGTCATCATTGAATCAAACTCTTCCACTGACGAATGAGTAACATCTCAAAAAGAGCTATTTTTTAGATTGATTCTAGTGTTGACATGCTCATAACATAAGTAGAGATAATTTTATCCCTAATCTTGGGTTATTTGCAATTGTTTGCATGACTAGTCTTTCCAAAATCACCTCGTAGTTGGGGTCTCTTCCAAAACCAACCACCGCAAAAGTGTGTTCGTACTCTATTCCATAGAATTCACTACAAGGAAATGATGGGTTACTGACACCCATTCAAACACCGGTATACACACCAGTATCTGTGTCGTATATAAATGCTAATTTAAGCCTTGGTATATGCATTAGTATAAGCACCAATAAAATACCCATCTAGCACCGATATTGGTGCTCTGTGCAAAAAAAAAAAGTGTTTTGGTAAAATGGTGCAACCAGCTAAAAATTGTAACTAGCTACACCATTCTATCAACTGGTTAGAGTACTCAGCCAATCATACTCAAATTTGACAAAACAATGAAAGTTTTATATTATGTACGGCATTGATAGTTACAAATTTGCATATTTACATCAAGGTGTACACCACCATATATATGCCAAAATGGCAAGCCCAAATGCCAAAATGGCAAGCCTACATCTAGCCCCACATCCAACGGCAAGCCTAATCGCCACCAAGATTGGGCATATTTGTACTCACTGCCACTCCTCAATTGATGGGTGTTTCCTCTGACTCCAATTTCTCGAGGATCACCTTCATGCCATACTTGTAACTATACTTCTCCTTGCGCGGAAATGGGGCACGGCCTACCACGCTCTCCTACATGAACAAGTCTACAAAAAGTCAAATGCATGCAACTAATACACATTATAGACAATAAAGTGTAAGAGAGTAGTAAAAAACTTACAAAGTACTCATGGAAGGTCTTGTAGCCACCACTACCAAGATGGGACAAGTCCACACACTCCATCCATAACCGTACAACTACCTTGTGCTAGATATATTTGTCAAGCGTGTCCCTTTGCTCTACTTAGATCATCTACAATTCTTCATCATCTAGCCAAGTCGGTTTTGGCTTCCTCTCCTTTGAGGCATCCTTTGATGCCATGATTTTCACTATGATACTATTGATCCAATGATTAGGGACTACCTCACGTGCAAGAGTGTACTTGCTTCTCTTAGTTTACGAGATGATAAAGTTCTTTTTATCCTGATCCAAGGTATGCCAATTCTTTGTCACTTCATGAGAAAATTGAATTTGGAGGAGTTGGTGGATATGCCCTTTTATCTCCTTCCCTACATCATCCATAACTATGGCGCCATTGCGCACGTGTTAAACTTTCTCGCTTGTTGGTGTGCGAGGATTGTAAAGACTCCGCGGGTGTGTCTGGTATACTAGATGTGGAGGAGATGGGTGGGTACACATGTTGTGGGCTCGATTCCGTTGTGCCACCACCCCCACCACAACCACCAAGCCACTTCCCACCACCACTGCTATATCTACGCATAGACGAGCGACAAGAAAGGGTGCGTGCCAGTGTCTTTGATGAGGGAATGGGGACCGGTGTGGTTGCAGTGGTAGAGGGACCTAAGGGCACAACCCCACTAAAGTATTGTTGGGCAACGACTCTCTACTCGAGACATGCCTGTGATATGAATTAGTAGAATTCTTCACGACTCATAGCTTGTGGTCTGGGCATGAATGAAAACTTTGGAGAACCCTCAGCAAGGGTATATCTAGGCATGTCTAAGGGATTATAACCCTCCAGAGTGTCGGCCATCTTGCTACACACATAAACTAGAAGTTAAACTTAGTGTAGACATATGCATGACAAAGCCTATGCATAGCCAAGCAATGGCCCTTTGGTATAGGCTTGGCTATGCATAGCCATGGCCATGTAAATGCTTGGCAAGGGCAACCGCCATGGCGTGCCTATGTGTAGCCAAGCCTACACACGACCATGGCTCTACATAGCCAAGCCTACACTAAAGAAAATCTATGGCTATGGCTATGCATAGGTATGCCATGGCAGTAAGGGCAACCGCCATGGCATGCCTATGCATAGCCAAGCCTACACATGGCCATGGCTATGCATAGCCGAGCCTATGCCAAAGCATAGACAAAAATTCTTACTTGAACTAGTAAGGTATACATCGTGCAATTTGAAGTTATGCAACATTTGAAGTTGTGCATGTACCATTGAAGTTGTGCAAGTTGAATTTATATATGCATGCAAAAAAAATTCTTGCTATTTTTTATATTTTTGGCCTTGAATTAGGAGTTTGCTTTTACACATAATACTTTTTTCAGCACTCCTGCTTTCTTTGACATTTTTTTGGTACATTTCTAGTTTCTTTGACATTTTTTTCTTTTTATTCCAAGTCCAAGCATATATTGATAAGGGCTGATACGTTACATATATACACTTGAAGTGAGGCCTTAAGGGTTTACCTTGTGAGCTTAATGAGCGATTGCAAATAATCGCTTACTTAGCTATGATGATAGCTCGGCTATCATCTCATTGTTGGCTTTTCCATGATCATAGCTCAGTTGTTGCCATCATTGATAGCTTTGCTAGAGAACTTAATTGGGATGTATTACCAATGTATGCTTTTTCATGCTTTGGCGTAGGCTTGGCTATGCATAGCCATGGCCATGTGTAGGCTTGGGCATATAAAGTGCCATAGCTTTACTTTGGCAAGCTTAGATCTTATTTCCTTTCTTTGCCATGTTCTACTTTCTAACCCACTGATTTAGCTTTGTTTTTTTGTTTCTTTTGTATGTATTTGCAGGAGGGCAAATTCTCTACACCGGCTCCTTTGCTTTGAGGTATGGACCCTATATCTAAACTGTTTGTTATTATTATTTTATTCTTGCATACAAAGTGCCCCAAGATAGGGAGGTGGGTAGGAAATGCACGTATAAATAAAGCCATAGCCAAGCTAAGCCAGGCTATGACGCATAAATTTAATGATGTATGATGTATAAATTTAATGATGTATGATGTATAACTTTAATGGTACGCGTACAACTTCACATATAAGATCTTCAAATGGTACATGTATTAATCATCTCTCAAAAGTCATGCCTCTAGTGCTTCCAACACCAACCCCAAAGCTCAAACAAGTATGGAAAGAAAAGGTGACCAATAAGAACATGGCTCAAAACCAACACAAGAAGTCAAAAGGTCTTCCAACCAGTAATAAGCACCAAGTAGTAGGAGGCAATCTAAGCACCAAGCACCAAGTACTTAAGTAGTATAAAGAGTACAACTTCACATATAAGATCTTCAAATGGTACATGTATTAATCATCTCTCAAAAGTCATGCCTCTAGTGCTTCCAACACCAACCCCAAAGCTCAAACAAGTATGGAAAGAAAAGGTGACCAATAAGAACATGGCTCAAAACCAACACAAGAAGTCAAAAGGTCTTCCAACCAGTAAGCACCAAGTAGTAGGAGGCAATCTAAGCACCAAGCACCAAGTACTTAAGCAGTATAAAGAGGCAACCTAAAGTCCCCAAGGGGTGGCCTACCCATTTCCATTTCTATCACCAAAGTAATAGGAGGTAATCTGAAGTCCTAAGAGGTGGCCTTATCCATTTCCACTTCCATCAAGATAGATCTACCTTGACCCTCAATAATGCCACACACCAACTCTATCGGCACACCAAACACCCCCAAGGTACAAGCAAGCCATCAAGGTCCCATATACCACCCCCCAAGCACCACACTATAACACCAACTCACCAGTTGGAAATCCAAATCCCAATTAAGTGCTCTCTAGCAAAGCCAACAATGGTGGGAACTGGCTATCATTGTGGAAAAGCCAACAACGATGGTAGAGCTAAGCTATCATCATTGTTGAGAGAGTCTCATTCGAGTACATTCTTAATTAAATGATTGATTAAACTCTTTTCATTGTTTACTCTCTTAATTTTTAAAAAATGGAGTAGATTAGAGATATTAGAATTCAAATTAGATTAATTCAAGTCATAAATTGAATGTTAAAAATTGATAAATGGTCAGCCATACAAAGGAGGTTATGGCAAATTTTTTTTAAAATTTTGTGGAACTAAATTTTATCATTAGGTTATTCTAAAAGAGTAATTCCTTCCGTTTGTGTATTCTAAAAGAATGATTTTTATTTCAAAAGTGTTATTCCTAGAAAAATTGAATTTATGCATAGAAAGATGCATAAAAGAATTATTTTTTATTTCAAAAGTGTTATTTCCATTAAAATTAAATTTATGCATAGAAAGATGCATAAAGAAATTTATTTTTATTTCAAAAGAGTTATTCTCATTAATTTTGATTTTATGCATAGAAAGATACATAAAGGAATTTATTTTTATATCAAAAGTTTTATTCTCATTAAAATTGAATTTATGCATAGAAAGATGCATAAAAGATTTATTTTTATTTCAAAAGTGTTATTCTCATCAAATTTGATTTTATGCATAGAAAGATGCATAAAAGATTTATTTTTATTCCAAAAGTGTTATTTTCATTAAAATTATTTTTTTGCATAGAAAGATGCATAAAGGATTTATTTTTATTCCAAAAGTGTTAATTTTATTAAAATTGATTTTATGCATAGAAAGATGCATAAAGGATTTATTTTTATTTTAAAAGTGTTATTTTCCTTAAAATTAAATTTATGCATAAATAGATGCATAAAAGGATTTTGTTAAAAGTGTTATTCCCACTGAAGTTGATTTTATGCACAAATAGATGCGTAAAGAATCTTTATATCAAAAAATAGAATTCTCTTAAATTCTATGTTTAAAGGAATGTGATGAGAATAGATGTGATGAGAATTGGATAGATATGAATGGATGGATGGATGGATGTGATATGAATAGAAGTGATGAGAATGTGATGTGGATAGATGTGATGAGATGTGATGTGAATCAGATAGATGGGAATGAATGGATGGATGGATGTGATGTGAATAGAGGTGATGAGAATGTGAGGTGGATAGATGTGATGAGATTCGATGTGATGAGATTCGATGTGAATCAGATAAATGTGAATGTGAATCAGAATGTAAATAAATGATATGGGATGTGAGTGAATGTATGTGATGATAATGAATGTGAATGTGTATGTGAGGAATGGATGTGAATGAGTATGTGAAAGAATGGATAAGGATGTGTATGAGAAGACTGGATGTGAATGTGTATGTGAAGAATGGATGTGAATGAGTATGTGAAAGAATGGATGTGGATGTATGTGAAAGAACGGATATAGATGTGTATGTGAAAGAATGTGATTTTATGTGACATAAATATATGTGGATGTGAAGTGATAGATATGAATGTATGGATAGATGTGAGTAGTCGTACATGTGAACGATTGGATGGATGTGGATGAATGAGATGAGATGTGTATTATAAATGAGATATGATGTGGATAGAAGTGATGTGATATAATGGTGATGAGAATGAATGTGATGGATATGAATGAATGTGATGGATATGAATGAATGTGAATGTGATGGATATGAATGAATGTGATGTGATAGGATGTGAATCGGGATAGATGTGAATGAATGAGATGTGAGGTAAAATGAATGGATGAGTAGTGAGTGAATGTGATGTGGTCTGAATGGATGAGATGTGAATGAATGTGATGTGAGATGAGATGTGGATATGAGTGGATGCGAGTGGATGAGATCTCGTGAGGATAAATTGAGGAAAGATGTAATGAGATGAAAATGATGTGATTGGGTGAGAATAGGAATACTTGTGAAATGATTGTGGAATTAAATAATGTGGTTGATGTGGAACAATGTGGAAAGATGAGAGTTCGTTATAGAAACTGTATTTATGACCTATTTTTTAATGAATGTTTTATGTCAAGAATGCTGGGGAAGCATTTTGACCGTCTTGTGAATGAGGTCGTGGAGACCTAATCTAATAAGTTGCAACAGCTGACGGCCGGAGAGTCAATGGAGGACGTCTCGCATAGCAAGGTCGGCCGAGGTCTTGACCAGCCTCGGTTCGATTAAAATGGTGAGCTTTCGGTACGGTGGATGAGGGACCAAGGAAGCGGCCTATGAGTAAAGCGCTAGGTCACCTGCGAGAGAAGGATCCTAGTCGATGATACCCACATGTGCATCGTGGAAGATATTGGAACAAGGAGTAAGAGTTGTTTTCTGAATTCGGGCATGGATCTGGTTGATTGACCTGGCTGGTCCTCAACGGTTGAGTCCATGGCCCTTTTATATGGATCCGTTGGTTGAGTCCATGGCCCTTTTATATGGATCCATTGGTTGATCTTGCTGATCTTGAACGGAGTTTCCATTTTGATATGTGAATATATTGCCGGTTACCTATGAGCTAGGAACTATCGAAAAGGCCCCTGAGTGGACAGGTGGTGAGCGTTCTGGTTGCCAATGATGCCATAGGTACACGGATAAAGGAATGATTGGAAATAAGGATTAACCGAAAATTTTGAGGATTAGGATCAGTGACTCAATGGTTTCATTAAATGATTGTTTTTAAAGATAGCTAATTCTATGGAAAAGGCAATTTCATTTGGGTGTGTAAGTGGTGTGACTAGTTTTAAGTTTGCATGAATATCCGGTTAGGGGGCCTGGGAACTCTTTTCCTCCCTGGTACCCGGGACAAAACCTAACAAAATTCCTAATTGGATCCCATCACTACAGTGGTTGGGCGGTTGGCTAACCCATGGGACTGGATGGGGTTAAGCTGGACTGATGGATCCCTAAATTGAGACTCAATTCTATTATGGTACGATAGATGAAGTAAATCTCGGACAAAAATTGTTCTATGGAAAAGAATCAACGGCTGTGCCTCTCGAGGAAAAAAGCATTGGTCTCTATGATCCAAGTGAAATCTTTTCCCTGATTTGACTATGAGACTTGCGGGTTCGGTCAGATCAGTTCTGTTAGATAAGGCTTTTGACTACGTTAGAGAAAAGTTATCCATGAGGAATTGCCCGTGCTTTTCGGGCAAGGGATTTTTTTCGGGTTTTGGAAGAATCGATGGATTAGTCTCTTGTTCGGATATCCGTGGTGGGTGAGGCCCCAAGTGTGGGACCCTGCCTCATGCAAGAAGTGCTACTTCCACTGCTAGCACCCCTGAATTCGTTGCGCGATGGGGACAGAGATCTGATAATGTGGGTATATATGATGTGTCATGTTCTGGTGGGCAAAGAACCTGTGGGTATATGTATCTGGTGCTAACACCCAACCTATTGGCCCTCCATGTGCTGTTAGCACATCCTATGGATCCGTTTTGTGGAACCACTGAATCTGGTTCTAGTGGCAGTGTACAACCTACTCTTATTCATTCCATCTTTTTGAATTTTCTTAACGAATTTTTCTAATGAGATCAATTCTAAACTATCCTTCACCTGAATAAACCAGATAGAAGGAAACTATCACTGATATAATTTGATCATCTGAGTAAATTCAATGCTTTTTTCCTAATCAAGATCAGGCACAGCCGTTGATCCACTCAATTGAGAAATTTATCACGGAATTAACTAGCTACTCGAATCCTAGCGTAATCCTAAGATTTTTCATTTTGATTATTAAAACTCCACTGATTCCAGCCTAACCCCATCCGGCCCATGGGTTAGCCACCACCCTACCACTGGAATCGGTAGAACCAAACAAGTACTCACCCACCCATAATTGAAATGCCTTTCTTAACTTTAGCTTTAGAAAACAAGTACGCACACACTCCTCTTTAAAACTTTAATATAAAAATAATCCATTAACAAAACATATATGATCACAGATTTCATCATTCAAAATTTCCATTCAATCCCTTGTTTCACAAAAACAGTACCACTCTGGACTCTCCGTTAGGACCAGCTGGTCAGCAACGAGATCCAATAATAGATTACAATAACCACTTCATCAACATACATATATATATGTTTGGGTATCTTAAGCACCGCGAGCCCATGGATCGCCTGGTCAGAACCCTCCAGGATCCTCCTTAGGTGTCCTCGTACTTCACTCAGGGACTGCTTCATCGGCCTCGCCCATCGTACCGGAAGCACACCATTTTTCACCATACCCAGGCTGGTCAAGACCTAGGCAGGTTTTTGCCACGTGAGCTGTCCCTCAAACACTCCCCGCCAGCTGTTGCAACCAAACTTCCCTTAGATAAACATATATGCCAAATGCTCCCTCCAGCATTCTCGCGTAAGACAATCCTTTAAGAAAACAGGGTTTCTATGCAAGTTTTCATTTTTGATTTTGTTTAAAAACCATGAATAATCTTAAATCCGTATCTCAATACTTCTAGATCCAGGTCTGAATTCCAAACAGAATTCCTCGAATTCTGTTAACTTGATCCTCTGATCAAAATCAATATGAGAGATTTTCACTTATATACATGGCCATAAGTGTTCACTGTCAGCAAGAACTTGCCACACAAAAGAGAGAGATTAGCAAGAGGATTAGCAAGAGAGACTCTATTGCACAATGGGAGGGTTCTTTGTATTATGAGAGATTTTCACTTATATACATGGCTATAAGTGTTCACTGTCAGCAGGAACTTGCCACAAAAAAGAGAATCAAAGTACCAAAATTGCACACAATAATCACGAATAAATATTCAACACCAAACAAATAACAAATTCAAACATATTAAACATAGACATGGAAATAAACATGGAAGATAAACCATAGACTTGAAAACTGTGAGCAAAATAAACATCACCACCATCAATCAACAAGGATTGGGTTAAATCTCCCCCTCATGCGTGCTGGCTCCTTGCACGTTTATCATGTATTCCCTAAAAATAGCCCTTGAGCCAATCGTGAAGCTTTTTACAAAAATAGGGCTCTTTTTACAAAAATAATCAATCCTTCTAGAGGATGTTCACACACATCTAGTGTGTACCAAAAACAATAGTGAACCTCTAGTTCACACGGACTACACCCGTGCACATCGGGGTGCATAATTTTGTGCCTAAATTATCAAACAATGTTCTCCAAAAATTGCTACAAAATTTAGAATCTCTATATGACACAATGACTTTAGGCAAACCATGATGCACAAATATATGTTTTAAAAATAAATGAGCAGCTTGATGAGCAATCAGTTTCTTTTTACATGAAATGAAATGAGCCTATTTGCTAAATCTATCAACTACTGTCCAAATCATGTCATTCTGATTAGCAGTAAATGAATAACCAATTATATAAACTCCATTGAAATTTGCTCCCATGGTTCATTGGGAATTGGGAGTGGCATAAGTAATCCTTGAGTTTTCCCCTTATGGCTTTTAAGCTTATGGCAAGTAATGCATTCGGCCACAAACTTGGCTATATCTTTCTTCATAGATGGCCAATAAAAGTATCAGGCAATGGTCTGTAAAGTAGATGATACTCCTCTATGCCCTGCATATGGGGGTTGGTGCAACTCCTCCATAACAAACTATCTAAAAGGTTTCATGATGCATAATCTCCTTTGAGGAAAGAAGAGATATCCATCATGATAAGAGTAATCTGAGTGGGGAGTCCACCCATTATCTCTCATTTGGATCCAAGCGTCTGAAAAGTCTGAGTCTTGGTCATAAGAGTCTTTCATAGCATCGAAAGTCGAGCTGTCTAATCGTGATGTGATGAACACTAGGCCGTCGTCTAAGGGCATCAGCATCAAAGGCTAGGTGAGTAGGTGCCTGATACTCTGCTGGTCTGTTTTAATGAAATGAATTCAGATCCCATCAAATAGTGTTTCCAAGTCTTTAGGGCATGGACTACAGCAGTCGATTCTTTGTCATAAGTGTTGTACTTGCACTCGGGGGGTCTGAGTTTCCTACTCTCAAATGTTATGGGGTGTCCATCTTGCATTAATACTTCCCCCCTATGCCTGTACCACTAGCATCAGTTACAACAATAAAGAAAGGTCTAGCAAAGTTTGGTAATTGCAGAACTAGTGCTTTAGTGAGTGCTTCTTTTGAAGCATTAAAAGATTTTTCCTGTTTATCAATCCACACATACTTGTTTGTTTTCTTTAAAAGAAAAGTCAGATAATGAGAAATGTAAGAAAATTTTTTCACAAAATGTCTATAGTAACTACACAATCCAAGAAATGATCGGAGCTCATGAATATCTTTGGGTCTCGGGGCCAATGGGTCTCGGCGGCCAAGTCCCTATAGTCTCTATCTTTTTGGGGTCCACACGAATACCATCAGCAGAAACAATGTGACCAAGGTATTCAATCTTTGAGAATTTGTCGAATATTAATTCCCATGACAAAATTTAAAAATATAAAAAGAGATGGTTTAAGAACTTAGCTCACATGAATTCGATTTATCGAGCTGCAAAATAATTTATTGGAGAACACAAAACATACATGCAATAATTTTTATAACCAATCAAGAAAACTTAGCTCATGACTTATCGAAGTTGAGCTACAAAAATTAAATTATTTGGAAAAATATAGAAAATTAAATTGTTCGAAGTATGAGAAAGAAGGACTTATCTCATAATTTGTTGGGCTGTAAAATGTGAGTATCTCAAACAAGAAAGCGAAGTTAGCAAAATTAATTTCAACTATTTCCACATGAATTTTCTATAAAATTTTAAACTTAATTTAGCTCAAGAAATAATATTAAATATGAATTTTAATAAAAAGGATATCTTGTCAACTTGAGCTGCAAAATGGAAATTTGAAAAACATTTTGAGAAAGTAAATATATATATATATATATATATTCAAAATAAAGGAAAAAATGACATGCTAGGGAGGACAAGAAAAATTAAGAACTCGAGAATCCACTCGCTGAAGCTTCCGCTCCCCCCTGCTCGCGCTGCAGCCTGCACGCACACCCCCCCTCCCCGCCTCCTATCTGCCTTCGCATCTACTCCCCCCGCCTCTGCTCATTCGCACCCCCTGCCTCTGCTCATTCGCGCCAGCCCCCCCCTTCAGCTACCTAGGATAGGGGGGATGGATAGATCAGAGAGTGGAGTTCTCGGGGCTCCTGAACCAATGTTTTATATGCAGGCAGGTCGGCCACCTGCCTACCCTCACAGGAGACCCCGACCTTCACCGCAGCAGCAAGCCCCCGATGGCCCACCCACAGATGCGGCTCGACAGGCAACCTCCGGGACACCTGCTCAGCCCACAGAGACCTCAAATTGGCAGCCTGGATAGGGGCGCCATAGAGGGAGACAGCCACAAGAGCAGGCCCAGAGGCCGCCGATGCAGTAGCAGTCACAGTCTCAACATCACTGGGGTCCAATGAGGAACAGCTTTGCTCCCCTCCAGGAAGAGACCCCAGCACATATACTGAGGATCTGGAGATGCCAGCACCCCCTCCTTCGCCCCCACCCCCCTCCCCTATCCCCCCTCCCGCCTCGCTTCCACCTTCGCCTCCTCCCGTTCCCACTCCTGTTTTGTCAGCAGCTCCTTCCCCACCCCCTTCTTCCCCCCCTTCCCCCTCCGCTTGCCTCAGCTCCTCGGGAGGCCCTGGCAGTACCCTGGCAATCACTTGCTGTCCGGCGGGCACTGAGCACTGACCTTGCTTGAGCACCACAGAGAGGAGACCTACCATGCCGATTCGGGCTTCACAGATATCCTCTATCCGCCGCAGTCGGCTGAGTAGGCTCAACACTAGACAGCGCTCGGAGGCTTTTGACTACTCCTTCACACGGCTTTTTGGAGCGGAGGGCCCCCATGAGCCAGCACCCATCAGAGTTCATGTGGTGATACCTCTGGCCCGAGGGGAGGAGGCACTTGATTCAGCGGTGGCCTTCTCCTTCCCTCTTTGTGGCACTAGTGACTGAGAGTAGACTCTAGATCTCACTCTTAGCATACTGAAGACTCAGGCAATTGAGTTTTCTCACCATGTGAGCGATCTGGAGGTGACAGACGTGATAGGCCGACTCTGGGAGCTGGCTCACTTCTTTGATTCCGGGAGTGCGGATGCCTGTTCGCCACTTGGTGGTTTGCATAGTGGCAGACCTAGCATGTGACCCTGGATATATGTATGTATACACGAGGTTGCTCTCTCTGAGCGAGAGGCAGTCGCCATGGGACACAGCCACTGGCGCCTGATCCGAGATTCTTGCAGCACACCGGGTGGGCAGATTCGTAGCCGATGGGGACTATTCTCCATCCAAGCGGCTTGTGAAGGCCCGCCGTGTGGCTGAGACAGCCTCCACCTCAGCAGGTCATCCATGAGGATCATCTCATGGAATGTACAGGGCCGTGGCGGTGCACACTATGTACGCTATCATGGTTGCTTGAGGCAGGAGCTTCAGAGATGCCTGGTTGGGGGCAGTATTGATATTCTGATGATGCAGGAGCACCATTTGAGTGAGAGCAAGATTCGGAGATATGGTTCCGTGATGCCTGGTAGATGGGACACATTTTGGTCTGCAGGGTTTGGCCCCTTGGGTGGGCAGGGAGGAGATGTATGGTCATTGCGGATGTATGGCGGCAGGCCATTTTGGATCGTGGGGTCATTGTGCCTGGTAGAGCACAGTATGTTATTCCGAGGATGCACGATGAGCTCTTTGGCATGCTCAATGTCTATGCGCCCAACCATGCTAGTGCGCCAGAGAGCAGAGTTCTAGACCCTTGTTACAGATGCATTGTCCGAGGTCACACATTGGTGTGTCGAAGGAGACTTCAACATGCTTGAGGACCCGGCCGATAGGGTGGGAGGCAGTCATGTTACAATGCACGGCACAGAGCTGGCAGCTTGGGAGCGATTTTGCATAACACTGCGGATCACTGATGCATGGCAGCCTGAGGCTTTCTCCTGCTCTCAAGAGAGTCGTAGTTTTTCTCGATCGGATCGCCGCGCAGGGAGAAGGACTAATCTATCATGGATTGATCGCCTCTATGTGGGCGACAGGTTTGGGGATCGTGGGGGCTCCGTTGGCATTCTCGCTGGCACTTCTTTTTGAGACCATGCACCAGTTATTTTGACACTTGAGGAGGGGACACGAGAGACCAACTTGCAGTTGAGGATTCCAGTCTTTCTGAGGACATTGAGAGGATATGGCATGATAGCCAGAGCTCTGACCTGGATGCAGCAGGCCAGTGTGCCCAGGGACTCATCGAGCTCAGCTCTTTTTTGCACGTTGTAGCCTTGACATGGCTAGGAGAGACACGAGAGTGGGAGCGCCGCTTGAGACGTAGCCTTGCTTCACTCCAGCACCTTCAGGAGCAGCAGCCTACATGTGAGTGGGTGGCGTCCCAGCTGAGCCAGGCACGCCATGAGGTTAGAGAGGCAGAGGAGCAGAGAGACATGAGCAGGCCTCACAGTGGACGCAGCTTGGTGATAGAGTGACTGGGGAGTTCTTTGAGATTATCGGACCCCGCCATGCTCGAGTAGGCGTACGCCAGCTCAGGAGACAAGACGGCTCTTTAGGCACTGAGCCGCCCGAGGAGATTAGAGCCATTGCCACTGAGCTCTATAGAGACCTGCTCTCAGCGGAGCCAGCCACAGAGGCACGTGATGCTTGCAGATAGACTGTGTGGGCCCATGTGCAAAGGAGGGTCACAGATCGTATGCGCACAGTTCTGGGTGAGCCTCTTTCAGAGGATGAGCTTGTTGAGGCTTTGAGGGTCCTTCCGCGCCATAGTTGCCCTGGGGAGGACGGATTGACCCCTGCCTTTTTTATGTGCTATTGGGACATTTTGGGGCCAGGCCTCCGCAGGGGCTTTCAGTATGTTTTGGACACTGGGGTGATGCCATAGAGCTTTTCAGAGGGCTTGATCTTTCTTATCCCCAAGGGGGAGGGAGTGTCTGATGATATTCAGCAGCAGTGGAGACCAAGGTCCTCAATACTATCTACAAGGTCCTGGCCAAGGCCTTGAGTTTGAGGATCCAGCCCTTCCTTGGGGAGTTGATTCATGCTACCCAGACAAGATTCGTCAAGGAGCGCAGTATCCTTGACAACATTTTCACCTTCTTGGAGGCGATGGCCCGGGCGAGGACCTGGTCATTATGCTTCTCGATTTTGAGAAGGCATATCCTTGATAACATTTTCACCTTCTTGGAGGCGACGGCCCGGGCGAGGACCTGGTCATTATGCTTCTCGATTTTGAGAAGGCATATGATAGAGTCGATTGGGGTTTCCTAGAGAGCACTATGCTTCGCCTGGGTTTTGAGCCAGTCTGGATTCGAGGGGTGGCGGCTCTATATTCCACAGCTCGTAGCCAGGTGTGCTGATGGCAGGAGGACGGGGGCCAAGTTTTGAGTTGACCAGATCAGTCCGTCTCAGGGGTGCCCTCTTGCCCCGTTTCTTTTTCTCTTCTTTGCTGAGGCTATGAGCATGTATCTGACAGCAGAGGAGGTTGGTTTGAGAGGACTCCAGCTCCAAGTCCGGGGTGAGAACCTGCTCGATTCTAAGTTTGCTGATGACACGAGATTATTTTTGCATGGCCAAGAGGCCAATTTTCAGAGGGTAGAGCAAGGTGTTTGGTGCAACTTCGGGAGCATTGATCAATTGGCGCAAGACAGTGGCCTTTTGGATCAGTAGCGCTCCCACTCCGGCATGGAGCCTAGACCCAGGTTTTAAATGGATTCCTCCTGGCACAGCAGTGCAGTATTTGGGATGCCAGATTGGACTTGATTTGTCACTTGAGCAGCAGATCGCCCTGCTTCTTCCTGAGCATTCAGAAGAAGCTTTTATATTGGAGTACAGCTCGGCTATCCTTGGCTGGGAGGGTGGTGGTGACAAATCAGGTGCTTTTAGTGACCATGTGGTACATCACGTCTTGCTGGATCTTCTCAAGCTCTTGCATCAGCCAGGTACAGAGGCTGATCAGGAACTTTCTTTGGTCTGGGCGGGACGGTCAGCCAGCCCGGGCTAAGGTTGCTTGGGCAGTTATTACTCTTCTGTTGGCCCAGGGGGCTTGGGCATTATAGATCCAGTTGATCATAGTAGAGCCTTATTGGGGAAGATTATTGTTCGGGGGCTGCTTCCAGGCGCTGAGCCTTGGAAGGAGCTCCTTTTTCAACGCGACTGCAGGCTAGGGCTCCTCCAGCAGGGGAAACTTGGGCACCAGAGATACGATGGATCTTCATAGAGATGAGGAGGACAGCCTCAGTAGAGGATGGGAGGACAAATTTGCCTTGAGCATCCTGCAAGCTTGGGAGCTGCTGAGACCGAGGCTTTCTCAGAGACCTCCTACTTGTGATGAGGAGCGGGCCAGACAGCCGCTCACCTGGAGCCCCGCGGTACGCACTGAGAGTAGGGTCATATGCTAGGTTCTCGGCCTCGTCTAGCCTGGGGACCATTGGCACGGCAGGCCCAACACACAGTTTTGGAGACTGGCAGGCCTTCTGCAGTCTCCCAGAGGAGGTCCAGGTGGAGAGACTAAGTCACTTCAGAGGGGGGCTGATTATGAGGGATGGCGTTCAAGAGGCACTCACTGAGGAGTGGTTCACGCCTTTCGAGCCAGCGGCCCCACGGCGGTGGATGGGAGCCTTTACACAGATGGAGATCCTGATTGCTGTTAGAGCTTGCATTGAGGATGGTAGATGCCTCTACTATGAGATCCAAGATGAGGGCACACTTCAGAGAGTGGAGGCGGAGTTGCCTTTGGTTGCAGAGTGCATCTTTCAGAGGATACAGGTAGTGGCCGCCGCTTCCCGAAAGTGGCGTATTGACCCAGACCCTGCAGATGTGGACTCTGATTGGCGCATTTGGGCATATGCTGCGCGCCCCTTGGCCCACCGGCTCCAGTGGGACCCTCGCGAGTACGAGTGGCATGATCCTTATGCGTCCCCCGAGGCCCCAAAGATTACTTTTTTCCAGTACACTATTCGGTTGGGGAGGCATATTTTGACTGCGAGGAGGATGGTCTCTTCAGCCGCATCAGAGCATTGGCAGCTATAGGGACTCTCACAGGAGTTCTTGGAGGATTTTTGGACCAGGCTCTGGGCTAGTCGATAGGCACATAGGATCTCGACTTTGCAGTGGCTGGTTGCCCACAGGGGCTCTACAGTTGGCACCTGGGTTGTCTACAGTGGTCTTCCGGCCGGCGGCCGGCGGCCGGTGTCCGATGCGGCCACCCATTGGAGACATAGAGACACTGCCTATGGGACTGTCCATAGGCGTAGCAGATTTGGCTGAGGATGCTGCGCATTTTGGCCCCCCTCTCTCCAGAGGGCGTGTATACGTGGGGTGCCGCTGCTTGGTCGACATCGTCAGGGCCTACTCTGGGATACGAGACGGAGCAGGACAACCAGGCCATCAGATTCATTAGGGGCCAGCCTCGCCTTGTTCCTTCACCAGATTTCTTGTCCGCCGTCTGGACACAGGAGAGGGATTTACGATGGGAGCTCCTCAGCAGCCTCACCATCTGGTTCACCTAGAGAGCCCGGTGTTTCAGGGCCTTTGAGGGGAGACTGGAGCCACCAGCAGAGGCTGTTCGGGGAATTTGGCAAGAGCTGATCCACACCCTGTGAGGACAGTATGACCGCATCCGGGGCGACTCGGCGATCTTGCGGCGCTCGGCCTTCCACACCACTTGGCACAGCGGCCCTTCTATACACTACACGTGGGTACCCCCTGCTGGCATTACAGGCCACCTGTTTGGCTTTTTCCCCCTTCTATACACTACACGTGGGTACCCCCTGCTGGCATTACAGGCCACCTGTTTGGCTTTTCCCCCCTCCTATTGTATGATATAGCTCTCAGTTATTTGTACTGATCTTTGTACCTTTTTGCACCTAGGGAGAGTCTCCCTAGCTGCCTTAATTGGATCTCTACTCTGCCTTCTTATGAGCAGGAGAGTTTTTTGTAGCCCAGCGGGCATTTTTTTAACTAATGAAAGGATCTTTTCTCAAAAAAAATGATGAGAAATTGATACTTAGCCCGTAAAGCGTCAAGTTAAGAATTAATAATTCTCCCGGAGTGTCCGAAAACAATTTGGAATTTTTTTTCCAAAATAGTTGAAGTTGTTCGAAATCTTACTGTAATTTTTCAAGAATTTTCTGCACCTCTGAAGTTTCTGCAATTCTGAAATTTTTTGCAGGTCTTCAGAAATTAGCCCTGGGCCTCCATGTGCATGTGCTCCCTTGGTCTGGCTTGAAAATCTTTGGAAGGTTTGAAATTAGAAAAATTTGATAGACTTGAGATTTGAATGGTGTAAATAGACTTTATATGATTAGATCTTGAGATTAATTATGCTTTGAAGAAGTTAATCCCCTTCACGAAAACGGCGCAGCACACAGCGTGGGAGAGAAAGAAAGCAGCCGACCGTCGATTATACAAATCTATGATGCTAGAGCTCTTCAATTTTTTAAAAAAGGTCTTGGGGTTTTGCAAGATGCTGAATCTATCTGTGTGGTTGGATGTGAGAGAGAGCCACTACTGTTGCAGAAAACCACCTTTTCTCGAGTAGGCATGGTTTTTAGGCTTCTTGCAGGTGGTTTTGCATGTATTCATTGCCTTGCCCAAACCATACAAGCTTGAGACCTTTGATTTTCTTCTTTCCACCATATACAAAGCTTTTGTCCTTCATGTAATGCTTTTGCCCAATTTCACCACGAGCCTTCATGCCTTCTCTTTGAGTGTGGTTGGCTGTGATACCACTGTCACAAACTTGCCACACAAAAGAGAATCAAAGTACCAAAATCGCACACAATAATCACGAATAAATATTCAACACCAAACAAATAGCAGATTCAAACATATTAAACATAGACATAGAAATAAACATGGAAGATAAACCATAGACTTGAGAACTGTGAGCAAAATAAACATCACCATCAATTAACAAGGATTGGGTTAAATCTCCCCCTCATGCATGCCGGCTCCTTGCACGACATGAGTATTTTATCATGTATTCCCCAAAAATAGCCCTTGAGCCAATCATGAAGATTTTTCCAAAAATCTTTTACAAAAATAATCAATCCTTCTAGAGGATGTTCACACACATCTAGTGTGTACCAAAAACAATAGTGAACCTCTAGTCACACGCACTACACCCGTGCACATCGGGGTACATAAATATACGAGTACAAATAAATGGCACACGGCCAACCAAAAATAATGCCTATAACTCATAAATGTCGAGGCGATGTAAATGCCTATGCACATGACAAAATCCACGCGACACCTCATTCGGTGACGCTTGCACAACACTCATGCCTGTGTGCGACACCTCGTTCGGTGACTCTCGCACAAGTACAACGCCTCATTCGGCATCCTCGTACTCATCACCTATACTCAACAAGTCAACATGTCAGGTGAGGCAATCAAACACCAATATCAACAACACTAGCATGCGTACACATGGCATCACCCAATCACAACATACATAGCATAGACCCGTAAAGCATATGCCAATCACGCTTACAATGTAGTATTTAATATGACATCACTCACGATACTAATTGCAAGCATGGCACAATGGTCGGCGGATGGGTGTCCCCTAGAGGGCCAATAATGTAACATTCACACTCACTTAAAATGTGGCGGGCCGGGAACTTTCGGCTCATAAGAGGCCTAATGCTATTACAATAACTACTCTAGTATATCCATGAAGTACATCACTTGGGACTTCATCCTAACTTGCTACCACACACTCTTGAAGTAAAAATCTCCATAAGTATTTCATCAAACCATTACGAGCACCTGTCCAAATTGTAGATTTGGACACCATTGCTTCATATCTTGAATGTGACCTTTTGGTGTATCTACCTTGACTCCTTGATGTAAGATAATGGCAGTAGGTCTTGTTAACCCTAGAAATGGGTTAACACCTATACAAGCTTGACATGTATGACAGGAGTACTGATTCTCATGCAAATGCCTGGATAAAGACTGCTTTCAAGGTCTTGAAATTCGCCTTAATCGTAGGCATCAATGTGATGAATCATTGGCGACTAGCCTTTTCCACTAAGCAAGTTCAACGCATGTACCTTGGTGGGGCCGTTTGGATTTCCAAAGGCTTCACATCTCTGTTCAAACATTAGCATAAATTGAATAGGATAAGTCATTCCATCATACTTGCCCATGGTTTTGGAAATCTCTACGGCCGTTAAGGCCATGTGGGGGTGCTCTTGTGTTTAGGACCTCATTTAGTCCTTGGACAACCCCTCTTCCTAGATTAGTCAATACGTCCAAGGTTTGGGCATTTAGGGGTTGCAAAGGATTGGTAGGATTGGTACCTAGCACTTCTAAAGGTTTAGGACTTGTGGTAGTGCTAGGCAAGGGACCAAATCCCAGAGGGATTGATGTGACAGGGGATGTAAAACACGCTTGTTGTTGGCATGGCAAATGGTATTGGGAGGTGCATTTAGGGCATGGATCTCAATGGCTCGAAGATTTTAGCCATTGGGTTCAGTTTGGGTGTGGGCCCATGCAATCCCTTTATCGTTGCCATATTTTGATGTTGCCAATTGCTCCTTAATGAAGCACACATGGTTTTTTCTTTCTTTCTTTCTTTTTTTTTTTAGGTTTTCTTACAGCCCGTTATAGCCTCAGGAGGCCTAGTACACCTTTCTCTGGGTCAAACGAGGATTCATTTACCTTAATTTGCGTAGGCACTAAGAGCACGTGAATGACCTCTTAGAGATTTATTTTTTTTTTAAGTACGTGTGCCACTTTTGTCTCAAATGGAAGACAAGATCTCAAAAGTGCATGTGAATGCCGCCTCTTAGGATGAACTTTTCGAAAAAAGTGCATGCTAGTAGCATCCCAAATGGAAGAGATCTCAAAACCTATTTTTCACTGTCTTAAGATTTAAAAAATTTTCAAAATGACTTTCCTTTTTCGTAGCTCGTTTTTTAACGTGTTCTAGTAGGAATTTGGAAAAAAGTTGTATGAGAGAGTTGTAGTATTTTTGGAGTACGATAACTTTATATCTCTCATTTTTTTGTAATTTTATCATTTAGACACTCAAAAAGTAGCCCAAATATGGTACGCGGTCTTTTCGAGCTATTTTGGGTAATTTTTAGTACTTAAGCCCGTTTTTTGCGTCAATTTTTGGGTCAAATTTTGAGGCTGTTGGTCGGAGATTAAAATAATGGATTTTGCCCTCAAATACTCAACCAATTTTGAAGAGCTCAATTAGGGCTATCCAATGAGAACTAGAACGTGTTTATCGGCCTCACGGTTTAGGAGATACAAGCCTCGAAACAAGGTTGTTTTTTGTACTCTTTCACGAATCTATCTCACGTCGTGAAATGGAGATCTCATGTAGTGAAATGGAGGGTATTTCACACCATGAAGCGTTTTTTTTTTTGCTTCATGGACCTATCTCACACCGTGAAGTAGAGGCTATCTCAGGCCATGACATAGAGCTATTGCACACCGTGAAATGAAGGCTATTTCACGCTGTGTAGCGTTTTTTTTTTCATGGACCTATCTCACGCTGTGAAATAGAGGCTATTTCATGCCGTGAAGCGTTTTTTTTTTCATAGACCTATCTCACGCGAAATAAAGGCTATTTCACGTCGTGAAATAAGGACTAGTTCACGCGGTTTTTTTTTCACAGACCTATCTCATGTGAAATAAAGAGGATGTCGCGCCATGAAATAGAGGCTATTTTATGCCATGAAGTGTTTTTTTTTGTGGAGTCTAGAGGGAAATTTGAGTTTTATTGTGTAGAGGGAATATTTTTTGAATTTTAAAGTGTGGAGATAGAGACATTTTCCAAAAGGGTAACTGGGAATTTAAAAAGTCAACACTTTTATGACACCTCCTTACACCCTTCATCACATAAATGACCCCTAAAATGGACAAGTTGACATCTCATTGGCATTTTACATTAAATTCTCATTAGCCACTAATGAGTTATGTAAAAATATGGTTAGGAGTTAATCAAAGATTAACTCATTTACTTATCTTTCCCCCTTTTGGATTAATTAAGGGCTCTAATTAACCACACCATTGAGCACATCATTGGATAGGGCATGAAATTACTAAGCTATGTGCATCAACTAATGTGTAAATCAGTCCATAATTCGAGATTAATTAAACTCTTAATTTTAGTCTCTTCTCTTTATGCAAAATTAAGTAAAAGAGAGCGAAATTCCTCCAATTAATGAAGAAATTGATGTAATTAGGTGTTTTGATGCATCTAGATGCTCTCAAAACACTAAAGAACACTAATTTCAACCTCTTACATAATCGAAATGAAGTCTGAACAACATATTTACGAATTTTTTAACCCTTGGAATGGATTAATAGCACCTAAATGAGAAAAACCAGTCCATTAGTGAAAATTAGTCAATTCCAAGAGTTTTTAAATGTTTTTGAGAAATTAATCTACCCTAATTGAATGCTAACACAATTATGCCAACAAATCTAACAAAAATTTATGAAAATTAAGCAAAAATTAACGATTTTCACCCTATGTTAAACTAAAAAAGAGAGCTAAAAATCACTAAAAATACATTCTATTGCATTTTTTGATGCAATGGAAGCAAACAAAACCTGATACACTGTATGTGCAAGCCCTAGGAACATTAAAAACCAAATTAACAACAACCAAAACAACAATTTGAGCTAAAAATTAAGCAAAAAAAACATTCTTTACAAAACAAAAAAAGAGAGCTAAATCACACACAAATCACCATCAAAACCACATCTTTTTTATGGTAAACCATTACTAAAGACAATGGACAATGGCTAAGTGTAAATTAAAGAAATACGATTCACATATTCTTGTCCAGCTTCTCACTAACAATCTGGTCAATTCCATCAGACATGTTTACCTGTAGCTAGCTAGAAACCTACAAATAAATAATTTATGTATACAACCTCTAACACAGCAATATCTTCTATTGACCAGCAATACTTTAGCACAACCTGTATATCACCAAAGTAAATGTAAAAATACAACCAAGATCAATAATACATGTGCAAGCATTGTCTGCACTCCTAAAATGCATTGTTGCACTGTAATAACTAGATTTCGAGCAGAGACCATTCTCAACCAGAACTTTTTGAAACTACTAAAAACACCTTACAATGATCGAACGGAGACCAAAATGCGCCCGAAACACGATTTTGGATGCAAAACCTCGTAAGCACCTCTAAGCCTACGAAGACAGCTCCTCAATCACATCGGGGAGATGTGTAGCTCCCAAAGCTATCCAAGGGGCGTTGTACCTAAACAACAAAGGGAAGAGATGGTGATGTTCTTACCTATGTACCGCTTCCTTTTTCTTTCCTCTTGCTTGCCTCCTTAGCTCTCACACGAATTGGAGCTCTGATACCATAAAGAGTGTGGGGGAGAGGGAGAGCTTGAGTTCCTTGTAAGCAAACATATAACTAAAAAGATAAGAGTACATACTATAAGGGAAAGTATTCTCCTATAATAACATACAATGGTCAGTCCATAGTGTGAATTCGACTATATGAGCTGGCACTATAACTATGTCGTAACTCTAGTACTCCGAAGTGGCTCTATCACATAGTCTATCATCCATTGGCAGTATATCAACCATAATCTCACCAACCATGCTAGTTGCATAAGTGTGAAAGCTATCACCAAGGCAAGTCATCAATGCCCACAACACTAGTTGAGCTCGATATCTTAACATCTCCCTGATCTTCAAAGAACATAAGCTCCTTTTGAAAGGCTCCAAATCTTGCCTCTTCTTTGACTATCTTCATCTAGATCCCCTTTAATTGTGTAAGAACCTCCAAGACCTTCAAAGAAGATAAGCTCCTTCTAGCAATCTCCACTTGCCTCTTCTTTGACTATCTTCATTATCACAACAAAAACCTCACCACCAAAGATGTAACAAGCAATAACAAAGCCTAATCAATCCCAATATCTAGCACCACTAGGAGATTTAGGAACCCTATAGTGTCATGCATAAGAATTTTGGACTACCATTAGTCATAGTAAATGAATGTGGTCCTAGCATATGGATCCTTAAAGCAAAGTGAAAGGGCACAAGCCTCTCATAATATGAGAGTTGAGGCCTCACATTCAAGCATGTTTATGCCAACACTATGAAGCTTCTCAAGATAAGCTTCCTACCTCAAGGGTCAACGAACATCTATCTACAATTGGTACGAAATCTTGTGGATTGGTCTCTCACCATTAACTAAATTTTTAACCATCAAAACCTATTTGGAACCATTAACATCTTACACCACCTAAGCTTGGTGATACAAGGACACATTCACCATCATTAGGAAGGGGGGTATGTTAACCACTCTGTCGATTCACATGATTTTACTCACTCATCCTATTTTATAAGGTGCCTCACCATCTTATTTGCACATGTAACATAATAAAATCTTTTATAACTTTTACAAGAAGACGTTGGACTTTATGAAGTAGCCTTACCTTATTCCTAATGCTAAATAGGGCAGTCACATACTTTATGTATATACTTGCTTAAGGCCTCAAAATAGTGGAAACATTTTTGAGTTATGGCTGGCTAAATTTGAACACTAGCCATTTGTAATAAGTCACTTTTAACATTGTGACACAAATTCATCCCCTTATATTAGAACACCCTCTTCTCTATTCTCTTTTTCTTACTTATATTAGAATACAAGTCCCTCTTCTGTACTCTCATTTTCTTGCTTAACTTTTGATGAATCTCTACTTAGCTTGATGGTGGCTTGGACATAGATAGGATTAGTGTAGACTTCTCTGTACCCCCATCTTGTGAGAGAGAACCACCATGAAATCTATCCTCTTTTTACCGCCATCTAGGAAAAGAGGATGTGAAAAGATAAGCTAGTGTACCCACACAAGAAGTTACCTTTGCAGCTCCACAGTAAAGTACCAAACAACACTTGTTTCAACATAGGCTAGGGTAAGATCTTGTCAGCAAAAATCTTGAAGTAGATTAACATCTTTGCTTTTTACATCATTAGCATTAGAACAACCAATGAGGAATAATTAGAGAGTTAAAAATTAAAAAAGTTCATATAATGCAAAAATCACATGTTAGCACCGAAAGAACCAATTAGGAGTAATTACAAACTTAAAAATACAAAAGTCCATTTAATGTGAAAATCACATGTTAGTGGTATTGAAATACATGTCCTAGTAGCACCATGAATCATGTAGATTCTTGCCATTTATCATGTGATTTTTTGAAAAGTCCATGAGAATGAACCAGTGCTCGAAAAACATGTTTTTGTGAACCAATTAAAAAACCTTTTACTCTATATCTCAGCTAGGATTTTCAAAAGCCAAACGGTTTCTAAGGGCACTTAAGAATTTCATTCAGTTTTATTAAGCCAACATAAGATTTCATTCGTTTTTTCAAGGATGAATTCAAACAATAAAAATAATTAAAAGCACCAATAGTCTAGCTTGTAAGAGTGCATAAAGAGAGTGTCGATAGTAAGATTACTTAGTTATATCTACAACAAACTTAGCCTTTAAGGTTGGCCGTCCTTCAACAAAAAACCCTGCAAGTCCATGTCACATTCGCCCACCCATAGGTTGCTCGTGCTAGCAAAGCATTGCTATCCTCTAGTAGGTCCATGCCACATTCGCCCACCTATAGGTTGCTTGTGCTAGAGCAAAGCATTGCTTTCTTCCTTTCTTCTAGGGTGAATCTTGTTGGGTAAAACATGGCATAATAAAAAGGGTTTGTTGAGACATTATTGAAGCTTTTAAAAAAGAAAGATTTTGTTATTAATTTATGCTCTCTCTCTCTCTCTCTCATAAGGTTTTCCTCGAAAGATAGATCTTGAGTAATGTTTTGGTAAAAAGTTCATGTTTTTCTTGGAGAATTATCCCATTGTCATGTGGCAAGTTCTTATGGCCCTTTACCTTCTTAGAAAAGGAGGTGCTTCTTAAAAAGAACCTTTAAGTTTCTTAACCATATTGGCAATGTTAGACCATTCATATGTCCAACCATAGGAGATGGTCCCATCAATGTCCAAGCATACCACCTTAGTACTATGTTGGATTGCAAAATCAGCCCATATGTGATACATTTCTTATATGCCTTATAGGTCTTGATGAGAGGCAATGGAAATTATAGTCACATAAGGTTGGTGAGACAAGGCATATACTATTGGCAATCACATTCCTTGCTTCTTTTGGATCTTCTATAATGTAGTATTAGGGATTGCACTAGAGAGTGAAACCCTAATTGCAACAAGCACAAAGCTTAGACAAGATCACAAAAACTTGCTTTATAGATATACTCTTGTTTGCATGCAAGGTGTGGTAGACGTGGAAGAACATATGAGGTGGATGTAATGAAAAGATTGGGGGAGGAGAGAGAGCTTGAGATCTTGCAAGCACGCACACACTCTTACAATAAAGGATAAGACACACACAAAGATAGAAGGCTGAAATCTTCTTCTCCTTGTTTCTCTCAAAAGAGGTCTACAGAAGATAAGTGAAACCAACATAAGTACAAGTACTATATACAAGCAATCTATAATGTGAACTCGCTAAATAGGCGAGCTCACAGATTAAGTATGCCATAACTCAATTGGAGTAGGTAGGTGTAGTCTAGCTATAGAATCGTTGTGGCGAAGATCCATCGTGTCAGCTACCAAACATGCTAGTGGTATAAAGGTGAAACGGTCACCCAAGAACATCATGAGTGTCAGTTCATGTTGAGCTTGACATCTCTCAACACCCCCCCTCAAGCTCCATCACCGAGACTCCAAGCAGGCATAGTGTGGAATCTATGAAGCTTCTTTGCTCCCAAGGCCTTGGTAAAAATGCCACATGCTACTCCATGGTGCTAATATACACAAGATCAAAATCTCTTGATGAAGTAACAATCAACAGTGCTTGGTCTACACATGAAACACTGGGTTCCTAGCTAACCGTATGCTACTAAGGTTGTCGTAATAGATGACAACAGCTTACATAACCAAGCTACCTCACATATTGCCATTGATAACAAATCTCTTGGTTGTAATCTTGGCAATGGGATTGAATGTTTCCTCATAATGAATGCCATAGGTTTGAGCATCACCTTTGGCAACCAATCTCACCTTGTACCTGCTAATGCTTCTATATGAGTTGTTCTTGACTTTATAGAGAGCCACTTATATCCAATAGCCTTTTTACCCTCAGGCAAAGGCACAAATTCCCATGTCTTATTTGTATCCAATATAGCCATTTTTTCATCCATGGCTTTCTCCCAATGTGTATGCTCAACATCATCCTCAAAACATGTGGTTTCAACCTCCTGCACAACCTTTGCCATGTATGCATAATGGTGAGCTACATAACCATCATACATCAATCTCAACACTATCTGAGTTGCGTGGTCTTGGATCTATCCTTGGTGTCCTTGTAGCTACCTTAGCCTTCCTTGCACCAAGTGCCCTGATAGCTGAAATCCCAAACTCCTTATCAAGGTTATGCTCTAAGCCACTAGACTCTCCATCAACATATGAATGACTTCCTTGCACCAAGTATTCTAATAGCTAGAATCCCAAACTCCTCATCAAGGCTCTTCTCTGAGCCACTAGACTCTTCATCAACATATAAATGCCTTGCTAAAATGTCAGGCATACTAATAGACTCATCAACCTTCTCTTTACCTTTATGTCAGGCATACCAAGAGACTCATCAACCTTCCCTTTACCTTTATGTGATGCATTTGTTAAACCTACGAGATTGATTTTCTAATACAGCCTCCCACTCCATGGTCTATCATCAATAAACCCAATGCGAGAGGACTCTCTTGGTCCATGTAATAACTATCATTGATGACCTATATTTTGTGCAACCACATGTTCCTATGCATCAGTCCCAATTACACACACCCTCAATTTTCCATTCATACTGAGATGACCCTGCTTTGAGGAGATTATCTATCTCTTCCTTCACCCTCTTAGCATAGTTGGGATTCATTTGGTAGCATTGCATTCTTACCATGCATTCTTACCGGTCTAGCATCGACTATTAAAGGAATCTAGTGTTCACACACCTCAGGGTCTATACCCTTAAGTTCTGTGTGTTCCCAAGTGAAGATATCTTTGAATTCTTGATACAAAGTTATCTCTTTTTCAAAATCTTATGGAAAATATTTTTTTACAATCATAGTTTTTGGCTTTTTCTTAGAACCCAAATTTAGTTCCCAAGTTTTTTTGATCGCTTTGGTATTGCCCATGCTTTTTGTTCTTGGCCTTCCTTTTCAATCATTTCGTTCACTTCTCTTCCCTTCCTGAAATCTCTGGGGGTATATTTGTTTTTATTCTTATTGCTACTTTATGTTTGCTGCCACCATGTATAAATCAATCTCTCCCACCCCCACATTAGGTATATTTTAATTAGCATTAGCTTTTCTTCATTATCCTTCCTTGGCTCCTGTCTTCCTTCTATTCGGACCTTAGTGAGGTATCCACATCTAACACTATAAAGGTTATGTTGAACTCCATACATTCCTTGGCTCATGTCTTCCTTCTATTCGGAACCTTAGTGAGGTATCCACATCTAACACTATAAAGGTTATGTTGAACTTCATACCTTTGATGCTTACTAGTACTTCGGCCAATCAAGGAATCTCTTTCATTACCCCTCCTAAACCTTTAGACGAAGTACAAGATGTACTAACTAGGCACAAGAATGATAAGGCAGGGTGCTAAAAGACAGCTACATCTTCTTAGGCTAGTACTCAAGTTATCCAGGATTTGCAGAGAAGAAGCTAGAATAACAAGCAAAGGAGAAAGAGAAGGCAAATGGGTATTCTTCAAGGATCTAGAGAATGGCCAACTAAACGGATAAGATCCAATGTGGAAGGAAATGACTCTCACATCAGTAAACTTCAAGAGTAGGTCGTGTCGCAGATGACCATGAAGAAAGACTGCTAGCGGATTGAACTTTAAGAACATGAAGAAAGATTGCTGGTGTTGCAAGAACATTGCAAAGATTGACAAACAAAAAGAGGATAATTAAACTACACAACATGAAAAAATACAAAACTTCAAACTTTCAAAGATTAAGCTAAAGCAGCCTTAGGTGAAGTAGACAGGTTAAAGATAGCCAACAAAGAAATCTAAAAGAAGGTGAATGAAGCACACTAGGAACTTACAAAAGTTAAGTACGTCAGTGAAAGCTCTACAAACACAGTTCAAGAGAAAGGATGAAGAGCTGCATATGAAGAAGAAACAATAGGTTCATTTATACAAACATTGGATAATTATGTCTCTCGGCTTAACACTCTTACATTTGCTTTCAATCTTTCTACACTTCTAACATTGCTCTTGTCCATGACTAATAGGGATATAAACTTTGAAATGCCAATACACCATAAGGATATGGACTGGATGGTAAGAAAGTTATACCACTCCTACCCTTATTACCATCTTCAATGAGGACCTTGAACTCCAAAATCCTGATTACATCTTTCTATTTGGTTTACATCCCATAGTGCTAAAACTGAATGGGAGGAAGTTCCCCAATTCCTCCGTGATGATAGTGCAGACCAGTCTCAAATGGCACTTAGATGAAAAAGCAGTGCCCTTAGCATATTCCCTAGAAGAGAGATTTACACTATGGCCACCCACGTGCCCGACCACTTATTAAGTTTGTATAAAAGATAACTCAAGCAATGACAATGAACACTTTCCTTGTGTGAGATTAAGAGCACCAACTCCTCTACTCTACCTTATCTCTTGAGTGTGTGTGGTGAGAGTGAGTGTGATAGTGTGAGAGCTTGCAAGTTATTATCTCATGAAACCATAGCTTCTTGCTTTGACCATGATGTCAACTCCCACAGGATTTAGCGAGGAATACCAATGCTTATAAGTGGTTATGTGCCTAGAAGCCCCGTTATCACTGCAGCACGATATATGGACACAATTATCACAAGGTAAGGTATCCAATGCTTGGGAGTATCCACACCCTCCACACTTAGTACTTTCTCCATTGAGAGTCTGTCTAGTTCGCCATCATCTAAGCTCTACTTGAGAGCACACGAGTGGGCAGCACCATCACATTGTACTTGTCTTAAAAAATTTTAAATTCTCCATCTATTGCACTTTGTTTTGCTATCTATCTTTTCGCTGTGCTATATTCTTATACACCTAGTGTAATTCTTTACTACCGAGTGTCCCAATCTTTCGCACTTGGTATACACCATACCTCCTTTTTCAGTGAGGCCGGCTTATTCTTTTGTGCATCAGCTCCTTCAGATGTTTAGTGACCTCTTCCAATATTCTTCACAGTGTTTAGTCTCTCATCTTTTCTTCTTCCTACTGATCTCAATGTCTAATTCACTTCCTGATTTTTCACTTTCTGAGGTATCATATTTCCTTCCCTTATTTTTCTTCTTAAGGGAAGCAAAAGATGGGAGAAATGGATGAAGGAAGAAAAGAAGCAAGAATCGAGCCAAAACTTGAAGATAACAAAAGGAATCCAACCAACTCAAAGGAATTGAGAAACAAGAAATACAAAAGTCAAATGAAGAACATAATTAGAACAATAAAGGAAAGAGGGAGGAGCCAAAGGTGTTCTGAGAGGAAAATACAAAGAAGGTGTTGAAATCATGGATCAAGCTCTCCTACTCACAAAACATCTACCTAATCATGCACTAATCCTACACTAATGGCAACACTAATCTAAGGTGAATAAAAATGAACAAGACTCATTGTGATGAGTGTGTGCTAACTAAGTTTAGACTCAAGTTCAGTTAGGTTACATGATGGAAACATGTTCTCATAAAAAGACTTGAGATGTTGTGCTTGTATTCCAATGCTTGAAATGTCCTCCTTTTATATAAGGAGAGTACAACTTGGCCTTTCTCTTGCATGTAGGATAATTCTCACTTGGTGATGTAGCTTCTCACACTCACTCCATATTCTCCTTGTGCTCTTTGGCACCACATTTCTTAACAGAAGGGAAATGGGAAAGTCAAAAACTCACATCCAGAGAAACCAAAAGAAATCAAGAGTTGGGAAGCAAATGCGAGTTCTTAATTTACCTCAGTAGAAATAAGGAGGCAAAGGGTCACAAATAAGGAGAGAGCAACACTTAAACCAAGTACCCCAAGTCAAAGGACACAATCTAAGAAATGGCATTTAAAACTCAAAGTAATTAGAATAATCAAAACTCAAATTAATGAGAAATTGAGGAAATCTCATTAAAAGAAACAAGATCATTGGATGAGGGAAAAAGAGAAAAGATGAACACGAAGGAAACAAAGACAAAATAAATGGAGGTGGAACCACCTTCAACACAAAAACAAGGGAATGGAGGGTCAAGCAGAAATGAAGAAGTATGGGAACAATTTAAAAGGCTTAATCTCACCATCACTCTCAAGGAGGTAGTAAAAATGGCTCCGAGTTGCCTACACTATATGTGAGAACAAGGGTCTCTCAAATTGCCTACACTATATGTGAGAACAAGGGTCTCTCAAGGGCAAGGAAACCAAATCAAGAAATATAGGCAATAAACCCCAAGATGAAGAGGTGTCAACGATGATAAAATGGGAGCTACTAATTGATCTTCAGATTTTTTCAACAGGATCACTGAGTTTCTATCACTCTCCGAAGGTGGTGGGCATACTCAGCCATGATAGAGACTCTAGCACTCAAAGTCTGCTCTAAGGTATAACAACAAAGAATCACAAAACATAGGAAAGAACCAAACTAAGTTTATATTAAGCTAAAGCGAGAGAGAATTACAAAAAGACTAAACAAGGCCTACTCTAAGTTAAAACAACAAACCCTACTCTGAGCTAGAACAAGACACTTTTACAAAAAAGAGCATTGAATTATGAATTAAGTGGGCTTTTCAACTCTCTTCTTCTATAAAACTTACTCCTTATCATTTTAAACATTCTAGAAGCTCAAATACCAAAGATAAACTTACTACGATTCATAAAAGAACGAACCTTATCTTATTGAAACTATAACCTTTTTCGATAAGCAACAAAATAAGATGGCGTGATTGAGAGATAAAGGCAAATTTAGTAGAGCAAAGACGAGAGAATCTAAAAAGTTAAGCAAATAACACCATACTTAACTGTATAAGAAATATTGGAAGAAAAGTGTGGCATCCGAATGATCTTTAAGTTAGCATATTCAAGTTGTAAATGTTTGTCATAAATATATATTATGAAGCTTGAAGATGATTTGAGTGATCTTAAGGCCTAAAAAATCACAACTATCGCTATTCGAGGTGCAGTTAAGTTCACAAAATTCCTTAGGATAGATCCCTCCACCTATGGAATTTGGGATGATATACAAAAACTCTTGAAAGAAAGGAATGTCAAGAATGAAGAGGTCATCTACAAAACGTCTCACATTACAAAGTTTGTGAAGAAAGAGTAGACAAGTATTAGCAAAAAAAGGACGTTCCATAAAATCAAACTCGCAAAAAGATAAAAATTCGCAAGGAAGATGACACAATTGGTACCCATGGGAATACCAATTGCTTGCTTAAATAGTCGCCTAAGGATATATAAAGGTTATCTAGGAGAAAATCTAACCAAGTACAAATATCATCTTTGTCTACAATTTTGGCGAAACTTTTCTTTCTCTTATCTACATCTTGATTTTTACTTTTTAACCAAGAAAAATCAAAATGCAAAGCCGACTTTTCTACTAATAAAGCCTTGCATCTATCCTTTTCTAATCTATAGGCAAAAACTTTCGTCATAAGGGATACGATCCTTACACGTAAGTCTTCTAAGTCTAGTTTGGTGTATAAGGTCGTGAAGTGAAAGTTTGTAGGCATAAAGGAGACGACTTTTCAACCAAGCTCCGAGAGGAGTAACACGATAGCCCCTTCTTTTGTTAAGAGGAAAAAAAGCCTTTTTGAACCGTTTCTGTTGTGCCATGTCCATTTAGTTATGTTGAACATTGACATTGGAAAAAGGTTCAAGATGCAGAATAAGTTTTTGTAAACCCTACAAAGGACATTTTTATATCATGTGAGGCTGCCAAACTAGTGTTGAAGCAGTCATGGTGGCATGGCACTTCTAATAAATACAAAAATGCCCTTCATAGTACGGATTAAGATCATTATAGCTTTACTAGAACAACTATATAACAAGAAGTCAGAAAAGGGAGGGGGGAAGAAAAAACTAAAAACTCCACGCTAAGCATCAGAATGGTGCAGTAAACCATGCCATAAGATCATGCAACAAATCCTTTACCTTGACCTTACAAACATAACCCACTTACATAACACAGAAAAGCTCCCATTACACTGATTTAAACACTGAAAACTAGCAGAATCCACCTTAAAACTAAGATAAGGGACGACAGCATGCTTCCTCCTTAGTCTATTGATTCCAACCCCAGGCCAATGATCAATGATCATTTGGTGTACAGTATTAATTGTAAATCTAATAACAAAATGTGTGATGCTTCTTCAAAACCACCAAGTCTTCATTGGTTGTCTTTATGCCCAGCTTCAGATGGTATCAAGGAAGGCTTGTACTGTCAAAAAAAAACTTGCTGAATCATCACATCTATCAGAAGTGTCTGTACTACTGACCCATCAAAGAGGTCTGTTTAGACTCTTGCAATTTCTTGACCCGGGCCGCATGCTTCTTGCCTCCGAAATGGATCTCCAGAATTGCCCTGCTGTTGCATTCCACACCACATAGCTCACACCGTACTGGCTCTTGCCCTTTTACTGCGTCTGAAGGCATGACATTGGAAGGGGCCTCTTCAGTTTTGATTCTCTTTTTAGTACGACCATGTGATTTCCCTGTTCGAGCTGCTTTGCCCATCATAGAGACTTGCAGCCACATCTGCTCCAGCATGGTTGCCACACCCCCTCCGTTCTCATCTGCTGCTTTTGCAGCTATTTCTGCCCTCTCTTTCTGCCGTTCAACCTGTTTCTTGTGCCCCTTTCCATCCAAGTGCTGCTTCAATGCCACCTCTGTGACGCAATTGCGTTGGCATACAAAACACCATCCAGGCCCTTTTTCCAGTAAATGGCCTTTAGTAGAACCAGCTTCCTTCATCACAGCAGTCTTGACTAAGGGAACTTTCTTCTCAGTGTTTTTAATATGCTTCTTTTTGGGCCAGACCTTCTGCAGCACCATCAAGGGGGGAAAAAACATGTGCAACCTTCAGCAGATCTTATGTGGCACTTAGGGAAAGCATACAGAATCACTTCAATAACAAACCAGCTCCTTCAAAGTTGTTAATGTGAAAGGGCTATTGCAAACAGTTTCAAACAAGTCCATGCAACTGGAACCCAGCATCAATCTATTGCCACCCCATTTATCAAGAAGCAGGAAGATGAATTAAAAACTACTCTTAAAGAGTAAGCCCAACTCATGCAAGAGGGAGTGTGTTAAAGAGCTCTCCCACTAGCGCACGTCAAGCCCACCGCCTCAGCACACACCACCCTGTCCCTCCTGCGTGCACCCACCCAAGAGAGTTCCCAGTTATAAGTAAATGAAGGTGGCATTAATCGCGAGGTATTGAGACCCAAGAATTAATTAAGCAAGGGTTGTTTTCTGTCAGCGGAGTTGTGGAAAGAATCAAAGAACCATCCCAACAACTTAGTAATGCACCAACTGAGAAGACTCTAAGAGCCTGGTTTCTAAATGGCTTGAAGAGCAAGAGGTTCAGAAAAGCTCAATCCTCATACCTGACAAGAAGCTTGGAAGAGCTGGTAGAACGGGCTTTGAAAGTAGAAGTCAGCAAGACAGAAGAAAGAAGGGCATAGAGTTGAGCTCCAAGAGCAGTTCAGAAAGCAGCTACTTCCCCTCCCTCTTGCTCCACAGCCCCTTCTCCCTCTTGCACAGCCCTCCTGCCCCTCCAAAGAACCTGCCCCATAGAGCAACCGCAGAACGGAAATCAAGACTCCTGTCCCTCCGTTTGATCATCCCAACACCTTTGGATTCCTCGGCTGGATGGGTTCTCCGGGCTATGTGACCAACGTTTGCCAGATAGAAAACATGGCACAACCATGCTCCCAGCACCACTCTAGTGGCAGGCAGTCGCAGGCTACATGGCCAATATTTTGTGTGATGCCAGATGGGGCACATCGTGCCGTAATGCCCCCAGCACCGTTCTCCATTGGTAGGCAGTTGCAGCAATCATGGCAGATGGCCCCACCCCCCCCCCTTGCCCTCTTGTGCATCTGTAGCTCACATCCCCTACCCTCTTCACTTCCCCTCCCTCTTCCTCAACAGCCCGTTCTCCCTCCTGCACAGTCCCTCTTCTCCTCCAAAGAGCCTGCCACAACATGGGAATCAAAACTCACATCACCCGAGAACTTCCCCAACGCCTTAGGATTCCTCGGCTGGATAGGTTCTCCAGGCAATGTGACCAACATTTTTTGTGCCGCAAGATGGAACACATGGCACAGTCATGCTCTCAGTGGCAGGCAGTCACAGGCTACGTGGCCAATGTTTTGTGTGATGCCAGGTGGGGCACACATGCGGTATTGCCCCCAGCACCACTCTATCGGCAGGCAGTTGCAGCAGTCATGGCAGACGGCTCCCCTCTAAAGAGACCCCACGTGACTGGCACTAGAGAGATCCCATCACCCTCCAGAGCACCCCTGATATCCTTTCTTCTCCTACTCTGCCCAGGAGTATTCACCTTCACAGGATGGAGAGCACACTACTTGGAATCTCACACCATTCCTTCCCACATCCTCTCCAATTTTTAAAGACACTGGAGCAATACCTGCCCAAGAAATATTTCTCTCTCCTCTGGCTACAGTAGGCACTTGGCTAGCAATAGTAGGCAGCCCTTCCGTACATGCCACACCCCATAAGAGTCCGACCGACAACCTTTGGGATTGTCCAAGCGGATTTTGTAGCTATACACAATGGACATAGCAACCGTTCATTATGTTACTTGGGGCACCATTGCATGGGACATAAAGGTACAGACAGCGCTTCTCTTTGAGGATGGCGAGGGTCACACCCTTAGTAGCACACATCTCCTGATCACCATCATCACCTCACTAAGGTCTTCATTGTCCCTTGACTACACTGACCCACAAGGGATCAAAGGTGCAAGTACGTCTGCAGCATCACAGCCTGGTACACTTGGTGGGTGCCTGTGCTGCTAAGGCTTACCGCCCCCCAACAAAGACTATTCGTTTCATCTAGACTGGCGCCATCCAAACCATTTGGGGATGCTGAGATCGCTTGCATACTATGCAGCAGCAGCATGCAGCCTTCCTACAGACATGAAGCCCGAGCCCCTTTCTTGCCAGAAACCACAGTGGCATTTTCTGGCATTCCAGGCCCCCCACGATCACCTCATCAGCTCCAGATCCAAGACATGCTCCACCGCCATCGAGCTACCTTTCCACATAACATAGCTGAGGGAGACCTCTCGGCCATACTCGTCAACCCCATGCTTGACATTTTGGAGAGTGGTATACCATCTACTCGGAGCTGATGTTGCTCCCATGTTTTTATGTTCTTAGTATTCCATGACGAGTCTCCATGGACAGTTTTGTATCACCCCAGTGAGATAGCTATATTTATGTTTTCATTCTGTTTTATTTTCCATTCCATGATGAGATATGCCATGGACATTATTGTACCACTTTGGTCTCATAGGCCAGTAGACGCTTAATATCTCTCTCTCTCTCTCTCTCTCTCTCTCTCTCTCTCTCTCTCTCAACAAGACTGTCATTAACATCCAGAGGATGATCGAGGAAGATTTGAAAAAACGCATCAAATCCGAAGTCACAGCTGCAGTCGAAGAAAAAGAATTCAGGCAATCAAAGGCCCTTCGAATACGTGTGGGAAATTTACCTAATGCTCTGTCACGTGCAACACGCACTTGGATGCCACGTGGACATATCTGTACAGTACAGGTGCAAGTTTGTTAACATCCTCAGAACGTCCGCAGTAAAACAAGACCATGGCTTGCTGGCCTTCAGTAAGACCATAACAGTTGAGTAGGTGGAGTGACTTCTCCTCTTTGGGTACTCTTGCTGATTCATGGAATCATTCTGTTCCTGCGTAGCTGTAGGCACTGTAAGGAAAACCTCCTCCTGCCTATGGTACCCACAAATGGGGCTAATAGAGGAGGTCCTTTTCGAGGAGTGTGAGTAACAATTGTGGCAGGAGATTATACTGGTGGAAGTAGACTACCGTGCTTAGAACACTCATGCTTGGGATGCCCCAGCGTATGACAAAAGAAGCACCGAATTCTACTGTAACTCTGCTGGAGAAAATCTCCCTCATGTTACGCCCTAAGCTTTTGGTCTCAGGTCAACTGCAGTTAAGCCCCCTCTAGTGGATTGGAGCTGGGTCTCCGTAGAACCATAGAGTTATGCCTTGTTACTTCTAGGCGGGGTGGTTTTAGCCACTGACACCTACGGTGAAGTCTTGGGTTTTCTATGGGAATGCTGAAAACAAAGAACTGGCACCGGTGGTCACTCCCGAGCAGAAAACTAAGCAGCAGCGGAGTCGTAGATGAATTTTGGTCGCATAAACATCAATGCACTGGTCACGGGCTTCGCCCACAGGCACAAACATGTATTATGATTCCTGTAACAGCCCTAAATCAGCACGACCAACCCCCAAAAGGATTTAACCAGCTCATAACAGGCAGTCTAGCAGCATGGGCAGATCAAGGGCAACACATGAAGGCCAAACAGCAGCAAATTTGTGAGTGCCCTTAGCCTTGTGGACATCCAAACGTTGTGGCTGGTGTTCACAGGTTCATGAGCGTCTCTGGCTATGTGACTGGTTGTCATTTGACTTTGAACTTGAAAGAATTACATGAAGTGTGATAAAAAGGCCTAAAACAGCCTAAGAATATGGAAAAAAAATCCCTAAAATTGACAGATAAAAATATACCTAGATATACCTAGCTAAATTCTTAGCTGCTTTATCATCAAGCTTACCTCTCAATTGTTGAGGAACATGTGCATAAGCTATACATCCAAAAACTCTAAAGTGATCAACTTTACGTTTTCTTTCGTGCCAGGCCTCATATGGCGTTAAGGTTTTCAATGCTTTGGTAGGGCATCTATTCAACACATGTGTAGCACACATTATTGCCTCCATACAGAATTTGTGAGGCAAGCCTTTGTCTTTAACCATGCATCTAGCCATTTCCATTAAAGTCTTGTTCTTTCTCTCAGAAACACCATTTTGCTGAGAAGAATACCATTTTGCTGAGAAGAATACGGCATCGTACATTGATGCTTTATGCCTTTTTCTACCATAAAAGCTTTGAAAGCAATGGACATGTATCCCCCCCCCCCCCCCCCCCCGCGGATCTGTCCGGAGGGTTTGCACTTTGCAACCTGTTTGATTTTCAGCTTGTGCCATAAAATACATCAGATTTTGCCTTCAAGGGATACACCCAAGCAAATCTGGAGTAGTCATCCATAAAGGTTACAAAGTATAGGTGCTTACCAATAGATGGTGTCCGCATAGAACCACACACATCACTGTGCACAAGTTGTAATTTCCGGACAACCCTTGTTGACCCATGTTTTGGGAATGCATTTCTGTGTATCTTACCCAACATGCACCCTTCACATACATGTTTTGGTGGCAGTTCTACATGAGGCATGTCTTGTACCATTTTATTGTTGGGGTAAAGGCGTTATGCCCACCCTTATAGTGTGTACAAGCCCATAAGTTATAGTACATAGTACACTTAGTACTTTTAATGTACTAAGTGCACTATGTGTACTAGTGCAATATACATGTGTGATAGGGGAGTCACACACTCATGCCTCATGAGTTGACTTATCCCCACAACTCTCTCTCTCTCTCCCTTGCTTCTCTGTGTATGTCTCCCATGAATGAACTCTAAACCCTAATTCTGTTGATGGGAAGAAAACAGAATTAGGGTTTAGAGTTCATTCATGGGAGACATACACAGAGAAGCAAGGGAGAGAGAGAAAGAGAGTTGTGGGGATAAGTCAACTCATGAGGCATGAGTGTGTGACTCCCCTATCACACATGTATATTGCACTAGTACACATAGTGCACTTAGTACATTAAAAGTACTAAGTGTACTATGTACTATAACTTATGGGCTTGTACACACTAAGGGTGGGCATAACGCCTTTACCCCAACAACCTCCCACTTAAAGGCAAAGTGCCCTTAAGTAAAGGAAAAGAAAAAATCAGCATGTACATGATAATATACAAGGCCATATCAAGGCTGAAACTGGCCTCATCCAATGCCCATCAAGTGTCTGCAATGAGCAAACCGCTCTGGAGGCAAACTCTTTGTCAACAGATCAGCCGGGTTGTCATCCGTATGAATCTTAACAAGCTGAATTTGCTTGTTCTCTATCACCTCTCTGGTGAAGTGATACTTCACATCCACATGCTTCGTCTTTGCATGAAAGACAGGGTTCTTTGCCAACTGGATGGCACTCTGACTGTCACAATGCAACAATGGAATATCCCCTGTATAGCCCAAATCAACCACTAACCGAGATAGCCATAATGCCTCCTTGCAAGCCTCTGTGGCTGCAATATACTCGGCCTCTGTAGTAGATAAGGCTGTGCACTTCTGCATCCTGGATATCCATGACACAGCACCTCCTGTGAATGTAAACACATAACCGGTAGTAGACTTCCGGTTATCTGGATGACCGGCATAATCCGAATCCGTGTAACCATGCACTAATGCATCCTGTTTGCCAAAGCAAATGCACAAATCCTGTGTGCCCTTCAGGTATCTCATGACACCTTTCACTGCTTCCCAATGCTTCTTGCCAGGGTTGGCCATGTATCTAGAAACCACTCCCACTGCAAATGCAATGTCCGGCCTAGTAGCAACCATGGCATACATGAGACTGCCACAAGCTGAAGCATACGGAATCTTGGCCATATCAGCCCTGTCTCTATCTGACTGTGGGCTGTCCATAGCACTGAGTTTCACATATGGAGGCAAAGGAGTACTAGCCTTCTTCCCCCCGTCCATATTGAACCTCTGCAAAACTTTGCCAATATATTCCTTCTGAGACAAATACAACACATGCTGATTTCTGTCCCGAAGTATCCGCATACCCAAGATGTGATTTGCATCACCCAGATCCTTCATATCAAAGGTCTCATGCAGCCTCTTCTTCAAGGCATCCATCTCTTTACGAGATTTCCCGGCAATCAACATATCATCAACATACAAGATGAGAATCAATAGACTGCCATCCAAAGCTTTTTTGGTGTACAAGCAGTGATCTATGTCACTTCTCCTGAATTTCTGAGATTTCATGAATGTATCAAATTTATGATACCATTCTCTTGGTGCCTGTTTGAGCCCATAAAGACTCTTTTTCAGCTTGCATACAAGCTTCTCCTTTCCACTTACTGCATAACCCTCTGGCTGCTGCATATATATCTCCTCATGGAGATCACCGTGAAGAAAAGCAGTCTTCACATCCATCTGAATCAAGTCCAGATCATCATGTGCAACCAAAGCCAGCACAGCTCTAAGTGTGGTCATTTTGACCACTGGAGAGAAGATCTCATCAAAGTCCACACCATATTCCTGCTTGAAGCCCTTAGCCACTAACCTGGCTTTGTATCTTGGCTTTGCATCTGGTGCAACTTTGAGCCTGTATACCCACTTGCATGGCAAAACCTTCTTGCCTGCAGGCAAATGCACCAACTTCCATGTTCCATTTTTATGCAGAGAATCCATCTCTGACTTCATGGCACGCTCCCAAAGAGCCTTGTCTGCCCTCTGTAAAGCCTCTTTATAACATGAGGGCTCTCCACAGTCAGTAAGCATCAAATAGTCAACCCCTGGAACAAACCTGTCAGGGGCTCTGGAGGGTCTAGTGGACCTCCGTACCCAATGACCATCATTTGCAGGTTGCTGTCCAGCCTGCATATCACCCATTGGTGGCTCCTGTTCCATGCCATAAGGCTGAAAAATCATGCCCGGTATATCCTCTAACTGTGGTATATATATAGGGATATCTTCTGCCATGTCTGGCTGTCCATTTGGACCATTTTCAGCACCATTTAAGGGCTGGATTTCCTGCTGTAATGGCTGATTTACAGCCCTTTGTTGTTGTCCATGATGTCCATCATCATCAAAGATGACTCTGCCAGGCTCCTGTTGCCTTGCAGGCTCCTTATACATGCATGTTTCATAAAAAATGACATCATTGCTGCGTATGATCTTTCTATTCATGGGATCCCAAAGTCTATACCCCATTTCACCTCTGTCACCATATCCTAGGAATATGCATTTATGAGACTTAGGATCAAGTTTGGTGCGCATTTCCCTGCGTATGTGCACGTACGCAACGCAACCAAACACTCTCAAGTGCTTGTATGACGGAGGCTTCCCTGTCCATACTTCCTCTGGCACTTTCCCACCAAGCCTCGTGTTAGGTGACCTATTTATAAGGTGAACGGCTGTCATAACAGCTTCAGCCCAAAAACCATGAGGTAATGCAGCATGTGACAACATAGAACGGACCTTCTCCTGTATGGTCCTGTTCATCCTCTCTGCTGTCCCGTTTTGTGGAGGATCATAAGGAGTAGAGAGCTCCCTCTTGATGCCTTTAGCATCACAAAAGTCCTGAAACTGTTTGGACATGTACTCTCCACCATTGTCGGAACGCAAAGCCTTCAGTGTTTTGCCAGTTTGATTCTCAACAAGAGCAACAAACTTCTCAAACACTGAGAATGTATCACTCTTCAAACGAAGAGGATAAACCCACACCTTGCGTGTGGCATCATCAATAAAAGACACAAAGTATTTTGCCCCTCCCAAAGAAAGCTGAGGCATCTCACATACATCTGTATGCACAAGCTCTAACTGAGCATCTTTCTGTCCAAGAGCTTTCTTGTGGGGGCACTGTAGTTGCCTACCATATATACAATGCTCACAAAATTGAAAACTTGAAAACTTTAGAGAAGGCAAGTAACCCAAACGAGACAATTGCTCCATTCCTTTGACACTCATGTGTCCCAACCGGCTATGCCACATAGAGATTTCCGGCAGCTCGGTTGCATTTACATTAGCATGGTGACAAACACCTGCATGCATGAAATAAAGAGTGTCCACCTTAGAGCCTCTGGCAACAACCAGTGAGCCCTTACTAATCTTCCACTTTCCACTACCAAATGTGGTAACATAATCAGCATCATCAAGCTGTCCAGTAGAAAGCAGATTCTTTTTGATCTCAGGCACATGCCTGACATCATGGAGCATAAGCTGTGAGCCATCTGAAAACACAAGCCTCACATCACCTCTGCCAAGTATCTTGCATGCATGGTTATCACCCAAATAAACCACTCCTTCATTGCCAGCAGTATACCTGACAAACAAGTCTCTGCAACCTGTGACATGAAAGGAGGCACCTGAATCAATGATCCATGAGTGCATACCATGACCACCTGTAAGAAGTGAATGGGCATCAAGTGAAGACGTAAAGAGGACCTCATCCTCACTGCCACCTGCATGTGACACATTGATTTCTTCAATCTTGACTCCACTTTTGCCCTTTGGCTTTACATCTTTGGCTTCATCCTTCTCTTTGTCTTTGCCTTTTCCCTTTTCCTTTTGATCATTTTTCCATTTGTAGCATTGTTTTTTAATGTGTCCCTTCTTGCCACAATAATGGCATTCCAAATCCTTTTTGGAGCAAGACTTGCTCCTTCCCCTTTCTTGGCTTTTCCCCCTTTGCTGGGATCTCCCACGTGCATTCATTGCATTGGACTTGCAAACAGAGTTGTTTTTCCTGTTCATCTCTTCTTGAAGAAGAGCACCCTCAACATCTGCATATGACAGCATAGCATTCGAATTGCTAGTGGCTGTCCTGAATGTGTCCCAACTCTCTGGCAAAGTGCATAACAAAAAGGTGGCTTTGAACTCATCGTCCATTGCCAACTTTTGATTAATGACTTGGCTGACAATACCATTAAACTCATTGAGATGGGCTGTCATAGACGCCCCTTCCTTCATCTGAAGACCTATGAGTTTCTTCAACCAATACACTTTGCTTGAGGCACTTTGTTGGGCATACAAGTCCTGCAATCTCTGCCACATTCCCCAAGCTGTCTTCTCTTCACGAATGCTGAAAAGTAATGAGTCTGACACAGACAACATGATAGTAGATCTTGCCAACTCATCCATATCTTCCCACTCTTCAGCAGTAAGAGAAGCGGGCATTACACCCCTTTCTTTGATAGGCTTGTGCTGCTTTTTCTGGAGCAACACATTGTAGCACTGGGTTTGCCAAATATCATAATTATGCGAGCCTTCAAGCTTCTTGATGTGAAGCAATGAAGAGCTCTCACCTGTGGTTGCCATAGCAAAATGCAACCTGTAAATGCCTGACTCCCTGCAAAGTGTGCAAACACTGCACCAAAAGCACACAAAGTGCTCACAGTTTTTCTCCCAAGCTTTATCTCCCACTGCGGAAGCAAGAATGCAACTTTTCTCCCACTTTTTGTGATGAAAACACCAAAATCTGGTTGCTGCAGATTTTGGACAGCACCTCAAATGTGCTCTTTTGCCCTTCCAAAGTACTGTACAGCAGTACCAAGTGCTCACCAATGATGTACCAAACCTGTCTCGGCAAGTACAGCAGCTGAAATTGAACCTTTTGGTCACTCAAAACAGTGTACAGCCATGCCAAAACATGCACAAAGCTGTGCCAAATCTGTACCAGCAGGTACAATAGCAATAAATGCTCTCCTGGCTGTCCAAATGAGTGAAAATCAGACTTTTACAGTCTCGAACACTGCATACAACAGTCCCGAACAGAAATTGGGCAAAAGCCCCTTGACTGCAAGCTGATTTCTGAGGATTCAAGGCATAAATGTCTTGCCTGCTGCTTTGCCAAGCTCAACAAGCATACAAACTTGAAAAGCCCCTTGATTTGAGATCAATTTCTGATCATGCATGGTACATTGACGCACATGAAGGCATCCAGAGTGTTAACGATGCTTCCCCTTGGCCACATATACATCAAATACATGAAAGCCCCTTGATTTACAGGCACATTGAGTGCTTGTAAGGCATCAGCACATTATCCACAGCATCAAATGCGATTGCCTGCATGCAAATCAATCCAATCGGCACAAAAGCCCCTTGATTTGCACTGCAATATGCTGCAATTTGCTGCAATTTTGCCCAAATGTGCGATTTCTCACATCATACAGCATGTATGAGTGCTTAATTGCACAATTACATCAAAAGCCCCAAATTTCGACATCCAATTTCCTGCAAATTGATCCTGATTTGACCAATTTCCTGCAAATTGATCCTGATTGTGACCAATGTCCTGCAAATTGATCCTGATTGTGACCAATGTCACCCCAATTTTGCCAATTTTGCTCAAAAATTGAGCAATTGGGCACCTGTACCTGCTCAATTGATAATTGTACCTGCTCAATTGCAAGTCCCAAAAAAAAATTTGAAGCAAAATACCTTTCAAATTTCTGATTTTTCTGAGTTTCTTGACTTGCAGGCTGAGACAGAGGCGGTGGTGGTGGCGACTTCGGTGCTGGGCAGCTTCTGGAGCATCTGATTGGGTAGCCCTTGTTGGGCTGCGAGGAGCAGGGCGACCACCCTAAACCCCTTTTACGTGGCTGAGCGTTGTCTTGCGTTCGCTTCTGGCCTCTTCACCGAGTAGCAGCGCTACATGATACCAGTTGATGGCTTCGCTTAGCGCCTTACGCTACTGATGTTTTCGCTTAGCGCCAGCCGACGCCCAGCGCTAGGCCTTCGCTCGTTGCCTCAGCCACGCTACACGCTGCCTTCGTCATGTTTCGCCTAGTACTAAGACTAGTACTCGACGCCCCGCTATGCTGCTTTCGTTGGTCTTTGCCTCACGACCCTCGCTTGTACGCATGGGCACGCATGCCTCGGGCTATGGCACAGCTGCTGCTACTGGGCAGCGTGGATTCGCCTGCTAGGCAGCGTGGATGAGCCTGCCTACGCTGCTGCTTCTCTCCACCCACCTGCCTGCGACTGGTCACACAGTCGACTAGTAGCCAGTGCTGCACAAAGGCGACCAGCGAAAAAAGGGCGACTCACAGAATGAGCAAACGACCAGCAAAAGGGCAAACAATTCTTGAAGAATCTGCTTGCACCGAATGGCTCTGATACCAGTTGATGGGAAGAAAACAGAATTAGGGTTTAGAGTTCATTCATGGGAGACATACACAGAGAAGCAAGGGAGAGAGAGAGAGAGAGTTGTGGGGATAAGTCAACTCATGAGACATGAGTGTGTGACTCCCCTATCACACATGTATATTGCACTAGTACACATAGTGCACTTAGTACATTAAAAGTACTAAGTGTACTATGTACTATAACTTATGGGCTTGTACACACTATAAGGGTGGGCATAACGCCTTTACCCCAACATTTATGTCTTTGCAATAGCATCAAACGGCCATAATTTACATGCCCAAACCTAGCATGCCACAATTCTAGTGGTAACCACATGCGCATCATGCTCTCTCCTATCAAACCTCTCAAGCTGATATAACCCATGATACAATGTGCCAGAAGTGACCAATGCATAGCCACCTTCACGGTCTTTCACTATGCATCTATCGTCCTCCAAGTTCGCTGCATATCCTCTTTTAGCAAAAGAGGAGACGGACAACAAGTTCTTCTTAATTCCTGGGACATACAACACATCTGGAAGACATAAGTCTACACCATCTGTTGTTGTGAGGATCACCTCACCAACACCCCGAACTGCATAAGAAGAATTGTTTGCACATGTTACCCGCTTGCCTTCAGGGGCAGCCATAAGCTTCTTAAACAAATCCCTCGGTGAGGTAATGTGTTTAGAAGCACCGCTGTCAAAGTACCATGTGTTGTGTCTTTCATTGACACAAAGGCATATGCTCCAATGATGCATCATAACTACAAGTAAGGAAAGTCCACTCATCTTCAACAAGATTTACTGATGCATCATCTTTCCCTGCAGGTGATGAAGAAGAATCTACAACCATGCCGCTTTCCTTTTTCTTCTCCTTTGCAAGCCTTTTTCTGCACTCATTCAAGTAATGACTTGGTTTCTTGCAGTAGTGACATTTGCCCTTTTTCTTGGGCTTTGCCTGCATCATTTTTAGCCTTTTTTGAAGGCTGTCCCGAATCAGCCTTTAGCTAAAAACTGTGTTTGGCTTTTCCTTTGCCCTTGTCTTGGGCAACAAAAGCCCCATCACTGCCATGCATCCTGGAAGATTGGCTCTTCCGATTCTGCTCCTCCTATAGTAACAAGCCAACCAACTCTTCAAACAAGATTGGTTCGAGGTTTCCCCGCATAGATAGAATGAGCGATATGTAAAAGTTCAAGTAGGTTTCTGACAGAGATGATAGGGTCCTGGAAACGAGCTCCTTTTCAAAAATGACATCATGAGTATTAAGCAGCTCCTCCCGAAGATCCTAGATCTTCGTAAGATGATCAGCCATACTATCACCATCATTCATGTCCAAGTTCTCAAGCTCTTTCTTGAGAAACGCAACCCCCTCCTCATTCTTTGCCTAATACATGGCTTCAAGTACATCCCAAGCTCGTCGTGAGGTCTAGCAAGACTGAATATACGGTATGATTGATCGCTTTGCTGACAAAGCAATCAAAGCCATTGCTTGGGCATTGCGAGTATCCCATCTCTTCTACTCCTGTGAGAGAGGAGTGGTTACTACAGCGTGTTAAGCACCACGGCCAAGCATGTTAGGTGCTATGTTAACCGGGCGTACATCTTCACCTGACACATAACTCCATAATCCTTTAGCCACAAGAAGATTTCGGACCACGAAACTCCAAAGGGAGTAATTAGTGCCATCCAATTTGTCCTCTTGGGACAAAACCCCGAATATATCCGTCGTATTTCCAGCCCTTTGCTGAAATCTCTTTACCAAGAGATAAGCAAACACGTGCAACCAAATGCTATAAAAAGCACCTGCAGGCAAAATCCCAAACGCACCGGAGTGCAATGCCAAGCAACCACAAAGTCTTGTGCAAATGTTTTGCCCCCACCCCCGGCGGCGAATACAAGGCTACAGATAATTGCAATGCTGAAAATCCCTAAATTTATGAGCACCAATGGTCTGATTTACGTATCAATTGCACATAATTCATAAAAGCCCCAAAAATCTGTGGACCAATGAGCTTTAATTGTGCAATTAAGCACTGATTTTAAGAAAGCCCCAAATTTCTCTGTCCTGTAACTGCAATTGTGCATTCAAGCACAAATTTCTAAAAAATCTCCACATTTCCCTAAATCCTACGCTTCGATGTTGCCCTGCACTGCTGCCTACACTTGATTTTTGCAAGGAAGCAATAAATTCACAAAATCCCTATGAATTGAAGCAAAAATCGATTACCTATATGGCTGGAACCTGAATTTGCAGAGTTTCAAGCGAGCAGATGGCAGACAACGAGCTGGCAACAGCAGATGTGATACCATGGATGGAGGCGTTGACCCTCTGGCGACGGCCTCTGACCAACAGACGGGCAACAAGCTGAAGCAAGACGTCAGCGACGCACGTGGCAGACTTGCAAGCACGGCTACAGGTCCAATGAGCTGGAGACGGAACCGGCGGAAGATGCACGGGCTACAGTGAGAGATGGCAGGACCCCTCAAGCGAAACCAGGCAGCACACGCGGGAGCTGTCGGACGAAGTCGCAGATGACGGGAGTCTGTGACATCCCGTCGCATTGTAGGCCAATAGAATGACCTCTCTAACTTCTCCAAGGTACTGTTGATACCCCTATGACCCCCAACAAGAGAATCATGGACATCATGGAGAAGGACTTGGCGCTTTTCTTTGAGTACACAAAGACAGAGCTTCAAAAATAACCAGCCATCCCGTATACTATAGTGACCTGGTTCTGAATTGAGAACCAACTGATATTGAGTCTTAAACTCTTCCGAATCCGGATACTATGCCTTCATACTATCCAAGTCTTTGCCTTGAATTTCTAGCACAGTGGACTCCTGCAATGTCTGAATAGTGCCCTTTCGATTAAGAGCATCAGCAATGGGGTTATTCTTGCCCGGAACATATTCAATCATTTCCCCAAATTGTTGAAACAATTGATTCATAAACTGTCTGTCACTCCATGGGGCACTGGGCATGGTTTGCAACCATTTAAGTGCTTGGTGATCTGTCTTAACTGTGAAGTCCCTCCCCTAAAGAAAGAGCTTCCAATGCTTAAGAGCAGTCATCACTCTCAAGAGCTCTTTGTCATACACCGAATAATTCTTTTCCGTGTTATTCAATTGGTGGCTATAATAAGCCACTAGTCTACTATCTTGCTATAAAACAACTCCAATGGCAAGGATATAGGAATCGGTGATCACCTCGAAAGGATCATCCCATGATGCCAACTTCAAAACTAGTGACTCAAAGACAACTTTCTTCATTGCTTGGAATGCCTCTAGAGCCTTGCCCGTGACGGACACTTTTTGACAACGAGTCTTCACGCCCTTGAGGAAGTCCATAAGAGGTGCTGCAAGGTCAGAAAACTTGTCCATGTGGGTGTTGTAGGCCTAACAAAGACCCACAAATGAGCGGATTACTTGGACTATAGTGGGAACATCCCAACTTAGAATGGCCTGTACCTTTTCAAGATCGAGGCTAAAATACCTAATGAACTGATGATGTATCCCAGGTAATGAATTTCTTGTACTCCAAACTCACTCTTCTTGGCATTGATAACCAACTCATTGTCTTACAAGAGTTGCAAAACCTGTGCCACATCTTGCTCATCCTGCTCTGCAGTCCCTGAGAAGATAAAAAAGTCATCTAAGAAGATGAAGACGCATTTGCCAATGAGATCCCGAAAGGCTCGAGACATCATTTTGTTGAACGTCGTTGGTGCGTTGGTGAGGCCAAAGGACATCACCACAAATTCATAGTGCCCGCGCTCGGTCCTAAAGACCATTTTTGGAATGTCGGCCTCGAAGATCCAAAATTGATGGCAGCCACTCTTAAGATCTATCTTAGAAAAAAAAAATTGCACCATTGAGTCGTTCTAGGATGTACTCTATTCTAGGCATAGGGAATCTATTCTTTCACCATTAGCTTATTGAGCGCCCTGTAATCCACACATAAGCATGCGGACTTATCCTTCTTTTGGACAAACAAAATGGGAGCAACAAAAGGTGAGGAAGATGGTCGAATAAATCCAGACCGGAGTAGCTGGGCTAACTGTTGCTCGAGCTCGCTCTCCAATGCCTTAGAAAGGCGATAGGGGAACTTGCTTGGAGGTTCTGAACCAGGAACCAACTCTATGCGATGGTCCTCAGGTCTACTGGGTGGGAGATTGGGTGGGAGGTTGTATCGCAACATGATGTTACTCTATTGAGACAAAAGACCAGCCATCCGCTACTCCCCTACGGGTGCTACTTGAACTGCATTAGACTGAGAGTGGACATAAAGTAACACACACTCTGCTCCTTTTCGGATGGCTCGATAGACCAAAATGTGGAAAATGAGTGGAATTCCAAGAATGCTCTAACCCCGCGAATCATGAGAGGCTTAGGAAAGCCTTCAATGATGGTGAAAAGCTCATGCCTCCAATCAGGACATACTCTGTCTAAACCACTAGATCCCAAGGATCATGTGACACCCTGAAAGAGGGGAGACAATGAAGTCCCGTTGGAATGTGGCCCGCTAAACCTGAAACTCAAATTGTTGAGCTTTATGGTGATGTGTGTACATAAACCAGGGGCAAACCCGTCCATATCTAAATGATGAGGAACCAAGGTACAGCTCATCTTGGTGGCCAACTGGGGAGAGATGGCATCCTCAGAACTGCCCATGTCAAAGAGGACAATAAACTGTTGTCCCTTTGCACTGCCATAGGCACGGTTGAGAACCTTTGTCTTTCTCTCAGCCTCACCCTCCTGCTTATTATCAAATACCATTGGTGGCACTGAATTCAAAGAGGGCACAAGTTGAACTGCGTTCGAGGTTGAAGACAGAGGTGTGGATAAGGATGCTACAGTTTCTACTGTGGAAGTGGATACCTTAGCAGACTTTTCAACTTGGAACTTAGTAAAATCTTTCTTCCCGTGTCCAACAATGTGACAGAAGAAACAACGATTCTCTGTCTTGTACCGTGTCTGTTCATCTGGCTACAGATGATCTCCAGTGATTCCCTCCTTACCTTTTTCCTCAGGAGTCTTTTCTTGGGCGTAGAATCTTTTATATTGCCCAATTGACCCGGAGAATTTTTCTTTTGGTCCTTCTGGTCTTTGTTGTTCTAAGCCCCCTTACCCTGGGCAGATGACTACTCGGTAGATGCCTGTTGTTGGGACTTTGGGAAAGATTGTACCTACTTGGGCTTACCTTCGTTCAACATCAGCTCCTGATTCTGAGTAAGGGTCAGTGCTCGTGCATAAGTCTGAGGCTCAAAATTCCTCACTGGGTACCTAATGGTAGTGTCTGTAAACCGGCCTCAGTCTTCAGACGAAACCAAAGGGCGGTGCAAAACAAACTTGCACACAAAACACTTCAACACCATCGAGGACCTAGAAAAGAAAAACAAACAGGGGGAGCTAGAGTGCTCCTGCAAACAGTACACGAACACCAATTGGCCCCAAAACGCAGTGGCACCCCTTGCGGTATTTCTTTAATTGATTATAAGAGATTTGATTACAATATGGCTGGAAACTCAGCCATCACAATAGAACTCCTGAAGCCTGCAAAGACCCTGCATCATGGCTTCTTGTCCACTCGGCATCCACAAATAAGTCCAGCCATTGTTCACATCAAAAGACTCTTTCACATGGAATCTGCATACAAAAGCTTTCTCCCATGATCAGGCCTCTCACCCTATGAACGGCATCATACTGCATCACAACACAGACTCCCAAACTGTCTCCCAAAAGAGAACTCACATCACAACACAGCATACAAAACAGTCAACACACCTGTACCAACCCTCTCTACCTTCCAAGGGTACTATCCATCTCTGCCATGGATTCCCTGTTCCCTGTCCAATCAGTATAGCAAGGTTGTACCAAACATGTGTCCATTCATGTACCTTCTGCCTACATGTGACCTATCTCCTGGAGAACCATAAACATGTTTCCTCGAGAAACCTACGACCTGTTTCCACATGAGACCCTTAGGCATGTTTCCCTTTGAAACCTTTGTCCTGTTTCCATACAGAACCATTCACAACACCATTCAACAACAGTGCCAACAACGGCATACATCTAGTTACCTGTTCCCTCATGAAACATCTGGAAACATAGAGATGCCCATAACTATAGGTCCCTTTGTTCCTTTCTAGCAGGAAGAAAAAAATCTGCTCCATGAGCATACAGCCATGCAAGCTTGCATCACTCCCATGCCAAGAAACACATTCAAGCGACCTATACTTGCAGCCGGAAACCCAAGCACATACCTGAATTTGCTGCCAACCAAAACAGTCCATAAACAGTCCTCGAACTGATCTCAAAACAGTCCCGGAATTGCTCATGTTCGTAGCCACATGCACTGCCACGAAACAGTCCATAAACCTTTCCAAAACAGTCCCGAAACAAAGCAAAGAGAAGCTGAAAGTTCCATCACTTGAACGCCATCGACATGATGTCTATGTTCATGAAAAACCAGCCCCTGTCCGCCTTTATATCCAGAAAAACTAGCCCCCTCGCCACCTACAAAAACACGCCTCCTCCAAAAAGCACCAATGCTGCTGGGCGTTTCATAGCAAGCAAGGGAGTGAAAGAGAAAGCCAAGGCGCATGTGCAGTCCTACTGTTTTTCCACCAGTAGATAGGCGCACCCAACCATCTGCTCTCTGCAATCCAGCCAACCAGCGTGTAAGTGCTGTCCAGCCATCAAGCGGCACTCTGTTTTTTGCAGTCCAGCGATCTGCTTTTTCACTAATCAAAAGGCGCCTAGCTGCCATGCCATCTGCTTGAGAGAGAGAAAAAGCACAAGCGCAAGAGTGGCGCCTGCTTTCTGCCCGCCAGCCCTTCTTCTTTTTTTTTAAGCACACACGTGGCCCCAATAATAGCATATGGGCCACGTTTACTTTCATAAAAAGTATTATAATGTTTTTAAAGGTTTTTAAAGGTGTTTAAAAACCTTTAAAAAGTATATGGGCCACGTTTACTTTCATAAAAAGTATTATAATGTTTTTAAAGGTTTTTAAAACCTTTTGAATTAAAATCTCTTTGACCCCTTCACACTTGGGGTTGTCCACACATGGGTTTCCTTTTTAACTCCAATTTGATGCCATTCACACTGTCCACCATGTCCCCGTGCACACCTGCATACTGTCCAGAGAAAAACACAGGGTCGTGACAGTGTCTAAACCTCGAATAAACTGCTTGAGCTTATCTTCTTCCGATATGCCCAACTGATGGGCCATTGTAAAGACCTTGTTGGAATAAGTCAAAACAGGGAAACCACCCTAAGTGAGTTTGTAAAACTCATCCTCAAGATTGGTCATGTCCTGTGGTGGAAGAAAACGGGCTTTTAGGTCAGCCACAAAGGTGTTCCAATGAAAACAGAATCGGCATGTGATGGGGTCTGAGTGAAGTTGTGACCATGGTTGCCACCAAGTAACAGCTTTCCCCATGAGTTGGGGTACTGCTACATGGACTTTGTCTTGTGGATCTATAATTTCAGCTCAAGGAAAATGTGCTTCAAATTGATGAATGAATTGAGTAACTGTAGCATGATCACACGTACCATCATACTTACTAAAATTTGGAGAGATTCGTATGACGGTGATGGTAGGGTCGATGGAGGACGAGGAATTCGGAGTCTGCTGAGGGAGAGCCGCCAGAATCTATGCCATCATTTGCTTATGCTGGATTTGCATAATCTCCCAGTCGAGTCTTTGTTGGAACTCTCACTCGGCTTTCTCTCTACAGCGTTGGTCTTCCTCATATTTGCCTGTGGCTTCCTTATCCCTTTGTTCTTCCGCACGTCTCAGTTTTTTCTCTTCTTCTGCTTTTCTTTTTGCTTCTTTTTTCTTCTTTGTTTTTCATGTCCATCTTCGTCTTTTCTTCTTTGTTCCTCCATATGGCGAAGGACCTATGCCAGATCTGAGATGCCTTCTTTGGGCTTCTATTTTTAGCGGCAAGCTGCATCTTCAGAGAATTTGTTTGCTTCACCATTATTCTCAGAAGCTCTTCTGTGCTTGGCGGAAGCATTTTTTCTATTCAGAAGCTTTGTGCCTCCATCTTTTCTTGTTAGCTCTCTTGTAGAGGCCTGGGTGTTTTTTCTGGACCACAGTCTTACCATCCACCGGATGCTCTCACTTCTTTAGGTAGCCGAGTTGGGTTACCAGTCTGATGCTCTGATACTAACATTACATACACTGAGCTTGACCGTGATAAAGCACAACAGGGCCTTCTTTATAGCTTTGTGGTGAGAATCTTTAGCATCCACTTTAGAGAGTAGAGAGACAGAGAATGAGGATGTAGAAGACGACACAACATTGGTTCCAAATACCCACTAAAGAGTCCCCCCTGCAAGCAGGAGTATTTGCTTAAATTATTCTTTGGAGAATGTTGTACAATGCTTGAGAAACAAGCAATATGAATAGTATCAAATACAGATCCCTATAACTTCAAATTGCAATTCAGAGTTGGTTTGATACTCCAACCATTCCGTACAAATTGGTTACCCTTGATTTAATGTAATTTCTGGTAAAATTGTGCTGATAAATTTGTGATAATCATCATTTTGCATTTAACCCTTGGTTAATGCCTGTAAATCTCACTCAAAATCAAGATTATTCATAGCCAGAGTTGCATTTGGGAATGTGCATAAGAATGAATGCTATATGCATTATGTATTGGGCACATTACATCAGTGTAAAAATGGGATCAGACACTGCCCTTGTCCAGAATAAGGCAAGAGGTAAGACCTCCCGCATAGATTTGGGTTTGCATTGCATAATGACATAAGATAAACATCAAAAACCCAAAAGAACTGTCAACAAAACATTTAAACATCCAGACTAATGTGCACTTGCTCCATTAGCCTCTCCCTCCCTTACTTCATCACGCATCATGTCGGCTCCCGTCTTCACCCGTGTGCCTTGATCTCCAATAAGAGTACATGTAACATGACTACTATGCGGAAGCGTTCTTAATGATGATTAACGCAAAGCAATAAAGACTTTGCGTTAAAGATTAACGCTAATCACATGCTCATGACATAGAGAAGTAGAGAGAAGGAGAAGAGAGAGATTCTTTACCTAACCTACACCTACTATATATTACTGAATGAATGAGTAATTAGAATGATTGTCATAGATCCAATGTAGATCTAGCCTATAAATGCTATGAATGAACTTATGCTTATTGTCCTCCATTGTGAGTTAAAGGAAAACGCAGATTTGGAGATGTACTTGGCTGATCCAAACTGTTAGACTGCATGTCCTTGGTTTTGGCTCTGCAATCTTTGTCTTTGCATGATTATGAATGACCCATGACTTGCCTTTATATAGGAAAGTGATAGCAAGTCGTAATCAGGTTGGTTTTCACTTTTGTGTTCATATTGTGCCCATAATATGTCCCAACCATTGGTGCAAGTCCTGGGCAGCTCCAGGCACCTATAGGGCCACCAAATTGGCTCCACCCTGCCCATATACGACCTCCAACTTTGCCCTTAAGGCGGCTGTAAGAAATAATCACGTCTATGTGGCACCGGATTAAGGTGTGCACGTGACATTCCCTCCCTTCTTCTTCATGTTGTTCCCTTTCTTGCCTTGCTTCTTCTTCACGTTGTTTCCTTCTTTGCCTTGCTTCTTCTTCACATTGTTCCCTTTGCTTCTTCTTCACGTTGTTTCCTTCTTTGCCTTGCTTCTTCTTCACGTTGTTCCCTTTGACGATCTTGGTCTTCACATTCTTTTCTATTTTTTTTTTCAACTGGCTTTTTGGCCCAAGATCCTCCCATAGTTACCAAATTTCACCGTCCGTAGACAGCCGCCCAAAGGCGCTTATTTATCCACTTGTAGGCGATGCCACCGAGGAAGCACCAAGGAGGGTTTTGAACCCAAGACCTCTTGGTCCTAGGCTAACACCTTCACCACTTAAGCTATCACCTCATTGGCTTGGTCTTCACATTCTTGTTGGTAAATCTTTTCCCTTTCATGGGATTGCCGTTCAAACATTGCCCAACTAGCTTCACTTTGCCTTTTCATCAAAGCGAAAATATCCTCTATGGTTGCCATGAAGAAACGTTTGCTGTTTTTTTGCTATAATCAGTCCCAAAACCCTAAAACTAGGCTTCTACATGCGTCCTAGACACCCTAGAACCATGCTAGACTTTCAAGTACTATACTATGCTGACAATGAGCAAAAAGCTGATGCAAAAAGGCTAACTTTCTCTTTGCTGAGGGTTTACATGCGTAGAAAGAGGGGTAGGGAAAAATTTTGGATTTTCATCCTTTCTGCTTCTTCCAAACAACTCCCTAGCTATATGCAAGAAGAGGGTAGGCTACACAAGCTGAATCCTATTTTGCTCTGATAGATTTTTATCTTCTAATCTCTCTATTAACTATTCTAATCACATGATTAAGAACTAGAATGACAAGACTTTAAAGATTTAAGCCAAAGAACTTGAGTTGATTGAATTGCACATGGGAGCCCTCTTTAAATAGGGACTGAAGAGTTACAATCAAAGAGTCATGTCCCTGTGCAAGATCATGTCCTTTCATGAATTGATGTGTCTTTAGACTAATAGTTGTGTCCCAAGTGAAGTGGTGTGACCCTTCGAGAGGATGTGTCCCTTGACTGATGACCACTCAAGAAGGCACAACTCTTCACTAATGAATAATATTATTATTAGTCACAAATCATGACAGTTCAGTGGGAGGGGAAAGGTTAGGAGCAGAGCGCGAGTTCGCCAGAAGATTCGTACCGAGTTGGAACGGTGGAGCATCGCTTTCACCCATGCTCCAAATTAAGCAAGAGGGAATGTCACATGCACACTCTCTCAAGTGTGACTTCTTCTTCTTCTTCTTCTTCTTCTTCTTCTCTCTCTCTCTCTCTCATCGCAGGACCTTCTTGCACCGGCTCAGTTTTACCACCTTGAGCACCATGTCACAGTAGCCCAGGATGGATGTATTAGGGTGATATGAGAGCTCTCTGCTCATGTACCTAGATCAGATTTTATAGCTCTAGATTTTTATTATCTTTCTTTATTACTATTTTGTACCCAAGATGATGTACCTCATGCATATGATGACGAGTGCAGAGCCCTGTACTCACGGCTCCGCATACAAAGAGCCTTGGGAGCCATCACAGAGCAGGAGTCGAGGAGAGAGATGAGGAGACTTACTCGCCGCAAAAGGCAGGCCTTCGCAGAGATACAGGAGCTAGAGATCTTCCATTTCTTCATGAGTAGAGATAGCCCTATCTCATGGCAGCACTTCAGAGAGCCCCGAACACCAACACCTATTGCAGACCCACACACATGGCACACATGCAGAGGGCCTATACCACGCCCCACAACAACCACCTATACCTTAGCCACAGGAGCCTCGACCTACCACAGCTAGCTTCTTTACCCACTCGATGGTAAAGGAAGCTATCCGCCGCCTACAGGGACAAGCCGCCGACCATATGGGCCTACAGGGTGAGCATCTCATATATGCAGTCGATTCTTTGGCTCCTTTTCTTGCACACCTGTTTAACAAGGCACTAGCAGAGCGTTTGCCTGCGGAGCGGACGATGCACACCATTGTGCCGATCCACAAAACAGGGGATATGCTCGATCCGAGCAACTACGGGACGGTTATGGTTGGCCACGTGTTGGCCAAACTCTATGGTGTAGTGTTGGAGCAAGAGCTTAGCTTATATGCTGAGCGAGCAGGTTTACCCTCTTCAGGGCAGGCAGGCTTCAGGAGAGCTTTCTCTACCCACTGACCATGTATTCACTTTGAGATGTATGATCGATCAGGCCAAAGTGAGGACGAGAAAGCTCTATTGCTGCTTTGTGGATTTCCACAAGGCATTTGACACAGTACCACGAGAGAGGCTCTTTCAGCGCATGCAGTCTCTTGGCATACCAGCAGATATGACATGGGGCATCTATGCATTATATGAGCAGGTTTTTGGGCAAGTCAGATGCCCAGGAGGTATGTCCAAGACTACTGCTAGCACCATTGGTGTGAAGCAAGGATGCCCACTTTCCCCCACGCTATTTGGGTTATACATTGATGAGGTGGCTGACTTCATTACACGGGGAGGCGGAGATGGAGTTGATTTAGCAGGTACCTCAGTACATATTATGCTTTATGCTGATGATATTGTATTAGTGTCTGAGTCTCCAGGAGGTCTACAGCAGCATCTACATGCACTCAATGATTTCTGCACACAGAGGGGTCTTACTATGAACCTTGGGAAAACCAAGGTTATGGTCTTTCATACATCGAGACAGGGCAGGAGCCAGCTGACATTCACTCTCGCAGGACGCCAGGTGGAGGTGGTGACATCATACGTGTACCTAGGGGTTACCTTCTCTGCAGCCACGCGCTTCACCATGGGTTCAGCAGCCAGAGCTAGATTGACACGGGGATATGCAGCATTGGCTATGCTAGAAAAAAAAAAAAAAAGATTTTATTAACGTCTTCCAAAAGACCGAACTCGGCCTATGAGACAAATCAATGTACCTGTGTGGGGTATCCTCTGTCATCCCAACAAAATGAAAAAGTACTGAACTAAAAAGCTGAATCTGGGTATGCAATAAGTACAATTGTTGGGTGTTGGACTCACACACTCACACACACAAACCTGCACATTAGGGTTAGGTGCAGGATGGAGAAGCTCACACAGAAATGAGAAATGAAATGAAATGATATATTAACGTCTTCAAAAGGCCAAAATGACCTATGAGACCAAAAAGGTTACAACAATTGGTGGATCTGATACAATGTCTGTGTAAGAAAAGCTAAAAAACAACTAACTAAAACTGAAATAACTGTGAGGAAAAGTACGGTACTAGGAGCTCCTAATGGATAACATCTGGGAGGAAAACTCTAGCAACAAAGGTAAGCATCATACACATCACTATCCAAAGATGTCTCTCATCGGTCGATGGCGGATATCCTCAATGTCCTCCATGGTGAGTACTCTGACTGGACGTCTCCCATGCCATGCTAGTATGGTCCTGATCCTCTGTTGTAGTCTCCGCCGGTGTCGAGATGGGCCTCTCATCTTGGGGCGCCTGGACCGCCCCAGCTCTATAGCCCGATCAATCAGTGTACCTCTAGTGCGGCTATACTCTGGGGCTAGCTGCAATGCCTGCTGGACTGACTGCTCAATCTCTGGTCGAAAGAAGTCAGTAATCTGCCTCTGTAGGTGTGTCTCCCTCTCTGATCCCGTCCCTCTCAAGAGACCCTCTCTATGTCTACTAAGCTCCAGCAAGTATAATCCGAGGCATCTCTGATCCTGGTATCTCATGACTCTAGAAAGTGGTCCGAAACCCTCTCTAAACAGGCAGTGAAAACGGCCTCGTATCTCATAATATACTGGACAATGACATATGTAATGTAACTCTGTCTCTGGCTCCATCTGGCATAGCTGACAAATCCTGGCCTTAGCTGGTACTCCTCTGAATCTGCCAGTCTCAATCTCTAGCTGGTGTGAGGATGTGCGCATCTGACCAATAACACACCGTACCCCATGAGAAAGATGAGTATCCATGTAGCTGGGTCTAATCACAAACCCATCCTGCGTAAGCTGGAGAAGATGATCCCTATAGAAAGCCATCTTCGTACCAAGCTCCTGTGTCGGCTGTATCCATGTCCTCCTAGTGTCCAGCTGAATCAAGTCCTGCCTGATAAGTCTGGTAATCTCTGCCCGTGTGAGAGAGAGGGAGGGTGCATCCAGGGAGTACTGAAATGGAGGTAGCCTTTCCATACTAAAGCCATGCAACTGGAACCAAGCTGTCATCTGTGCATACCAACATGATCCGTCTCCCTGTGATGCCAACTGTCGTGAAGACTCCAGGGCTAAGCGAGCATATCTGTCTCTAGGGAGAGCCCAAGTGCTATGTATAAAGGAGACTGATCGAGTGAGTGCCTCTACCACCAATGGGGGGGCAGCCATCTCTGCACGGATAATATCATGTGGTACGGAGGCCTTGGCCCTAATCATCCAGGAAATCATAGAAACCAAGGGCCTCTCCATATGTCTCCATCCATCAGTGCTACCAGCTCGGCTGTGGTGATCCACTGAGGGTCCCCATATCACCACTCCATACAGCATGGCTGAAGTGACCAAAGTGTCAGAGAGCCAGAGCTTTGTTCGAGGTTCGTGAAACTGAACCTGCGAACACATCCTCTCTAGTCTCCCCAATGCTGCATAAGCTCTGGTCAATCTGGTCTCCGCTGCTCTCCTCAAGGAAAATAGTGGGCCACTGAAAACCACAACAAGGTAAGTATATGCATCTGTATACTCCACTGTCTCCTGACCATATGTAAAGGTGGGTACTGACCTCGTAACCCACTGTGTTGTGGTGTTAAACACCATCACCTTGGTTTTACCAAGGTTAACAAACAATCCACTGTTGAGAGAGAGAGAGAGAGAGAGAGAGAGAGAGAGAGAGCCAAAAGCGTGGTATCCACAAAATGCAAGTCAACCCTTGCATGTGTGCCACATCCATATAATATAGAAGTACAAAATATTATATGTTAGAGTGTCCTTTCACACTTGATGTCCAAGGGGAAAAACCACATGCCCTTGGTTAAGCCCTGTTCACACATAGCACTACCATAAGTGAGCATATGCCTACAAATCCCCCCTGTAGTGGAAGTGTGAACCTGTACAAGGTAGCAGATCACTCTCTGTATGAGAGTAAGCCCAAAGCTTTGCGGAAAGCTTCAAACTTTTCTCGAGGTAAAGCCTTTGTGAATAGATCTGCAACATTATCCTCTGTAGGGCAGTAAGATAAACAGATCTCCCCTGCATGTAGCCTCTCTCTGACATAGTGATAATGAATCTCAATGTGCTTGGTACGTGCATGAAATACTAGATTTCGTGCCACGGTCATAGCACTCTGGCTATCAGTGAGAATGGTGGTGGGTGTCTGCTGACACTTACGAAGATCAGCCAATAGTCTCCTCAACCATACACAATCTACTGTAGCTGTGAAGACTGCCCTGTACTCACCCTCACAAGTAGATGTAGCAACAGTGGGTTGCTTTTTACTCAACCAAGATATGCATGAACTGCCAAGAAAAAAACAATTCCCACTGGTGGATTGCCTGGTATCATAATCACCAGCCCAATCTGAATCACTGTATGCATAAAGCTGCAAGCTGCCCCCCCCCCCCCCCCCCCCCCCCGGATAGAACAAACCAAGATCTAGGGTACCCTTAAGATAACAAAAAATGCGTTTGACTGCTTGCCAATGCTTTGTGCCTGGGCTGTGCATGAATTTGCTCAACAAAGGCACCCCAAAAGATATGTCTGGCCTCGTGTTACACAAGTAAATGAGGCATCCCACTGCCTGGTTGTAAATGCCGGCCTCAAAAGGCTCTCCAATATCATGCATAGTAAGCCGTACACCTGGTTCTACCGGAGTAGAAATGGGCTTACATTCATCCATGTGAAACCTTTTTAGCAAACTTTTTATGTACTTAGTTTGCTGCATAACAATGCCATCATCTGTATGCATAAACTCTATGCCGAGATAGTAGTGTAAAGGCCCCAAATCTGACATATCAAATTCAGCTTTCAAATCAGCTTTGAAATCTGAAATTTGTGCTTTGCTAGTACTTGTAATGAGCATGTCATCTACATACAAGATGACTGAGAATATCGGCATCGGTTTTCTTCACATACAATGTGCTTTCAGCTGGACTATTCTCATAACCTTGGCTGGTTAGATGAGCATGTATCTTATCATACCAAGCTCTTGGAGCTTGCTTTAACCCATACAATGCTTTGTGTAACCTGCATACTTTATGTTCCTCACCACGAACTACAAAACCAATGGGCTGATTTACATATACTTCCTCCTGTAAATCCCCATTTAAGAATGCAGTTTTGATGTCCAATTGATGCACTTTCCATCCTTTATGTGCAGCCAATGCAATCACTGATCTTATTGTGGTCATTCTAGAAGTAGGAGCAAAAGTCTCTTCATAATCTATTCCCTTTTTCTGGGAGTAGCTTTTAGCCCACAAGTCTTGCTTTGTACCTATCAATAGTACCATCAGACTTTCTTTTGACTTTGTACACCCACTTTGTTCCAATGACATGCTTGCCTTTAGGCAATTCCACAAGATCCCATGTATTGTTCTTCATGATAGAAGAAATTTCAGCTTGCATAGCTTGCAACCAATGCTCATTCTCATGTGCTTCTTCATAAGAAGAAGGCTCTTCTGAATCAAAGAGACCACCCATTGCTAATGCAGACTCCCCACGATGTACATTCAAAGCATGGCTGGAACTAGCCCTTGTTCTACCTCTGAGTGGAGCTGCAAGTTTGCTTTCTTGCAAAGTTTTCAGCAACCATCTTGGCACTGACTTGGCTGTGTCTATGGCTGTTTGCTCTTCCCTGACAAGATCTTCCACTTCTTCCATAGAAGGGGGCTGAATGGCTAGCTGTTCCACATGTTCTACATGAGGAGTTTCTTGTGTTGGGGCTGGCTGATCCGAATCCTCCCTAATTGCAATGGGTAAAAGTCCATCAAACTCATAGCTGTCCAGCTTATACAAGCCTTTGTATCGTGTTCCAGAAGTGACTATTTCATAACCCTTTGATGGGTCTTTCACCAAACACTTCCCATCTTCAAATTCAACCTTTAAACCTTGGTTGTTTATGGTTGAGACGAAGAGCAGATTTTTCTTTATCCCTGGAACATACAATACATTTTTCATACATATATTGGCACCATTGGCTGCAATAAGTATGACATTGCCAATTCCCTTTACTAAATATGTGGTATGATCTGCACATGATACAGTGCGGCCATTTGAAGCATAAACCAAGTGCATAATTAAAACATTTTTGCATGAAGTGATGTGGCTCGAAGCACCACTATCAAAATACCATGATGCATTCTGTCTGTCAGATGCAATGCAAGACATATCAGTGTCTGAAGCACTTGATGTGCCACTAGTGCATGTGACCAAAAAAGTGTACTCTTCTTGGATTACATTAGCTGATTGCTGTGCTTTGTCATCAGAAGAGTCTGCTACTGCATTGCCTGCTTCTTTCCTTTTCTCTTTTGCAATCCGCTTCCTACATTCACTGATGTAGTGTCCAGGCTTATGGCAGTAGTGACATTTGCCCTTCTTTTTGGGCTTGTTTGCATCCCCTTTGTCAGACTTTTCACCACCAGAAGAGGGCTGTCCATGACCAGCCTTGCTAGACTGTTGTCCCCCATGCTTAAAGCTCTTTGCTTTACCCTTATCCTTGGCTGTAAATGCCTTGTCTCCACCACAGTTGCTCGATAAGTTTGCTCTTGTTTGCTCTTCCTGCAAGAGTAAACCCACGAGCTCTTCAAAAGTGACGGGATCACCACCTCCTCTCATTGAGAGGTTGAGAGAGGTGTGAAAGCCCAAGTAGGAAGGCAGTAAAGAATGAAGAGTGTTGGTGACCATCTGTCTGTCTGGGATAACCTCATCAATGTTGAGCAATTGTTCCTGCAAATCTTTCACTTTGGTGAGATGATCTGCCATCATCCATAGAAAGAAGATCCAATTGCCTCTTCAAGTAGGCAACTCTTGCCTCGTTGCAAACCTGATACATTGCTTCCAATGTGTCCCATGCAAGCTTCGATGTCTTGCAAGAACGAATGTGCGGAATAATAGTCCTTTTCACTGAAAGGGCTATCCATGACATGGCCTATGCATCTCTAGAGTCCCATCTCTTCTGCTCTTGTGTGGGAGCAGGTTCTACATCAGGAGCTCTTTGAGCACCTCCCCTTTGCATGGCTGGCTGTATGGTAAGTGGGCATGTGTCATCACCACACACGATGCCCCAAAGCCCTTTGGCTACCAGCAAATTACGGATCATGAAACCTCGGAGGGAGTAGTTAGATCCATCCAACTTGTCCTCCTGGGTGAGCACACCAAATACACCTGTAGCATTCTGTGCCATGTCAACAAAATATACCTGCAAGCAAACCAAGCACCAATGTGCACTGCCAGGCAACCAAATGTCCTGTGCAAATGTATGCCTGCAAACCAAAGCAAGTGTAAACCTGCACCAAATTGTCCAATTACACACAATGTGTATACATACGCGACGAATCACACCTGTAATGCCCAATTACATGCTCCAATCAAAAAATCCCCAATTTTTATGCACTCCAATCGCTTCAATGTGCATTTAATTGGCCAATTTTCATAAAAGCCCCAAATTTCTGCAACTGAAAGAGGTTCAATTTGCTGATTTTGACCTCAATTTTGAAAACCCCCAAATTGCAATTTTTCAATTTGGCGTCAAATTGAGAAATCCCCCAAATTGCACCTGCAACTTTTCTTTGAATCTGACCTGCACAGAAGTGTCTGCAAAATTTGAATATTTTAATGCATATTTTCACTCACAGGAAAGTGCCTGCAGGCGAGTGCATTACGGATGGAAGGGACTTCTCTTGCAGGCGTCAGCCCAGGTCCAGATGTGTTGCTTTGCTTACAGGTGGCAGGCCAAGCCAGGTGTTGGGGCAAGCAAGCGCAGGTAGAGGCGGGCTGCCAACGCAGGTCGAGGTGTGGTGCCACCGGGGGTCTGAGCGGCAGGGAGCCGCCCGAGCTGCACCAGAGAGTTGACGATCGGGCAGGTGGAGGCGGCGCTGGACGCGAACAGCGGACGGAGCTGGAGGCTCGTGCGGAAGACTGAATGCCGGAGGCGAAAATCGTCTGTTGGGCGGCCGTGAGGCAGCAGTGACGGCGGCAGCTCTGCGAAACCAGGGTGGATCAGCAACGGGCGACGACGGGCCGGGACGGAATGGGCGGCCGGAACGGACCTGTGACGGCGGCGAGCCTGGGCAGCCGTAACGGAACAGCGACGACGACTCTGGCGACCGAAACGGAACAGCGTCGGAGGGGAGGCACTGCTGGTCGGCGGCAGTTTTGGGTGCACTATCGCCGCCGGCTGGGCAGGGAGGTGCCGCCCGCGGTCTGAGCGGCCGTGGTGGGCTCCCCACTAGCGCCGCCGGCTTTTGGTGGCCGGAACTGGCGGATGAAACCAGAGGCGACAGAACTATCGAACGGACGGCGACGAAATTCCGCAGGGCGACGGAATTCTGCAGGTTTCCTCCAGGGGTAAAATTCCATGTCCAGCTCCCTGCTCTGATACCAATTGTTGGGTGTTGGACTCACACTCACACACACAAACTTGCACATTAGGGTTAGGTGCAGGATGGAGAAGCTCACACAGAAATGAGAGAGAGAGAGAGAGAGAGAGAGAGAGAGAGCCAAAAGTGTGGTATCCACAAAATGCAAGTCAACCTGCATGTGTGCCACATCCATATAATATAGAAGTAAAAAATATTATATGTTAAGAGTGTCCTTTCACACTTGATGTCCAAGGGGAAAAACCACATGGGAAAAAGTGCCCTTGGTTAAGCCCTGTTCACACATAGCACTACCATAAGTGAGCATATGCCTACAACAATGAGTGGGGGAGGGGATGGAGCTCTACTACTAGGAGAATGCAAAGCTATATGCATGGAGTATACAATCATGATATGCAACCTAGCTAGCTCCATCCTGTACCATACTGGGGGTATAAAATGGTATACATCAATAAAGGGGGTGTCCACAGCTCCCTGAAGAACATGCCTGGGTCTGCTCTAAAGCGACCCAGTCGCTCCGCACCCTCTCTGTGAAACTGAGCTCTGATCTCTGTCATCTCTCTTTGGTATAGGCGGTGTCCGAAAGCCAGGTGTCCTCTGTCTCTTGCGGGCTCTGAGTGTCTCTGCTCTCTGGAGAGTAATTCCCTGCTGTGTAGGGGCTGGGAGTGGGATGGATCTCTGAAAAAATGTAGTAATCTATGTCTGTTGTCCCCCCTCTGGAGCTGTCTGAGCCTGTAATGATGTCTCTATGTGACGCTGTATGTCTAGAATGAATCTCCCCAGTATGCGCTGGTCTGTTGCCTCAAAGATCTGGCATAGGGAATGTGGCTCTCTGAATAAAATGGGATATCTCTCTCTGATGGCTGTATATGCTCTACGTCTGCATACATAATGCTCCTCACTCTCCACCTCCTCTCTGCACAATCTGCATACCCTCTCCTCTCGGGGGATCCATGCTGCTCTGCCAGTCTCGATCTCCAATCGATGTGATGAAACTCTAAGCTCACCAATAGCCACTCGGGAGCCGTGTGGTAAAAAGCCCTCCATGTATCTAGGCCTCTCTATAAATCCATCATCAGTGATACTCATGAAGTGATCTCTGTAGTATAGCATCTTCGGTGGAAGAGGCTGTGTAGGCGATATCCATGTCTCTCGTGTATAGAGCTGTCATAGGTCGTGTCTCAATACTCTGTTCCTCTCACTATGAGAGAGACGGATATGTGGTGCATCCCTGTCATACTGGAATGGTGGTAGATGATCCATGTCTAGGCCATGCTGTGAGAACCAATGTGTGACCTGTGCATACCATGATCCTCTGTCTCTTGCCTCAGCCAGCTCTCTAGATGCCTCAAAAGCTCTGTATGACAATCTATCATGTGGCATCTCTCTGAATCTGTCTAGCAGGCATATAGTTTGGAATATGGCCTCTACCATCATAGGAGGCGCAGCAAACTCTGCTCGGATAATGTCATGAGGTACTGATGGTTTGTTGCGTATCATGCATGCCATCATGAGGGCCTGTGGTCTCTCTATCTGTGTCCACCAATGGGTAGCAAGGCCTGGCACCCATACCGCTGCTCCATACATCAGTGCCAGTGTGACTAATGTGTCAAATAGCCACCTCTTCGTCAGGGACTCCTGAAAATGCGCCTAGTGGCACTGTCTCTCTAGCATAGCCAATGCTGCATATCCCCGTGTCAATCTAGCTCTGGCTGTTGAACCATGGTGAAGCACGTGGCTGCTGCTGCAGAGAAGGTAACCCCTAGATACACGTATGATGTCACCACCTCCACCTAGCGTCCTCCGAGAGTGAATGTCAGCTGACTCCTACCCTGTCTCGATGTATGAAAGACCATAACCTTGGTTTTCAAAAGGTTCACAGTAAGACCCCTCTGTATGCAGAAATCATTGAGTGCATGTAGATACTGCTGTAAACCTCCTAGAGACTCAAACACTAATACAAGCATAATATGTACTGAGGTACCTGCTAGATCAACTCCATCTCCGCCTCCCCGTGTAATGAAGTCAGCAACCTCATCAACGTATAACCCAAATAGCATGGGGGAAAGTGGGCATCCTTTCTTCACACCAATGGTGCTAGCAATAGTCTCGGACATACCTCCTGGGCATCTGACTCGCCCAAAAACCTGCTCATATAATGCATAGATGCCCCATGTCATATCTGCTGATATGCCAAGAGACTGTAGGCGCTGAAAGAGCCTCTCTCGTGGTACTGTGTCCAATGCCTTGCGGAAATCCACAAAGCAACAATAGAGCTTTCTCTTCCTCACTCTGGCCTGATCAATCATACATCTCAAAGTGAATACATGGTCAGTGGTAGAGAAAGCTCTCCTGAAGCCTGCATGCCCTGATGAGCGTAAACCTGCTCGCTCAGCATATAAGCTAAGCTCTTGCTCCAACACTACACCATAGAGTTTGGCCAACACGTGGCCAACCATAACCGTCCTGTAGTTGCTCGGATCGAGCATATCCCCTGCCACCAGGTGCATTTTCAGGAGCCCCGGACGAAGGGGTGGCTATTTGACACATTAGTCACACCAGCACTAATGTATGGAGCAGCGGTATGGGCGCCATGCCTTGCTACCCATTGGTGGACACAGATAGAGAGACCACAGGCCCTCATGATGGCACGCATGATACGCAGCAAACCGTCAGTACCTCATGACATTATCCGAGCAGAGTTTGCTGCGCCTCCTATGATGGTAGAGGCCATATTCCAAACTATATGCCTGCTAGACAGATTCAGAGAGATGCCACAGGACAAATTGTCATACGGAACTTTTGAGGCATCTAGACACCTGGCTGAGGCTGGAGAGAGGATCATGGTATGCACACGTCACACATTGGTTCTCACAGCATGGCCTAGACATGGATCATCTACCACCATTCCAGTATGACAGGGATGCACCACATATGTGTCTCTCATAGTGAGAGGAACAGAGTATTGAGACACGACCTATGGCAGCTCTACTATACACGAGAGACATGGATATCACCTACACAGCCTCTTCCACCGAAGATGATATACTACAAAGATCACTTCATGAGTATCACTGATGATGGATTTATAGAGAGGCCTAGATACATGGAGGGCTTTTTACCACACGGCTCCCGAGTGGCTATTGGTCAGCTTAGAGTTTCATCACATCGATTGGAGATCGAGACTGGCAAAGCAGCACGGATCCCCCGAGAGGAGAGGGTCTGCAGATTGTGCAGAGAGTAGGTGATTGTGCAGAGAGGAGGTGGAGAGCGAGGAGAATTATGTATGCAAATGCAGAGCATATACAGCCATCAGAGAGAGATATCCCATTTTATTCAGAGAGCCACATTCCCTACGCCAGATCTTTGAGGCAACAGACCAGCGCATACTGGGGAGATTCATTCTAGACATACAGCGTCACATAGAGACATCATTACAGGCTCGAACAGCTCCAGTGGGGGGACGACAGACACAGATTACTACATTTTTTTAGAGATCCATCCCACTCCCAGCCCCTACACAGCAGGGAATTACTCTCCAGAGAGCAGAGACACTCAGAGCCCGCAGGAGACAGAGGACACCTGGCTTTCGGACACCACGCCTATACCAGAGAGAGATGACAGAGATCAGAGCTCAGTTTCACAGAGAGGGTGCAGAGCGACTAGCTTGCTTCAGAGCAGACCCAGGCATGTTCTTCAGTGAGCTGTGGACACCCCCTTCATTGATGTATACCATTTTATACCCCCAGTATGGTACAAGATGGAGCTAGCTAGGTTGCATATCATGATTGTATACTCCATGCATATAGCTTTGCACTCTCCTAATAGTAGAGCTCCATCCCCTCCCCCACTCATTGTACTTATTGCACACCCAGATTCAGCTTTTTAGTTCAGTACTTTTTCATTTTGTTGGGATGACAGAGGATACCCCACACAGGTACACTGATTTGTCTCATAGGCCGAGTTCGGTCTTTTGGAAGACGTTAATAAAATCTTTCTTTCTTTCTTTCTCTCTCTCTCTCTACGGGACTTGCACCAACATATACTAAGGATCTACAGAATACCCAAAGGTTCTATGAGACTAAGAATAAACATATAATCCATGAATAAGTGGTTGTCAAAAATACATATAATCCAATAAATCGTGAATAAGACTAAGAACAAATACTAGGGCTTCCAAGGATGTCCTAGATGTGCAACTAGACCATGACGCCTAACACTCTCTAGAGATTGCATCCTCTCTCTGGTGACTCCCTGGGAGCATGGTGCCAGAGGATCACCAGCTCGGCTGCAACGTATGTGCTCTTATCAAGTCCGCATGTGTCTGGGTGGTAATAGAGGTGGTGTGAGGACTTCTCAGTGTATTAGTGATTTAAGACATGATTAAAAAGACTTACTGAAAAGTAAGGTGCTTAGAGCAGAAAGCTGTGTGTTCACATTGAGACACAAAGCTCCTTTCAAAGATTAAGAGTAATTAAGGGTAATTAAGAGCAATTAAGAGAGATTAAGTCACAATCATGACATTCCCTCCCACTTAAAATAAGATCCAAGGTTATATAAGTGAGTTCTGATGTTGCTGAAGATCTTCATCATTAGACCATTTATGCTTGTGGTAAAGTTTGCACTGAGAAATATTGAACAAATTTTCTCTATTGTCTTGCTGTTGTGCTTTAAATGCTAAATCCCAAGTCATAGCATCATTCTTTAATGTCTTCTTCTTTGTCTGCTTCAAAATGTTGGGCTTGAAGTGGACTTGGCTATATTGCAAAGAATCTGAAGATTCAGCCATGAATTCTCTCGATGATACTTGAATGGTATCTACTAAAGTGTGCATCTTGAACGTAGTGAAGTACTCATCCAATTTGTTAGAAGAATGCTTGAAATTCTCTGCAATGTTGAAAACATTATCCTCTTGTTTAATGTCAACTTTGTCATCCCGTGTGGGTAAGGTTGAAACAAGTATTATATCTACTTTGGTAGTCTTTGTGTCTTCAAGGAAGCCCATCGTTAGTGGCTCATCATGTTGAGATATAGAATCTAAGGCCTTTTCAATATCATCTTGTTGTTCTTCCGAAGTCATGCTCGAAGAATCCTCGATGTTGTCATCAATTCACTCAATAAAGTTTGCCATGGATGTGTGAAGATTAAGATTAACATCTACTCCATGTTTCCTTTATCGGAGCAGTCTTCCGAAGTTGAAGATTCCACATTATGGTTTTGAGGAGCATTGGGTCGTTTAGGGAATTCAAACCATCTATGGTTGCCATTACAAATTGTGCAAAATCTTGTCTTTTGCTTTTCACGAGAAGACGAAACTATTGCAGGACGAGGAGTGCGAGATTGGTCATGTCCAGAGTCCCATCCACGATCAGTTACACATGGTTAAAAGAACTAATGACGCTCAGAATGATTAAAAGACGACATTTCCTATTGGCGAGGTTGCTGGAATGACTGCTCTTGAGAATTGGATCGAGGTTGAGAACCGCCACCAAAAGGTTTGGAACCATCACGAACGAACTTATTACCGTTGCCGAAATTAGAAGAGTCTAGCCGACCTTGTGACGAAGATCCCCGTGGTGTGACTAGGATATCGGCCATGCGTTCAACATAACGGATGGCAGCTGCAAGGTCGACTCGGTCATATTTGTGAAGATCCGTGTGCAACATGGGGATAAGTCTCTCGACAAAAGCATGTAGCTTGTCTTCTGGGAACAATGTTGAAATCACCAGTACCAAGCTCGTAAAGTGCGAGATATATAAGAGGCCAATGATCCCGTTTAGGTCGAATGGCCTAAGTCAGATCGTGCTTGAAAATCTGCATTGACAGGTATGAACTGCTTACGGATGACACACTCGAATTTTTCCACGTGCTGACGGTTTTCCCATCAGACAGCCGCCGTTGCCACCATAAGAATGCATTGTCTTTCAACAAAGACGCGGCGAAGGTAATCCTTTTTGAGATCGAAGGAATTGAAGTACTTCCATTGGTCAAGTGTACACTTATTGCGTTGGCCAGAAAAGGACTCAAGAGGTTTAATGTCCAATTTCTTAGTTTTTTATGCTTGTAACAAGCCGTTCATCGGCTTCTACCTCGGGGGGGGGGGGGGGGGGGGGGGGGGGAGGGGGGGGTACCACGTCGTGTCGGGAACTGGTTCGTCAATTGAAGCCGTCGAACTTGCAGGTTGAGAATGTCGACACTGCATCTACTACAACTGCAATGTCAAAGTCTCCAAAGTCTTTTGGAACTGACTTTGCATAGCTGCCATCTGGGTCTGCATCTCCTACTGCCATCGAGTGAGAATGGGTTTTTAGCATGCACCGAGCTAGGACCAAGTGAAACAATGAAGCCTTTCTTTAAACCTAAGTTTAGTGAGTCTTTAGCAATCCTTTAAAACAGCATACATGAATCTGAAAATAGATGTAGTAGAGACGACACCAAATGGGGTCCCGAATTACCCACTGAAGGGCCCCCCCTACAAGCAGGAGTATTTGCTTTATTTCTTCTTCTAGAGAACTGTATACAAGCTAAATTGTGTCCACAAGACTGTGCGGACAAACTGACTAACAGACCGCCAAACGCAAGGACAAAGCGACCAAACGCTGGGCAGAACTATGCATAAGCTTTAGGCGGCTTTGAAGCTATCTTCGAGAGAAATACACCGGCCCAAGACTGAGGGAAGGTGTGCTGAAAACTCCTGAAGAGACTGAGCTTCTTTGCCTTGGGCTGAGAGCACAAGTATGGCTGCAAGTATGCACAAGCACAAGCCTAGGCACACATGCTTGACTTCTGATGATAATCTCTGGTTTATATCTGATGATATATGGACTGAATATGCATTGCCCTTTTACATGTTTCAGGGTGCCCAGTCGGCTGCCCCTTAAAGCCTGTCGGAAGGCAAAAAGTGTCCACGACTGGCATTAATACCTAGTCGGCTGAATCTGGACATGGTCGGGCTGCTGCAATTGATCACGACTAGCATGAGATGCTAGTCGGCTTCCTGTAGCTGGTCGGGTGGCTGCCAGATCTGGCCGACTGAGCCCAAGTCTACATGGGCCTGGCCGACTGGAAGCCCAAGTCAAAGGACCTAGCTGACATGGTCTTGTAGGCATGGCAAGGAGTTGGCTACCCCTTGCAAGGCTAGCCACCTCTTGGGGCTGGCCTTAGGGCTGGTCCCTTTCAATATGCAATTTACTTATATGCCCTACATGCATCTACTGCTATGGTTGACATTTGCATGCCCTATATGATGAACACTTGCTAAATTCTCCACAGTGGGTTAAGATGACTGATCTGACACTGGCTGGGAGATTGACCTACGTAGCTTGTGCCTGACATGTCCCAGACTCGGCAAAATGTTGAGCTTTCTGAGAAATATGAGTACATAGGCCCGAAGTGACCCATCCAAGTCCAAATGATACCGCACAAGGGCACATTTCATCTTGGTCGCCAACTGCGGAGAGATGGTATCTTCTGAACTGCCCATGTCGAAGAGAACAACAAATTGTTGCCCCTTCCCTGTGCCACAAGCCTGATAAGACCTTTCTAACGCTCCTCAAATCTACCCTCCTGCTTTATCATCGAATACCAGGCAAGTACCGCATTCAAGGCGGGCAAAAGCTAAACAGCATTGGTGGTTGAGGGCAGGGGTGGAGGGGGTGGTATAGCTATGGCGGTAGCCGTTGTAGAGACTGGTTGTTTGCTCTTTTTCGCCTGCAATTTGGTACAATCCTTCTTGGCACGTCCCGTGTGGTGGCAGAAAAAACAACGATTCTCTTTGAAGTAACGTTCCTTCTCATCTGACTGCAGGAATCCTCCAGTAAGGCCCTCCTTGATCTTTTCTTCAGGAGTCTTCTTAGGTCCATCTTGTCGCTCCTTCCCAGAGCTATTCTGGCCCTTCTTCTTTTGATCCTTCTTCTTCTTGTTGGTGGGAGCCCCCTTACCTGACTGCTGGTTAGACGCTTGGTTCTGTTGGTTGGTTTGCGTCTGCTATTGAGGTTTGGGGGTGACTGGAGCGGTCTTGGGCTTGCCTCCATTGAGCATCATCTCATGATTCTGTGCAAAGAGTCAAAGCCATGTCATATGTCTGAGGTTCAAAATTTCGAATGGGGAACCGAATGTTTGGATCCAATCCCCAAATGAACTGCTTGAGCTTCTCCTCCTCAGACTTCCCCAACTGTTGAGCTAATGTGATCACTTGTTGGAGTAAGTGAGCACAGGGGAACCGTTCTAGGTGAGTTTGTAGAACTCATCTTCTAGATTGGTCATGTACTGCGGAGGTAGAAACTTGGTCTTCAAATCCGACACAAAGGTGTCCCAATCATAGTCCGGTAAGCCAATGTAAGGATCTGTATGCAAACGGGACCAATGTTGCCACCAAGTGACTGCATCACCGGCGACGTGTGGAACCACCAGATGGACTTTGTCTTGGGTTACTGTGATTTTTGAAAAAGGAAAGTGGGCAACAAACTGGTGAATAAACTGAATCACAACCGAATGGTCGCACTTGCCGTCATACTTGCTGAAGTTCAATGAGGCACGGATAACTGTTGTCGAGGCTATGCCTAGGGTTGTGGAGGATTGCACAGGGTGGAAAGAAGTTACCAGAGTCCGGAGTGTCTGTTGGAACTGGTCCCGCAAGTCTTCGTGAGCCTCTCGCTCGTGGTTCGCCTGCGCTTCGAGCTCCGCCCGCAATCGCTCCTCTTTGGCCTGCTTTCTCTACCACTTGTTCGGCCAGTCTTGCTTCACAGTCTTTGCTCGTCTTTTTCAATCATCCATCGACACCATTGTTCCATTGAGGAACTTTGCTCTTTAGGTGTCTCCTGCTAGGCCAAGGTTGCCTATAATTCTGCCAGTTGTTTTTCCATCTGCACTCTTTCCAGTTCAATCCAGAGTTGCCATATCTACTCCTTTAGTTTTTGATTGTCTTCGTCTTCTTTTTGCGGAAGCGTTTCTTCGAATGGTTCTTCTTCTTTAGTGATGTCTTCGGAGCTTGATGCCATTGTGGATGGGTGAGTGGTTTTTCCCGATCTCAGCTTTACCATCCAACAGATGCCCTCACCCTAGGTTGCCTGGTTGAATCAAGTCCCAAACTCTGATACATTGTAGCATGCGCCGAGCTAGGACCATGTGAAACAACGAAGCATTTCTTTAAACCTGAGTTTAGTGAGTCTTTAGCAATCCTTTAAAATACCATACATGAATCTGAAAATATATGTAGTAGAGACAACACCTGTCACCAGATGGAATCCCAAATTACCCACTGAAGGGGGGCCCCTGCAAGCAAGAGTATTTGCTTTATAATTTATTTCTTCTTCTAGAGAACTGTATACAAGCCGAATTGTGTCCACAAGATTGAACCGACAAACTGACTGACTGACCATCAAACGCAAGAACAAAGCAACCAAACACTGGGCAGAACTATGCATAAGCTTTAGACAACTTTGAAGCTATCTTCGGGAGAAATACACCGGCCCGAGACTGAGGGAAGGTGTCTTGAAAACTCCTGAAGAGACTGAGCTTCTTTGCCTTGGGCTGAAAGCACAAGTATGGCTATAAGTATGCACAGGCACAAGCTTATGCACACATGCTTGACTTCTAATGATAATCTCTGGTTTATATCTGATGATTTATGGATTGAATATGCATTGCCCTTTTACATGGTTTAAGGTGCCGAGTCAGCTGCCCCTTTTACATGGTTCAAGGTGCCCAGTCAACTGCCCCTTAAAGCCTGTCGAGGGACTAGCAGAAAGAGTCCATGACTGGCATTAATACCTAGTCGACTGAATCTGGACATGGTCGGGCTGCTGCAACTGATCACGACTAGCATGAGATGCTAGTCGGCTTCCTGTAGCTAGTCGGGTGGCTACCAGATATGGCTGACCGAGCCCAAGTCTACATGGGCCTGGCCGACTGGAGCCCCAAGTCAAAGGACCTAGCCGACATGGTCTTGTAGGCATGACAAGGAGTTGGCTCTTGCAAGGCTAGCCACCTCTTGGGGCTGGCCTTAGGGCTGGCCCCTTTCTATATGCAATGTACTTCTATGCCCTACATGCATCTACTACTATGGTTGACATCTACATGCCCTATATGATGAACACTTGCTAAATTCTCCACAGTGGGCTAAGAGGACTACCCTGACACTCTAAGGTTGGAAGACTGACCTATGTAGCTCGTGCTTCACAATGGACATGTCCCAGACTGGGCTCACAGAGGGGTCACGGCATACAACAAATAAATCCTAAAAGGTACTACTTCTGTACATGATTCTTGCACTGTTGATGAGCCAGTTTAGCACCGTGTACCACAGTGCATGGGTACACGTGACAGGATTCGTCCGCAATGAATGGTTCATCCGCCGCGGTAGGAGATAGAACTGGATGCAGCTCCTATTGGCGCTGTTGTGCCCTAGTGAGAACCATCACCTGGAGGGCGAGTTGATGCCACGGAGGAAGGTTGGGGCGAGGTGGTCAAGATGGGAGCAAGAATAGGCCACCCGGTGTAGAGAAGCGGGTCAGCACGTGGCTAGGACTCTCGGGTACTAGTGTAGGTGTCCGAGGAGAATAGTTAGGTAAGGCAGCACGTACCATAAATAAGAAAGGTGGTCCCTTTGGATAGAAACCAAGCTCATGGAAGAGGCCCACGTATGGGTATTGTTGCAGAAGAAAGGTATAATGGTGCAGGTATTTCTTGGAAGTTATCACTGCGAAGATCCACATGTCGTACTAGCAAGGCTCTGAGGTAGGTGTAGCTACCTGTACTCGAAAGATGAAAGGTGGGGGTCCAAGTATGGAAGAAGGCACTGAAGGTGTCGCCAAAGAAGGTGCCCAGGAAGGAGAGTCCTGAATGTAAATAAACTCGTAACTCCCTTCATCCATAAGCTACTACAATAAAAGAGAATTCACTCAAAAATGGTAAGATGTATCCAGTAAGTTGTCACTGCGAAGATCCACACGTCATACTAGCAAGGCTCTGAGGTAGGTGTAGCTACTTGTACTTGAAAGATGCGAGGTGGGGGGTCAAGTATGGGAGAAGGCACTGAAGGTGTCGCCAAAGAAGGTGCCCGAGGAGGAGAGTCCTAAATGTAACTAAACTCGTAACTCCCTTCATCCATAAGCTATCGCAGTAAAAGAGGATTCACTGGAAAATGGTAAGATGTGTCCAGTAAATGTGAGTAGGTATCTTCAACCCGTAGAAGGTAATGTTGACTCTCGAAGAGTGCTATGCCTAGAGAAGAATGAAACGTCGGGTTTCTTGAACACGGAAATACCACATTTTTTTGTTGTTTGTGTGTATTTATAAAGGCACAAAATAAGAAATTGGAACGCGTCGATGTGATGAAGGCTCGCGTCGATGTGAGGCAAAGGCACTCCCTGAGGTGGTCGGTGTCGTAGGCTCACGTCGGTGGATGGAGAGGCACTCCGAGGTGGTAGTGAGCAACGGAAGGTGAAGTGACAATGCAAACTCTGGTGACAAGGGTGCTGCGGTACCTGAGTGGTGATGAAGAGCAGAGAGGGCCGTCTCAAGTGGTGCAAGCTCTGTTGACAAGGGTGCTGCAATACCTGAGTGGTGGAGAGGAACAGAAAGGGCTGACGTCCCAAGTGGTGTCGATGAAGATAAGTAGAGGGGGCTGCCATCCCAATGATGTGAGATGGTGAGCAGACTGTCACGAGGTAAACTCTAGAAGAAAAACACAGATGTGCTGTAGCAGCGAGTGGGCTGCTGTCCCAAGATATGAACTGATGATAAAAACGCTGAGGTGCTGTACTGTAACAGAGAGTGGGCTGCTGTCCCAAGGTGTGAACTGAAGATAAAACGCTGGTATGCTCTATGTAGCAGAGAGGGCTGCTGTCCCATGAGCTGAGGTAAAAACGCTGATGAGCTCTGATGATATGCTGATGTAAACGCAGATGATATGTAGCAGAGACGGCTCCTATGTAGCAGAGAGTGGGCTGCTGTCCCAAGGGTATGCTGCAGCTGGAGCTGACCTGACAACGATGATGATATGCTGATGTGGAAACAGACACCGGTAGCAGCAGCAGCAGATGATGAAGTGGTACCTGATATGGTCAATGATGTGGTACCGGTGCTGAATAATGAGGCTATGCTATATAAGGTGGTGTGCTGCTGGTCAGCCCAGTAAAGGGGCAGTCTGCCAGTAGCAAGACCTAATAAAACAAATAAATCGGATAAAACCCAGAAAAATCCCCTTTTTAGGGCTGGGAAAAAAGCCATTTTCACACAATTGGGGCTCATCGTGGTTGGCCATGCAGATTAGAATGGATTTCGTTCTTTTTTTTGTATGTGGCTGGTCAGGCCTTCTTCACTTGAAAGGAAACGACTGTTGAAAGAGGATGATTCTACCTGAAGGAGTCACCACACCAACCGATGCTTGCAAAAGATGAGAGAGAAGACCCAATATTATGCTATGAGTACCCTGGTGAGGCTACAGCTTGCCATCATTGTTTTTTTTTTTTGTGTGATAGAAAATTGGGGGGCAAACTAAAATTGAGCAAAACTAAATGGGGCATTCTCTCCCTCTCTTCCATACAAACTCTAAACCCTTATGAAAGGGCGTGACTCTTGAATGAATAGTTATGTCCTTTGGACGTAGAGATGTGTCCCATTGAAGAGACGTGTCCTTCGGTGATGACCCATGTGACAAGGTGTGACCCTTCATGTTCTCCTTTGGTGCTCTCAAAGGCATGAAAGAGGACCTTGAATGTGGAGTCTACTTGTCCCCAATGATTAAGAGTAATTAAGGGTGATTAAGAGCAATTAAGAGAGATTAAGTCACAATCATGATAGGTGGTCACCTAATGGAGCCCAAAAAATTCTAAGGATATGTGAGTCATCAAAAACTCCCGATTACAGCCGAGCTCCTTTAAGTACAAGCCCAAACTATTGGAGGTGGCAATTCTCGTCGCTACTCTCAGGTTATCGCATGACTGGAAGTTGTGATGGATTATCCCATGTGCAAGAGATTGGGAAGTCGAAGAGCCATATATAGGGTGTGGTGGCACCTTGCCATAGATGTCTCCTCTCGCGGAGTTTTTGGGGGGAACAACAGTTGGGAGATGGGAGCCGAGCCATCGACGTTGCTCAATGCCCTGGGGTGGTGTGCATGCTGCTGCTACTTGACTTTGACATGGTATCAGACCTCAACCTATGTGGTCCTGGGCGCTCCTAACCTTTGTTGATCGAGGTGCTCAAATTGAAGGAGGGTGTTGGAGGTGGCAATTCTTGTAGCTACTCTCAGGTTATCGCATGATTGGAAGTTGTGGTGGATTATCCCATATGCAAGAGCATGGGAAATCGAAGAGCCATATATAGGGGTGTGGTGGCACCTTGTCATAGATATCTTCTCCGGCCGGGTTTTTGGGGGGAGCAACGGTTGGGAAGATGGGAGCCCAACCGCCGACGTTCAGTGCCCTAGGGTGGTGTGCGTGCTGCTGCTGCGTGACTTTGACACAAACATCTTTGATCTCTATACTGCATCACCCATGAGAGGGGGCCAAAACCATCTTAGAACAATAGGCAATGAAATCTCATAACATGCTTTCCCTCGATCCTGGCTCCATGTCACAAAAGGCTAAATGTACTCATAAATCCTTGGCTCTTATGCCTACGTAATGAGCTTTTTGAGCCAAATAAGAGAGAAAGAGAGAGAGACAGAGACAGAGAAATTATCTTAACGTCTACACAAGACCCAAAGGGTCTAAGAGACCAAAAAGTAGTACATATGATCCACGTATAAACTGGAAGGATGAATATGGAAAGAATTAAAAAAATCTTGTCAATCTACATATACAATGAAACAAGTATGTGCTATCATATGTCCACCTCCTATGGTTGTATCACTGAGTCGTCGAAGTATGTCCCCTGTGTGAAGTTGTCTACAAAAGACCAAAATGGCCTACAAGGCCTAAAAGATACATTCTGTATTACAAAGATGCCTAGAGCATACCCTAAATATGATTTCAACAAAGAAATGAAAAAATAAATGACGTGTACATTGGCAAATGCTAGAAAACCACAATGAAGTACAAAGGTAATGAACATCAAATATAAATAATTTTATAAGATTGGAAAACACCCAAGCCTACATAGAGAGAATAATTACACTTACTTAACAAGGACAAACACAAACAAGGAAAACACTAGAAACCATTTTGCAAAGAATACAAGGACATAAAGCAAAGCAAGTTGGCCTATTTTTGGACTCTGGGGCCTATTAATAGAGCCCCTCTCTCTCCATCCGGATACTTGTCATGGGTCTTTTCAAGCCTAAAAATACACATTGTATACACAATCTGTATTACAAGGATGCCTAGAGCATGCCCTGAATATGATTTCAACAAAAAAAATTAAAATTTTAATGACATGTACCTTGGCAAATGCTTGAAAAGCACTATAAATATATACCTTCATAAGGTCAGAAAAATCTGAACTTACGAATTGAGAGATTTGAGAAAGAAATAATAGTGTAGAAGGACCAAGACAAAAACAAAGCATTTGAAAGATCAAAAATAAATAAACTAACAAACCTAGCTCCTAAGGAGAGGAAATCAAAAGATAATATCAAACGAAGACTTGCTACCAAGTGCAAAGGCTACAAACCTAAAGCATATACAAGATTACGAAGACTAGCTACTAAGTACAAGGTGACAAACCTAAAGCATATATAAGATTACAAAGACTAGCTACTAAATACGAGGCGACAAACCTAAAGCATATATAAGATTGGAAAACTCCTAACTCTACAAATTGAGAGAATAATTGCACTGATGTAACAAGAACAACGATAAACAAGGAAAACACTACAAAATGTTTTGCAAAGACTACAAGGACATAAAGCAAAGCAAGTTGGCATACTTTTGGACTTTCGAGCCCTTTCAATAGAACAACTCTCTCCATCCCGGATACTTTATACCGGAATTTTAACGCAACCAGCCAAGGGAGAGGAGATCAAACTTGAGGATTTATAGAACCCATCCAAATAGCAACAAATTCAACTCTTAAAAGTGCCATATATTTCAGCAATAGGAAGAGGAGTACATCTATTTTTCTTGCTCTATTCACATCTCATTGAGCTTAGTATGTGGTTTAGTCCTTCACATATAATGGAAGTTTCTTTATAAATTGGTAGGCTTTCCGACATTGAGAGAATCTAGCTTCTTTGTAGCTTTACAATGTTAAGAGAATCAAGTCTTCGGATATCACCTACTTACTCTCTTCCTCTTCTCTATGTACTCTTAAGTAGTATACTTAAAAGTGATTTAAATACCACGCTTTCATTGTTATACCCTGAGAAAAGATCTCATAAAAAGTGCGGCCTCCTAAACAGTCAATGCACATTGCCAAAAACTTCACAAGTTATTCTTGAAACCTAACACCTTATTAGCCAACCAGGATCCAAATCTTCCTATATTTTCACTATTCCCTAAATAATAGGCCCATTAACTAGCAGCTAATCAATGCACATGTATCAACAGATTAAGGGAGAAAAAGAAAACAAAATTAACAGAAAGCAAGACAACTACATCACAATCGCATTCCCTTACATTTCATCGATGCCTGGACAATGGGGGTTAACTTTGAGACAAAAATGCTGAATGGTCAACCCAAATTTGTTGAGACAAAAAATGGACATATGGGTTACCCCAACAAATTTGAACGCTAAACTACAAAAATGAGAAACAGAAAATGTGACACAAGAGGAGGTGATGATGGTACTTACAGGGGCCGGCCTAGCTGTCCTTAAATCGGCTCCAACAGCCGGGGTTGCGGCAGTTGGTGAGACTCCGGGGGGAAGGCAATTGTCCCATGATTGAGCCCACTGTGATCTATAAGGCTCGGAGCCCCAGCCATACAGGGAAGAATACTGCAGAGAATGATCAACAACAGCAGCACCACCAGGATGCACTTCAGCATTATAGGAGGGCAAAGGGTAATGAAGCTGCTGGACGGGGAGATGCGCGTTGTTGCTGAAGGTAGGGTTTCTGGCCCAGGTATGCCCAGGACTATGAGAAGGTAAGGGCGCCATCATGGATGGGGGGTACTGCTGGAAGGGGAGGGCACCGGCTGTGGCGGCCGTAGTTGGGGCCGCAGGGTACGGCATCACGTGCTCAGTATGGTGTGGAGGAAGCAGTACCCCTATGCTGGTGGGCGCAGAGGCCGTGCCGCCCGGATGCTCCACAGGCTCGAGGTCATAGAAACCCTTGCCTGTGGGGGGCGCCAGAGAGAGCGCATGTTGATGCTGATAGTAATGTTGTTGATGCTGCTGCTGCTGCTGCTGCTGCTGCTGCTGCTGCTGCTGAAGATGATGGTGGTGGTGGTGATGGTGGCTGCTACCATCGACGCTGAGATAGGGGTTGCTGTACTGCTCTGTTACAAGGGAAAGATCCATGGAGAAAACAGCCTACAAGAACCTCTTCCTCTCTGTACCTGCTCCCAAGAATCGTTGCCTTCTTCCCCTGCACCTAAATAGCTAATGTTTATTAAGCATATATATGAAGGGTACTTTTCATGTGCCTTAGCTAAGGGCTAATAATATATTTCCGGGGGGCAATTTTAAACTTTTGGATCGTTTTGTTGGTCCTCATCCTACCAGAATTCACAAATGTATACTTCTAATGGGTAAGATTCCAAGCATATTATTTATGTTCTTTGGTTAGGTTAATGGAGTCTGATTAACTAGCTAGGGTTAAAAATTAGGAGCATAAACAGTGTTCTACACGAAGACAACACCCACCAATGGGTATGCCTTAAATGACTCAAAAAAGACCCTTTGCCTTTAGAAATCATCGGGGTTTGTATAAATAGTCTTTTTTTTAAGAGCAAGTACTATTTTCTTTTTATACTTCACTAATAGAAATTTTTGAGTGCTTTGCACCTTTGTGCTACAATAATGGAACCTGCCTATTTGCCAAAGTATATTGTCCAATGTATTAGTACGTCTACGTTTGCTATAAAGAACATTACTATTAGAAAGGGACAAATCCTTGTGAAGATCGACCTTCTTAAATCCCACTCCTTAATTATATATTATTGGTCCCAAAAAAAAAAGATCAACCTTCTTATTTTATCTCCTCCAATGTACTTATCCATAACATCAATACAAATACAAAGCATAACCAACATGAACTCAAATACTATTTGAAGATAGTGTGTCTATAAAATTGCATCCATATAGGTAAGATCCATATTCCATACCCTAGCAGCATACTAGCAAATGCTTGTTGCAAGAACACCTAGTGGGGGAGAGTTAGCACACTTCTTTTCAAAATTTGATAAAACTAAGATTATGGTCTTCCCCTTTTATTCTTGATAAATTAGCAACGTTTAATGGTGCAATGGTCAATTTCATGATAAACTGAGATTATGGCATTTTATTCTTTATAAATTAGCAACGTGCAATGTGCAATAGTTAATTTCATTATTAAATATTCCTATTTTTACTTTAAGACCAATTTTTTTTATTTAAAAAAAAACTTTACCATTACGCATCAAGGTTCAAAAGCCCAAGCACAAGATGTATGCTCACACCTTATAACCACGTTAATATATGTAGTTCATGTAACCTAAAGAATGTAGCAACCCCTTACATAGTGGAAAACCACCTTAATGAGTAGGCTCTCCCTTTGTTGTAATGGCATTGTGAAAGAGGACGCCAACTGCCTTTGCTTGAATGCGAGTCTCTCAAAGGGTAAAGGCAAAGTGTTCACTTCTTAAATGGCATTTCTATACTAGTCATCCTTGTTCTAGTTGAAGTATTTAAGAGTCTTTTGATCATTGGATGAGGGAGTAGATGCTCTACACACACACACACACACACACACAGAGTCGTATCGAGCTCAAAGAGCGAGAGAGATGAGATGTGATAGTTGGAAGTACTCGATTATAATCATGAATGTGTGGAGTACAAAGTACTAGTAGCCTTAGCCCTAGGGCTGACATGGCTAACACACTAGAGTGTGTTCACACGGGAAAAGAAACCCCTACAGCTAGCACAGGGTAAAAAGTGCATGTGTGTAGGGCTATTCACACCTGGACTTCAAGGCAAACAAACCCCTCTGAAGTGAATGGTGTGAACATGTACATGGTGTATCAGACTACCTTGGTAGAGGTAAAAAGTTCAAAGCCTTGCGGAAAGCCTCAAACTTTTCCCTGGAAAGGGACTTGGTAAATCCATCTACCACATTAGCTTATGTAGGCACATAAGTCAATAAAATCGCTCCTACATGGAGACTTTCCTTGACATAATTATGAGGCACCTCAATGTGTTGTGTTCATGCATGAAAAACTGGATTCTGCGTGACTACTAATGCATTCTAGCTGTCAATGAAAATGGTGGTAGAAGACAACTGTATAATACCAAGATCTGCCAATAAATGGCGGAGCTATACACACTGTACAGTAGCTATGAATTCTGCCCTATACTCAATCTCACAACTAGAAGTGGCCACTATCAGCTGCTTCTTACTGAGCCATGAAATGCATGAACTGCTAAGAAGGAAACAGTTTCCACTGGTTGACACCCTAGTGTCATAACATGATGCCTAGTCATTGTTAGTGTAGGTGATCAAGCATAAAGAAGACGCATTGCTATAAAACAATGCAAAGTCTAGAGTGCCTTGAAGGTAACGAAAGACGCGGTTCACTACTTGCCAATGCGGAGTGCCAAGGCAACGCTCAATTGTGACATTGCATACTGAATGTCAAGATGGGTAGTACATAGATACATAAGGCATCCAACAACCTGCTAATATGTGGCTGCACAGAAGGCTCGAAAGAGTCCTCAAGTAATAGCATGATGCCGTTCTCAACTAGTATAAACTGGATACCTAAATAATAATGCAAAAGCCCTATGTCTATAACATCAAATGCATGTTGTAATTCGACAATGAAAGCTGAAATTCACCCTTCATCAGGGCCAGTCACGAGCAAATCAACCCTATCATCATTATCCAATGCATCAAACGGAGAAAGTGGCTCCTCATTTAATGTGGAAGCAACAAGGGCTATATCAACAAACTCAGATGCGTGTCGAGAGGTAGCACGTATCTACTTCTGTTGACGTGACATAAGTGTAGTTAGCTTGTTGTCAGCGGGAAACTCTGTGAGTCACAGTTAGCTGCATCCTCTTCAACTAATGTATCACCCAAGGCATCCTAATCAAAGTGTGGCTGATCTGGAGTAATATGGAAAAGTTAGACTGCTGATGATTGATTGATTGTCAGTAGTAGCAGAGCATAAGACTAATTTGGAGTAATATGGAAAAGTTAGACTGCTGATGATTGATTGATTGTCAGTAGTAGCAGAGCATAAGACTGATTTGGAGCCAAAGGAGGCTCACCTGATTCAACAATAAGCATGAAGATGTGAGAACTGTGAACAATTTTCAATAGCAATGCATAAGCTGTCAAGGTCCACTTAATGTCAATATATCAATAAAGGACTTGAATTATCCATAGTGATAAGGCAGCAAAACTGAAGACAATGTAACAGTCTGACACCATTAGCATCCATGTAAATAAGCTGTAAAGGGGAGGCAAATCAAACATGAAGCAAGGAAAGAAATTAATACATCTCAGCAAGTAAGCGTCATTACATAAAGGTATGTCTCCAAGACATACCTTTATGTAATACATCTCAGCAAGTAAGCGTCATTACATAAAGGTATGTCTCCAAGACATAGCACAATTGAGAGGTCAAGTGCATAAGTGACCACCCACATCACCAATAGCAATACACAACATGTGCCCCCCCTCAAATGCAACAACCATAGAGAAAACTCAGTTAACAATTGCTAGAAATCATAATCATCAAAGTACGGATCATGACCAGAATCTATGACTAGCAGAGTAACATCATGCAATGAGGATGTATTGACTAAGCCACAATCTCATGAGCCCAATTAGCCTCTTCCACTGCATCAGATGGACCAACACCAACTGACAAATTTTGCATCTATATCAAAGTATCAATCAGCATCCAACAATGACAAACAAGAAGTAGGCAAATAACACATGTGAATGTTAATGCATAGCCATCATGTGCGAACCTCGGCATTGTCGGTTGTAGTGGTAGTAAGACCTTGCTGCTTCATCCATTTTTTTTTCATTCTATGTTTGCTTATGGCATTCCTCAATGACATGACCAGGTTTTTGACAATAGGTGCATCTCTTATTCTCAAATTTCTCATCTTTGGGCTTAGGAGGATCTGAATGGGTTGGTGCTTTACCCTTAGGTTTAGCACGAGAAAGAGCCCCAGATTTTCCTTTGCCATTTTGCAGCAATGTGATGAGCTATGGTGGATTAAATGCTACAATCAACATCATTAACAAAGAGATTAGATGATAATTAAGATGTGATTAGTGAGCAATTAACTGATAGCTTAATGTAGGCATGGATAATAAAAAACCAGCAAATTCTCATTAGGCCAATGCCTCGATTTATAGAGTTTACATCCATTTATAGAGTTTACATCCAATCCCACTGATTTCTCCTTGATTCACTCCACCTCTCTTGCTTGATTCTCTCCACCTCTTCCCAGAATACGTCCACACCTCCTAAATCTCCTCATGCTACCCTTTATTCTCTCTAAGTAGATACTTCTCACCTTTTCACAGCTTCTACAGATTCTCTTTTACAGTCTCTTGCTAAGGGCTTGTTCCCGCACACACCCTATTCACTTGTATATTTCAACACCTCCCCTCAAGTGAATACTCCTAGCACACCTGGACCCCATACCAAGTTTCCCTCTTACTTGATAGTCCGCGACCAGTGCCTAGCACACCTCCCCTCAAGTGAATAATCCTAGCACACCTGGACCCTATAACAAATTTCCTTCTTATATACAGAAGGAGGCAAAAAACCTAGATCTGTGGAAAGTGTGAGAACTTACCCAAAATGTACGATGACAAGATTAATGACACCAACAAAGTATAGAAGGGCGTGAGTGTACCTGAGACATACAACGGCGTAGATTAATGAACCGCGATAGAGAATAACGAAGTGGAGCTATTGGCTCTAAAACCAAGCTTTGAAACCAGGCTCTGATACTAAGCTCTGATACCAATGCTGGATGAGGGAGTAGATGCTCTACACACACACACACACACACACACTCGTATTCAGCTCAAAGAGCGAGAGAGATGAGATATGATAGATGGAAGTACTTGATGATAATCATGAATGTGTGGAGTAAAAAGTACTAGCAGTCCTAGCCCTAGGGTTGATGTGGTTAACACACTAAAGTGCGTTCACAGGGGGGGAAAACCCCTACCAGCAAGGGTAAACGTTGCCTGTGTGTAGGGCTATTCACACCAAGACTTCTAAGGCTAACATTGATAATCAAGGACAATCCTCCACATTTTACCTCTTGCCCCCTACCTTTCAACCCATTGTTTTTATAAGATCGACTTCCTTTGTTTGACATGAGATAGGCCTTTGCAATAAAACCTAAGTAAGGCCATAGAGCTTCAAATATCCAATTTATCTTTTGCAAGGAAGACCATGGTGGTGATATAGCTTGCATGTCTAACTCACATCATTATTTTTAATATGCCTCCCCTTTTCTTTATTTAACCCAATGATTTCCATGAGAACGCCTCTAAATATATAAGCTCAAAGCATTCATGTATATGTAGAAATCATTCAAGTGCCATGTCAAGAAAGTCATAAGTGCCTTTAAAGCTTTCAATCCACCTCCACGTGACTCTTAACCCCATGCATCATCACTTTAAGAGAGTACTTCAAAGTATTTTGGATTGAGTTGCAAGGGGACAATTCTAATGTTTAATAATGCATGAATAGCTACTTCCTTAGCTTTATTTTAGGCTTAATGGAAATAGATATTGGTATCTAATACTATGTCAGGTATCCCTCTAAGAGCATTAATGAGCTTATAAGATAATATGTTGGGTGCCTACATTTTGAACTTGATTCTAAGCCATGGCTCATTAAGAAACATTAGTTTAAAGAAGATCGTGTTCTCTTTCTGGCTACTATGATCATATCAACCAACCCATGTTAGGGTCAAACATGTCTCGCTGTAGTATTAAAAAGAGAAAGATTTTACACATTCTCTATGTGTGTGTGTACACTTGATAGAACCTCAATTGATTTAATTATATATTGATAGATAACACTAGATGAAATATTTTATAAAGTGTTCAAGTCAACAACTTACCTTAGCCTTGCCGAAGCATGTGTCATTAGGTCTTGCCTTCGAGCCGCATGAAACTTCCTATCATGGGTGTGCTAGTTCATCTGTCGCATCCGCACTCGGTTGTCACACTAGAATGCTCCTTACCAAAGGGGTGAAGGGGGAACTCTCAATGCCTAGATGGAGGCAAGAAGAGATGGTCCTTCATGATGGTTCTCTCTCACAAAGGCATGGGAAGAAGAAGAAGCTATTGCAAGAAGAAAACCTACAATAAAACCTATCTAGCATACATCCATCAAGCAAGCAAGATTTAAAAGCATACAAACAAGAAAAAAGAGGGAAAAAGGAGAGCTCACAAGTAAACCATTGCAAGGGAATGATTATATTATAAAAAATTACTTATATACAAGTGACTAGTTTTCACATTAGGCCGACTAAACTTAAAAACGGTCCGGCCTCTATTACTAGTCTCAATCAACTATGTACATTAAGTTCGTAGACTTTTCCTATTTGACATTAAGCTTATGGTAAGGTTGGTTTATATGTTTTAGCATCATCTTACAAAAGTTACGTGTATGTTCTCATGTAGGTAAGATAACAAAGCACCTTACAATGGTGACACATCCTTGCATCATCCAAATCGATGGTGAAGTTGCCTGTCGAGATGTGGATGGTGTGGATGGTCCAGGGATACTCCATGGAGTTGGTGGCCAAGGTTAAGTGGTAGAGTTCAAGACTGATCCATAACAAGATATAGGGTAAGGTGATGGGAAGCTTTAGGCAACCTTGATGGCAAATAGCTTATCGAGGTGGCATGGAAAGTGATAGGCGATGTAGAGGTTCTTCATGCAGGACCTCCGTTGGTTATGGAAGTGGTGTGCATCCTTCAACATGAGGTAGCGGGGAGAAGCCGTCCATACCCTATGACTGGCAGAATAAATGTCAAGACCACCATGGAATGGTTTGCATGGGTAGTTGGTGGTCCAAAACTTCTTGGCACAAAATGATAATATGTCCCAAATCTCACAGCATGATGCTCATAGATAAGGCTTCTTTGTGTGGTGAATACATCTGCCAAGGCAAGATTGATGTTGAATTGGAGCCAAAGGAGAGATCAAATGCATTGAAGTGATTTGGAGGTACCTGTAAGGTCGAGGGTTTTCCAAGCGATGGGTTGTACCATGGGCCAAGCTTGTACCCGTCTCGATTCCCTCATCCATAAATGTACCTAGAGGGTTGTTGACTAGTTACATGTGCAAGTGTGTGTAAGTGCCATGAGATGTGAGGTGAAAAATTTAGGATACCCATAGTAAAATATGTAGATGATGTGGATAGGCAATATAGGTGGAAGGTGTAACCATGTGTGCACACTTCTCTCCAAACAAGGACTTATCCAAGTTAACTACTTTCTTTGATTCTCTTTGCTACTTTCTTCAACATTTACTTGACATCCCTTTTCTTGGGGAGTCAAGATGGTCCAGGATACACCATGGAGTTGGCAGTCGAGGTTGAGTTGTAGAGTTTGGGATTGATCTATAGCCAGATCCAGGGTAAGATGATGGGAAGCCTTAGGAAACTTTGATGACATGCAGCCTGTCAAGGCGGCATGGAAAGTGATAGGCGATGTAGAGATTCTTCATGAGATGAGCCTCCATTGTTTGTGGAAGTGGTGTGGACTCTTCAACATGGGGTAGTGGGGAGAAGTGGTTTGCACCCTGTGAGTGGCGAAATGAGTGCCAAGGCCACCATGGAGTGATTTGCATTGGTAGATGGTAGTCTAAAACTTCTTGGCATGACATGATAATTGGTGTTGAATTGGAGCCAAAGGAAAGGTCATATGCATTGAAGCACTTTGGAGGTATGAAGGTTCTCCGAGTGATAGGTCATACCATGTTGAAATAGCAATGTGTGACAGTGCAACAAGTATAGAGCAAGGGGAAGAACATGCACATGAGAAAGTAAATAGAAAGTCTAAGGGTCCTAACTCAAAGGTTGATTTGTATGGTTACATGTAAAAGGTGAAGTCAATTGTTGTCAAAAAGGTAGCACATGGAAAGCACAAGCTGGCACGTGGAATGTGAGAATTTATTGACACATGGAAAGCACATAGCTTGTGATTTGGGGGCTCCTTTGAGAGCTATAAATTCACGTAATATCCTTGGCTCATTTGAAGATCTTGATTAATGAAGATCATTATTTGGTTTATTGAGCTTATTATCTTGCTTAATCTCTTGGTGATTTTAATATTTAATTAGTAGGTCTATTAAAATTATAACATTAGTACACCATAAGTTCTTGCATTTTAACTTGGTATCAGAGCTAGGTTAGGAGGTTTCTTAGCTACCATGGATCTACTTATTTAGCTTAGCATTAGGTTTAATGTTTTGGATCCCATGACCTGGTTGCAAGAAATCCATCTTAGGTGACAGGGTGTGTGTGCGCATGTATGCGAGAAGGTGGGTGTAGGCGATGGTGCACGTAAGGGGTGGTCATCCACATGCAAGTGAGGGTGTGCATACAAGTGCAGGGTGCATACAAATGGGTGTGGGCATGCGGGTGTAAATGGATAAAGAGTGGTGAATAGTGTGCATGTGATGTGTACATACATGCGGGTGTAAATGGATAAAGAGTGGTGAATAGTGTGCATGTGATGTGTACATACATGCATCATTATGTGCATAGAACATGCGCGTGCATGCCGAGTGTAAGTGTTTGTGCATGTGTACGTGCGTGCAAATGTGTGTGAGATGTGCCATCGTGGGTGAGCGGGGTGCATAGTGTGAGAACATGTGGGCATATGTGCATGTAGGAAGGTGGGTGTATAGTGTGAGAACATGTGGGCATATGTGCATGTAGGAAGGTGGGTGTATAGTGTGAGAACATGTGGGCATGTGTGCATGCACGAAGGTGGGTGTATATGGTGCCAATACGTGTGCACATGCAGGTTGAAGTGAAAGTGTGTGTAGGTGTGCATGTGCACATTGCAAAAGGGACTGTAAGTGAGTGTGTGGGCATGTGCAGCTGAAGGAATGGGTGTGGTGCACGAGAAGGAATTTATTACTGGGGTGTAATTGTATGTGCACACACGTGTGTGTGTGTGTGTGTGAGTTAATGCATGTGCACACAAGGGTGAGAGTGGGTGCACGTGCGGAGAGTGGAGGTAAATTAGATGATACATGCATGTGTGAATGTGTGTGCACACGCATATGCACGTGCACGTGTGAATGGGAATGTGTAAATGTACAAGTAAATGTGCATGCACAAGGTGTGGGCATGTGCACATGTGAGTGAGTGTAAGTGAATGTGCATGTAGGGGTGGATGCACATACAATGTGCATGCACCCACATGTATATGAGTGTGAGGTGTACATACATGGGGGAAGGTGTGGCCATGCACGTATAAATGCAAAAATGTGTGTGTGCAGAGAAATGTTCAGAGAGTTCAAAGTAAGCTTCTACTAGACATGTAGGAAAAATGACAGAGATGCCCTCTTTATATAGGTGATGGCTCTTTCATATACACAAAATTCATGTAAATTGGCATTATGAGTCCCAACCACCATGCACTTCACATTTGATGAGTTAAGTTAAATAGGTGATGGCTCTTTCATATACATAAAATTCATGTAAATTGGCATGTATGAGTCCCAACCACCATGCACTTCACATTTGATGAGGTTAACTTGAGGAAAAAGGGGCTAGACTAAGTTTCACTAAAGCAAGAGTTCACCATGCACTAATGTAACTAGAGTTGAGGGAGCCTGACACCACTCATGCAAGAAACCACTAGCCAACCAATTCCCCTTACCATTTTCCACTTATCACCTTCTCATTTCCACTTGGTTTCCTCAAACCATGGTTTTCAGTCAAACCGTAGATAATGATTTTTTCCAAGGGCACACACACTTAGGCTTAGCCTATTTAATTTATTATCTCTAATATGTGAATATTATTTTTGTCCATGCTCTTAATCCCACGATAAAGCCCACATTTCAGTTTTAATTACAAACTCAAAAAGTTAAAATTATTTTGGGATTTAAGTGCTTTCACCTTCTTTAACTTGGATAAACTTTGGTCGACTAGGGCTATTGATTTCTTTGGAGAAATCAAGGGCATCCTTCTAGATTGAGGTTTCTCCTTCGGAAAAACCTTGGTGAAGTCTTCTGCCATATGCATTGCTTTTGATACGGAGTTTGGCTTAGCATTCTAACTAGCTTATCTATAATTGAATTAAGCTTTTTGATAAAATCTATTAAGCAACATGGTATCATCCATAGATGGAGCGAATCACATTAGATTAGCATAAGCTTAATGATATGCATTGATAGATCTACCATCTTGGGATAATTCTAAGAATTCATTCATCTCGTCCTCTTCATATCTTGGTGACGAGGAGAATAGATATATGTTTATGATTTTCCTCAACGTGATTCTTCCGAGCGGACCAATGATCTTAAGACAAGCCAAGGCCATTTTAATTTGTTCATTGTAACTAGCAATATAAAAATATTCACCTATTGCATATACCCTATTACAAACAATTTCAACCACATTATTACCTTTGCCCCAATGAAGAAGTCCTGGTTGAGATTTTTGTATGGCCTATCACTATCAAGTTCTTCCACCAAATGGGAAGGTTTGCTTGCATGACTCATGGTGGTAATTTTTGAAAAAGATAATCACATATTTAAAGCTTAGAGATAGGAATCTTGAGTAAATGGTGAAGACTTCTTTATTTACTTGTTAATCCCATTTTGGATTAACAAATATGCTCCTCCATTTGAGAACATTAATAAGTGTTATGCAAAGGCACTATAAAAGTTGTACATTATGAGATATTGGCTACCCATGGCCTTAGTTAAGTAAGTTTTAGGTGCCCAAGTGTGAACAAGGGCCAATTGTATATAAGGCATTTTCTCATAATGAATGGACACAATCCCCCTTTGTGCTATGAGAGTTCTTGCTTTTGTCTTGAGAGAGTATATTCTAGCACATGTGCCTTCTCTATACTTGTATGCTTGTATGCTTGTGTGCTTGTGTGGAGGAGTGAGAGAGAGTAATTGCCTTGTGTGGTGGTGTGAGCGACTCTGGTGAAATCGTGGAGCTAGAGCTTGGAGGATTGGAGCTTCTCAAGTAAGCTCGGAGACTTCAAGGGACACGAGCGCGAAGCATTGGTGAGTGCCCTCCTATGATAGTTGTGTTCTATTGCTCTTCCTTAAGACACTCAATTGAGTGCTCACTGAGTGGCTTGAACCAACACTCTTGATAGAAAGATCTTGGGTGATTTGATGCACTATCGTCAGGAGTGAGGTCGTCTCCGATCCAGACCTCAAGTGCATGTGAATATGATTTGATAAGCTAATTTGCTACCCCAATTGACTTTTTATAAGACACTGTCAATTTGTTTTCTGAGGCCGTGAGAATGCAAATAACAGTTCACGGCATGAGAAGTCAGAGAACCGTTCACATCGTGAAATGGTAAACTGTTCCGTCACATGAACTAATTTTTATACTTTCACGTGCTCCAAAATTTGTTTCAGACTCAGAAATCAGCGTTACCTTCTTATAATTTTTATTGGTCTCAAGCACTTCCCTAACCTTAATCTGACAATACCAGGTTCATGATCTAGATTTGGTTAAGTCGTGAAACTGCAGAAACAATTCACATCGTGAAATGGAAACCGTTCACCTTGTGAGTTCTTATGTAGCTCATGCTGTGAGATGTAATTGGTTCATGCCATGAGATGCACTGAAACAGTTCACGTCGTGATGTAAATCGTTCACGTCTTGAACTATTTAATGTTTCACGTCGTGAAGCATTTTCTGCTAGTTCACGGCGGATTACAATTTTGTTAGACCTGTGGTGTCAGAGGTGTCAGGATAGGACGACCTATTTTTAGCAAGGTAATCTCATGAACTGTGACGCTAATTGCAACGATGATTTCGGGAGCATTTCACACCGTGAGATTGCAGGGAGTAGTTCACATCGTGAACTTTCCTACAGTTTCACATGGAAAATTCCCATGGCAACAGAGAGGAGTTTGGGTGCAAATTATAATCTAGAATGCTTCCAAAATGATTGTGCTAGGCATAAAGAAGGTAATACGAGTTCAAAACACAACCAATGGCTCCTTATTTTTGTGAATTTTGTGGATTTTTCAAAAAAACAAAAACAGAGTATCACCCTGCTCGTTCACGTTCACGATTTTGGTGATACAAACATCAAAATTGAAAGGAAAAAACAGTGGAGCTTTCCTCTAAGGTCACTCCAATACACAACCACAACCAATTTCTCACAAACTTTCGCTTCTACTCAAACCTTGTCCATTTATTCCATACACAATGCACTAACAGAATGCAAAGGCAATGATGAAACTTAAGTAACGGGAGTTGAAACTCAAAGAGGATGGAAGAAACAAAGGTGTTTCCCTGGTAGCGCTGCCAAAAATGTTATGGGCTACTGCACCTCCAAGAAAGAACTCAATGCATTCATCTCTAACCAGCGTCGAGACTAGTAGTGATGAAGAATCCACGGAAGAAGGGCTACAATTCTTTGGGTTTGGGGAAGAGTGTTAATCCAATTCTAGGATTAACAAGAGCTACTACCGCCATTATCTTACATCAAGGAGTCATGGTAGATACACCAAAGGATCATACATTCAAGATATGAAGCCATAGTGTTTAAAGCTACAACTTGGACGAGCACCCGTAATGTGGTTTCATGGAGTTTTTATGGCAATTCCCGCTTCAAGAGCGTGTGGCAGCAAGATAGGATGAAGTCCTAAGTGATGTACTTCATGGATATATTATGAGAGTAGTCATTGTAATAGCATTAGGCCTCTTATGAGCCTAAAGTGCTTGGCCGGCCCACAGTTTAAGTGAGTGCGAACACTTATAGCCATGTATATAAGTGAATTTCTCTCATGTATATAATACAACATACTCTCCCATTGTGCAATTGAGTATTGCTCTTGCTAATCTCTCTCCCTAATGCATGCTAGTGAGTGTGTGTGAGTGAAGTGAGGTGAGAGGAGGGACGAGGACCCATAGTGCAATGCGGCGGTGTGACAACGCTCGCGGGAGACGCGGTGGAATTGCTTCTCAAAGAGTTATAGAGCTTGGAGACCTCAAGGGTTATGAGCTCGGCCATTAGAAAGATCCTCACGACAGTTGCGGTTCACTAGGTAATCTTCTTTTGGATGTGTTTCAAGGAGGGTTAGGGTGAGCCATAATATTTTTGGCGCCGCTGTCGGGGAGCCATCCCATGGCTTTTTTCATCATTTTGCCTCTAATCTACGCATAACCCATTGCCCATTATCTTGATTAATGGTTTCCCATGAAAAAGATATGGAATTGATGGTGATTTGTGTGAGATTTGGTGTAGAATAGCTCTCTTTTTTGTTTTTGAAAAGAATGTTTTTTGCTTAATTTTAAAATTAATTTGTTATTTTTGTTGTTGTTTTGGTGGTTTTTCATGTTCTTAGGGCTTGCACATAGTTTGTATTAGGCTTAGTTTACATCCATTGCATCAAACAATGCAATAAAATGTAATTTTTATTGAATGTTAGCTCTCTTTAGTTTAAACATAGAACTAAGATCATTAATTTTAGTTTAATTGTGTGTTTTTTGTTGAAATTGTTTGGATTGGAGTGTTAGCAAGCATTAGGAGTAGCTTAAATTCTTTCTTTAAATATCTTAAAACCATAAAAAAACCCTTGAATTTGACTAAATTCTCTTAAGGGACTGGTTTTTGTCATTACAGTGATTAATCTTATTCAAAAGGCCAAAAAATTAGAAAATGTGTTAATTGGGGTCTAAATGGATCATATGAGTAGTTGAAATAGGTGTTTTTGAGTGTTTTGAGAGCATCTAGATGCATCAAAACACCTAATCACATCAATTGGAGAAATTTGATTCTGTTTGCTTAAAATTACCTTAAAAGAGGAGACCATAATTAAGAGTCTAATTAATCTCTTATTTTAGATTAATTTACACAATCGTTGATACACAAAGATTAGCATTCCATTGCTCTATCCAATGATATGCTCAATTGTGTGAATGAATTAGGGATTGATGGTTAATTAGAATCCTTGATTAGTGTAAAAGAGGAAAACATCAGTGATGAGGATTAATCTTTAATTAATCCTTAATCACTTTTTTTACACAACTCATTAAGGCTAATGTGAGCATTCAATGAGTAGATGCTCATGAGTTGTCAAATTGTCCATTTTGGGGGTCATTTATAAAGGGTGTAAGGGGTGTCATTAAAAGGTTAACTTTTTTGGGAAAATGCCCATACCCCTTTAATTTTAAATTCAAAAATATTCTCCCCCCTCCCCCAAAAAAGGAAATTTGTATTTCCCACTAGAAAAAAAAAATCTAGTTGTGAATGGAAATCCGGCCGTGAATGGAAAAATTTCGACCATGAACGAAAATTCGGCCGTGAGAACGGAAAAATTCTGGCGGCCGTGTGAACAGAAATCCGATCGTGAATGAAAAAATTCCGGTCGTGAACAAAAATCTAGCCGTGAACGGAAAAAATCCAGTCTCGTGAACGGAAAAATTACAGCCGTTAATAACAGAAATCCAGTCGTAAATGAAAAATTTCAGACGTAAAAAAAATTTTGAATTTAATATTTCGGGGAGTGATTCATGGCGTGAATCATTTTAGCAATTTCACGGAACTAGAGTTCACGTGGAAAAAAAGAATTTAATATTCCGTGGTGTCCGGTTCACGGCGTGAACCATTTTTTGCAATTTCATGGAACTAGAGCATACGCAAAAAAAAACGAATTTAATATTCTGTGGAGTCCAGTTCACGGCGTGAACCATTTCCTGTAATTTTATGGAACTAGAGTTCACGCACCAAAGAAAAAAATAAATTTTTTTTATAAAACTCGTGAAGTTCGTCGACGTAAAAAAAGGCCCGTAAAAAAAAAAGAGACTCTGGAAAATAGCCCTGTTTGGAGGCCCGTATCTCCTAAACCGTATCTCCGATGAAGGCGTTCTAGGGCTTATCGGAAAGGTGATATCAAGCTCTTTGACTTTGGACTTGGTTGTCCGAAGTTAAAATCAACCATTTTGGCCTCCGACCAGCAGCCTCAAAATTTGACCCGGAAATCAAGGCAAAAATAGCCCAAAAACCACGAAAAATCGTAAAAAATAGCATGAAAACGTCGACGAGCCATATTCAGGCTACTTTTTGAGGGTCTAAACGACAAAATCATGGACGACTCAAGGAAGCAAAGTTGTAGTACTCCAAAATTACTAAAACTCCCTCGTACAGAGTTTTTCAAAATTCTTTTTGAAACACTCTAAAAAATGTGCTGCGAAACAGGGGAAAAATTCTCGAATTTTTTTTTCGTCTTGAGACAGTGATGGAAAATAGGTTTTAGAACCTCCTCTTCCAACTGGGAAGTTCCTAACATACGTTTTTTTTGAAAAAATATCTCTGTCGTTCACGTCATATAGCGCCCAAGCTAATTAGAGCAAACGGACACCCATTTAATCCAACTAAGAGTACGCCAAGCCTCTTGAGGCTGTAAAACGAGCTGTGGGAAGATATTAAAAAAACAAACTGTGTTTGCTCATTAAGGAGCATTTAGGCACTCTAATATGGCCAAGATAGAGGGATTTCCAGGGATCACACAAGGACTGACCCAATGGCTGACATCTTCGAGAGATCTATACCACAAATTCACCTCCCAATGCCATTGGCCATGCCTATAACAAGCGTGTCATTAGGTTTTACACCCCCTATGACTTCGATCCCACCAAGCTTTGGCCCCTTGCCTAACATTCTTGCAAATCCTATAAGCACCAACCCTTTCTTGAATGCCCACACCTTGGACATACTGACTAGTCTAGGAAGGGGGGTGGCCCAAGGACTCAGTGAGTCTCTTCCAACAAGAGCACTCTCATACGGCCTCAGTGACTCATATACGGCCATATAAATTTTCAAAATTATGGGCAAATATGACGGAGCAACAGACCCTGTTCAATTCATTCAAATGTTTGAACAGAGATGTGAAGGCTTTGGAAATCCCAACTGCCCCACTAAGGTACATGCGTTGAACTTATGCTTAGAAGGAAAAGCTAGTTGATGGTTCCTCGCATTGATGCCGGTGATCAAGACCAACTTCAAAACCTTGAAATCAGCCTTTATATATGGCTTTTCCAGACAAGGTAATCGGTGGAGTGCAGTGACAAAACTCTATTCAATTGAGCGTCAACCAAATGAATCCATTAGAGATTTTATTCTCAAGATAAAACTCTTGGACTCACGTTGTGAGTCATGGGAAAAATTAAACGATGTTCAATTGAAGAGATGTTTCATGATGGGCTTGAAGAATAACCACTTACACAACTTGATCATTGTATCCAATCTAGAAACATTCGATCAATGTTGTAAAGAAGCAATACGTTTAGATGACAACACGCTAGAAGATGATCATGCTACGAGGTGTTCCTCATCTAAACCAAGTGAAGCAATGGCAAAAGAAAGATCGATCTCGGAATCGACATTCCTCGGATCGATCTCGGAATTGACATTCCTCGAATTTTATGCAGCCTTGCTTAAAACCTTATAGCAAACATCTCTAAGAGAGGATGAAAACCTTCAAAACTGGACATCCTTAATGCCTCTAAAAGTGAGAAACAAAATGCCTTGTGTTGAGTGCAATCACTACGACCATCCCAATCCTCATTATGCATACAAGGCACCTGTTCTTCTATACTGCATATATTGTAAAACCTTTGACCACGATACTAAAAAGTGTCCCGCTTCATCCACAATGGACTCAAAACCTCCATCTCTCGTGCACTAAACAAAAACAGTCCAAAGGGTAGAAACTGCTTAGGAAGCAGTTAATCGAACATTTTAGTGTTTCTATTGTCGTGGACCTCAGAAGGTGGCAGACTGCACAGTTTGGAATACTTCCATGCTTATAGTCACTAACACCTTGCAACCCAGGTGTGAACAATGTGGCATTGATCACATGTTCCAAGATTGCCCAAGACGAGTTGCTTCAATGTAACTTGTCTCACAAAATACAACTCTTAACATCTTAAGTGTACAAAATGGGCAACTGACCACGGTACCCTTGAATGGACGTACATGCTTACAAGCCAAGGCGTGAGAAACAGTAAAAAAGAACGCAAAAGATAATACCTCAACATGGGTAGAAGAACATGCTTCAAAACAAAACCCAAAAGAAGGAGCAAAACCTTCCAAAACTATGAAAAATAAAGGACAACACATTGTCGAAACCAAGGTCGAATTCAAAGATAGGGAACGAGAGCTTGTAGAGAACATAAACCCAAAAGTGGACATAAACACAAAAGAACCAAAATCTATACAAGATGCAGAAGCATCCACCTCAAAGACCACCACACAAACCTCAACACCCATATGTGCGAACGAAGGATACAAAAACTCAAAAGAAAATTCGATCTCGTCGCATAGGTAAACATAATGAAAATTTGACAAACCAAAGAAAGTGAGAGAATGAAACAAGTTCTAGTACATCACTAAGTGAGGATGAAATAAGTTCTTACTCTTCACTCATTGCACCACATAGACCAAACTAATCAAGATCAGGCACAGCCGTTGATCCACTCAATTGAGAAATTTATCAAGGAATTAACTAGCTACTCGAATCCTAGCGTAATCTTAAGATTTTTCAGTTTGATTATTAAAACTCCACTGATTCCAACCTAACCCCATCCGGCCCATGGGTTAGCCACCACCCTACCACTGGAATCGATAGAACCAAACAAGTACTCACCCACCCATAATTGAAATGCCTTTCTTAACTTTAGCTTTAGAAAATAGGTACGCACACACTCCTCTTTAAAACTTTAATATAAACATAATCCATTGACAAAACAGATATGATCACAGATTTCATAATTCAAAATTTCCATTCAATCCCTTGTTTCACAAAAACAGTACCACTCTGGACTCTCCGTTGGGATGAGCTGGTCAGCCAACGAGATCCAGTAATAGATTACAATAACCACTTCATCAACATACATATATATATCTTCCTCGACATACGTATGGGTATCCTAAGCACCACGAGCCCGTGCATCGCCTGGTCAGAACCCTCCAAGATCCTCCTTAGGTGTCTTGGTACTTCACTCAGGGACCGCTTCGTCGGCCCTCGCCCATTGTACCGGAAGCACACCATTTTTCACCATACCCAGGCTGGTCAAGACCTAGGTAGGTTTTTGCCGCGTGAGCTGTCCCTCGAACACTCCCCACCAGCTGTTGCAACCAAACTTCCCTTAGATAAACATATATGCCAAATGCTCCCTCCCAGCATTCTGGCGTAAGACAGTCCTTTAAGAAAACAGGGTTTCTATGCAAGTTTTCATTTTTTATTTTGTTTGAAAACCATGAATAATCTTAAATCTGTATCTCAATACTTCTAGATCCAGGTCTGAATTCCAAACAGAATTCCTCGAATTCTGTTAACTTGATCCTAATATCAAAATCAAAAGTCTTAACTTAGTTTCAGATTCGGTGGGGGATTTGAGTACATTTTTCTTGAACTGAGCACATCGTCATTGACGAAGGAATTAGGTCTTGGTCATCAATAGTCTGAATCAGAGTTTGGGTCTGGAAAGGTTCTTCCTAAACTATCTTTCTCGAAAGGTACTATTTCAGTTTCTCTTTTTCTAAATTTCGTTCGACGAATATTTACTTACAAATTTCTAAAACATGAATTTCTTATGAATAATAAAATAATCATTCATCTCGATCTTCGACTTCGATAGTTTAATTGAATTTTCTCATTACCATCTTAGTGAATATGAAACGGTAGCATTTCTTCTCACAGATTATCTACTTATTCATTTTTCTAATTTTTACGGAAATTAAACAGAGGATTATGAGAACCCTTATTTAAATATAATAATTATATATGCATCTATTTATGCATAAAATCTAATTCTGATGAAAGTCACACTTTTATCATCATAAAAATCATTTATGATGAAAATCACTCTTTTAATATAAAAAATATATCTTTTATGCATATGTTTATACATAAAAATCATTTATGATGAAAATCACACTTTTAATATAAAAAAATATCTTTTATGCACCCATTTATGCATAAAAATCATTTATGATGAAAATCACACTTTTAATATAAAAAAATATCTTTTATGCACCCATTTATGCATAAAAATCATTTATGATGAAAATCACACTTTTAATATAAAAAAATATCTTTTATGCATAAAAATCATTTATGATGAAAATCACACTTTTGATATATATAAAATATCTTTTATGCATAAAAATCATTTATGATGAAAATCACACTTTTAAGATAAAAAAATATCTTTTATGCATAAAAATCATTTATGATGAAAATCACACTTTTGATATAAAAAATATCTTTTATGCACCCATTTATGCATAAAAATCATTTATGATGAAAATCACACTTTTAATATAAAAAATATCTTTTATGCATATGTTTATGCATAAAAAACATTTATGATGAAAATCACACTTTTAATATAAAAAAATATCTTTTATGCATATGTTTATACATAAAAATCATTTATGATAAAAATCACACTTTTAATATAAAAAAATATCTTTTATGCATATGTTTATGCATAAAAATCATTTATGATAAAAGTAACACTTTTATAATAAAAAAATATTCTATTATGCATAGAACTCAATAATGATAAAAGTAACACTTTTATAATAAAAACATATTCTTTTATGCATACTTTTATGCATAGAAATCAATAATGATAAAAGTAACACTTTTATAAAAAAAAAATTCTTTTATGCATACTTTTATGCATAAAAATTAATAATGATAAAAGTAACACTTTTATAATAAAAAAATAAATTATCAATATGTATCTTTCTATACATAGAATTTAATTCTATTGAAAATCATTCTTTTATAAAAATTAATCAATATGCATCTTTCTATGCATGAATGAAAATGACACTTTTAGAATACTCTAACAATGGGGATTACTCTTTTTGATTAATAAAAGATGAAATTTATTTCACAAATTTTCAAAAAATTTTGCCATAACCTCCTTTGTATGGTTGACCATTTTTCAAATTTTAACTCTTTAAAATTAATTAGAAGTTCACCAAGAGTATTTAAATCATTCTAATGTAAACATTTTCTATTTATTTAAGAGAAACATTATGAAAAACTTGATTTTATTCAATAATCAATCATCTAGGATAAAGAATGGTTGGATTTACTAAAGAAGAGAGGGAAATGCCTTTTTTCAATGAGGCATAACATCATTTCATTTTAGAGAAGACAAAAATCATAAAAAACCATTAAAAAATAGAAAAGAGAAGAATCTCCAACTTACATAGATAATTTGAGAGCTTTCCTTTGGCTGATGGTTTGAGGGTTCTACTCTTGTTTGGAAACAAGAGTGGCCCACCAATCTTTTAGAAGAGGGAAGGTCAAAAACTAACGAATTATGAGTAAAATTTACAGTTTTTGGCACTTGGGAGAGGCAGGGTAACAGTGCAAAACACTATTGAGTTTCAACAAAGGGGAAGGCTTCTATTTATAGGAAAAAGTGAGCTTCTAACCAAGCCAACTGATTCTAGAATTTTCCACATCAATTTGGTCAAATTTTGACCATTTTTGGGTTAGTTTAGCCCACTTTTTGGATCTAGTTGAAACAGGAGAGAGGAGAGATAAAAATATCTCATTATTTAGGAGTTTAAAACTCATTCAAGCATGTGAAATAGGCGCCTCCTTCATGAGGGAAATTCCCCCATACTGAGGTGTCAAAAATGCATCATTTCATGTAAATATCTCTCTTTTTTAACTATTAACCTTGTCCTTAGTCAACTCTTCATCTTATGTGAGTATTTACTCATTTTTGGGGGATTTTCCTTTTATTCTTCTATTTATCTCCTCCCTACATTTGGATGAATCTTATTGGTCCATAGGAACCTTAATTTAAAATTTTGAAAAAATCTTGACCCCCAGGATAATGCCTCTTGAACAGATTATACTTAATTTCTAATGCACCTTCTGAAAATATTTTTGAACTTCTCTTTCAGGGGAACTTATTTTAATAAGATGAGGTATTTTTCTATCCAAAAATATTTAAAATCTAAATATTCTCTCTCTAGAATATTTTCTCTCTCTAGGCCAAAAATGGTAGAAACAAGATCTTTTATATTTCTGAAGAGGGATTTGATTACAGGGGAAGATGCTGGACATCTTGAGAGGCTGGGGAGGAATCTTATATTTTTTCCCACTTAAAAAACGCTCGATGTCCTCATCTCGCAAACTGGGGGTAATCCTACAACAGATCGGCTTCATTCTCCCAGGTAGCATCTTCAAAAGGATAGAACTTCCATTTTACCAATAATTCTCTGAGAATTCTATTCCTGAGAATCTTTTCTCGAACATCAAGAATTTCTGCAGGTTGGAGTTCCATCTGCCCTTGGGTTGAAGAGGTTAGGATTTCATCATCAAGTACATGATTTGGGCTTGACACATATTTCTTTAGAAGGCTTACATGAAATACATTATGAACTTTGAGATGAGGAGGCAGAAGAAGCTTGTAGGCTAAGTCACCTACCTTCTTTGTAATCAGATATGGCCCACAATATCTGGGAGATAACTTCTTGTACTTCCCAAGAGATAGAGAACTTCTTTTGGGCCGTACTCTAATAAAGACCATATCCGCTTCTTCAAAATTTGTGTCTGTCCTTTTCTTATTTGCATACTGCTTCTGTCGATCCTAGGCAGCTTTAATATCTTTACGAATTGACTGCATCTGCTTCTGCTGCTCCATGTCGTCAAGCATCTGTCTAGACATCTCGACCCTAATCAATGGGTCGGACCAAGTTAATGGAGTTAAGCAATCTTGTCTATACAAAGCTTTGAAAGGGCTCATCCCAATACTTCTGTGATAAGAAGCATTGTAGGCGAACTCGACTAGGTGCAAATAGCTTAGCCACTTCTTGGGTTCCTTGCCACCACAGCATGACCGAAGTATATCTTCCATTACTTGGTTTACCCTTTCAGTTTGACCATCGGTCTCAGGGTGATAAGCTATGCTGAGATCCAAGAAAGTTCCCACTGCTTCGAAAAATGCAGTCCAGAACCTTGAAGTAAATTTGAGATCTCGATCACTTACTATTCTCCTGGGTAGGCCATGCAATCTGAAGATTTCTTTGAGGAACACTCTAGCCACATCCATTGCGGTGTAGGTTTCTTTTACTGGGATCAGATGGGCAACTTTGGTTAGTCTGTCAACTACCACAAAAATGGAGTTGTAACCTGATTGCACTGAAGATAATCCAGTAATAAAATCCATACTGATAAATTTCCACTTCATCTGGGGGATGTCCAATGGATGTAACTTCCCAGGCATTTTTACTCTTTCAGCTTTGACTTTCTGGCATGTCAGACATTGACGTACATGATTCAGTACATCCTTTTTTCAGACCAGGCCAAAAGAGGCTTTTCTTTACAGACATGTAGGTTTTGATGAAACCTGGATGTCCTGTAAGGCTGTCGTGGGCTTCATTCCAAATTTGACTCTTGGTTCCCTCATCATTGGGAATGCGTATCCTGCGATTATAATACATAATGCCATCATCTAGGCTGTACCCTTGAACTCTATTCAACTCCTGTGGAGTTTTGCTTTCCTACATAAGTAGGGTAGCAATAGGGCCAAAGAATCTATCCCGCATGATCTTCTCTCTTGCTTCAATAATCAAAAGATTTGATACTACAGTAATTGCAAGCAAGGAGGCTTTTCTGCTGTGAGGGCATCTGCTACCACATTTTCTTTGCCTGGGCGGTACTTGATTTCAAAATCAAACTCCTGTAAGGTCTCCATCCACCTTCTTTGGCGCATGTTGAGGTCCTTCTGAGTAAAGATCCACTTTAAGCTCTGATGATCTATCATCAAAGTGAATCTTTTTTCCATTAGGTAATGTCTCTCCACAACTTTAAGGCATAGACTACTGAAAGTAATTCCAAGTCGTGGACAGCATAATTCCTCTCATGTGTTCTGAGCTTTCGGGATTCATAGGCCACTGCATGAGTGCACCTCCTAGGGCAAAACCACTTGCATCAGTTACTACCTCAAAGGGTAGAGAGAAATCTGGCAGCTTCAGAACGGGACTGGTTACCAAGGCGGTCTTCAGCTTATCAAAAGCACTCTGGCACCTGGCAGACCATTGAAATGGGGTATTCTTTTTGAGAAGGTTAGTCAGGGGGGAAGCTATGAGAGCATACTTTGGTATAAAAATTCTATACCAACCACTCAATCCCAAGAATCCTCTGACTTCTTTCACTGTCTTTGGTTCAGGCCAATCTATGACTGCTTGGACTTTTGCGGAATCTAGAGAAATTCCATCTTTGAATACCAGAAAACCTATTCAACGTGGTCGGCAGAGAAAGTGCATTTGCTTTTTTTGGCAAAGAGTTGGTGCTTCCTTAGAATCTCAAGAACTTTTCGGACATGAGTCTCATGGTCAACTGCATTCTTTGAGTAAATCAGAATGTCATCAAAGAAAACTAGAACAAAATCATCCAAGTATTCTCTGAGAATGTCTTACATTAGACGATTGAATGTAGCTGGGGCATTAGTTAATCCGAACGGCATGACAGTAAATTCATAATGCCCATAGCGAGTATTGATGCTGTTTTTGGTATATCTTGATCATTGATCCTGATCTGGTAATACCCGGATTTGAGATCTATCTTTGTGAAGATCTAGGCTCCATTTAGCCTGTCCAGAAGCTCATCAATTCTTGGGATAGGATACTTATTCTTAACTGTCAGCTGATTTAGACCTCTATAGTCCACACAGAGTCTAAGCGTTCCATCTTTCTTTTTCAGAAAGAGAACTGGCGCACCCCAAGGTGAAACACTGGGTCTTACAAACCCGTGTTCTAAAAGCTGTCTAAGCTATTCCTTGAGTTTGATGGCTTTAAGAACTGGCATTTTGTACGTGCACAGGGCTACTGGCTAAGCTCCAGGGGTCAATTCAATCACATGATCTACTCCTCGGATTTTAGTTAGCTCCGCTGGAAATAGATCATCAAATTCATTTAACCATTCTGGTTCTTTAGCCTTAAGCTTTGAGTCTACTGGGTTCATTTTGACAACATAAATTTGTTGCTTCTTTTGAAGTCCTTTCAGCAACCTAGAAGCTTTTACTAACTGAAGGTCTGGGGATCCAAAAACTCCAGTTCCTTGAACTTTGTTCCCGTGAAGGTCATGGAAGGAAATGGTTCCATTGTGACAGTGTATGTCAGCTTGATTTTTGTGGAGCCAATCCATTCCAAGGATCCCGTCAAAAACTCCCAGAGGTAAGACTTTGAACCGACAGTCGGTTACATTACCATCTAGATTGAACTGGATAAGATTTGTCTCATGGTAAGTGAAAAGAGTCTTCCCATTGGCCAATTCAACTTGCATAGGTTTCCCTGATTTCTGTTCTAAGACTAGCTTATGCAAGCATTCAGGGGAAATGAATGAATGAGAACTGCCTGAATCAATCAAAAGCTTAAAAGGCTTACCCTGATATTCTGCTAGAGTATGGATGACTGAGAACTGACGGCGGTTAGGTCCTTGGTTTTCAATTGCAGCAAAGATTTGCCCTCTTTCCTCTTCTACTACATTTGAAATTGTGACTGCTCTGGCTGCTACAGTCTGAGGTGGAACTCTTTCTCTTTGGGTGCCCCAGTTCTGGGAGGGAGTTCTGAGGTTACTCTGGATAGAGGTAGATGGCTGAGTTGGAGTTCTTCTGGGGTTTCCCTGGCTTGGGCGAGACGGACCCTGATTAGACTGGTATGAAGGGGTTGGTCTCTAACTTCGGGGTCCTTGACTTCCCTGTCCCCTTGACATGGCAGGAGTCGGGCAGTCTTTCAGTTGGTGACCAAAACCTTTGCATCCAAAACATCGGTTTTCAGTTCTGAGCTCATCCCTCTGATTTCTTGAAAGAGGTGGGGCTCCTGAGAAAGTATTCTGGGGGAAGGGTCTTCGTTCACTTCGGAATCTTTCTGCATCCTGATTCTGATTCGAGCCTTGCTGCCTCTTCGGGGGTGGAAAGTTTGAAGTACTTCCCTGGGCTTGGAATCTTTTAAAGTTAGAGGGTGCAGGCTTTGGCGGGACCTTTACTACAAAGGCTTTGGCAAAATCTTTTGCCAAAGCCTTTGTAAGAATGGCAAAATCTTTTGCCATTCTTACTGCTTCAGCCATGGACACTGGCTTGGCATTTTTGACCAGTGTGTCCAAGGGTTCGTTCATTCCCCGAATGAACCTGGCCATGAGTTGTTCTTCATCTAGAGGTGGTGAATATTTGAGTAGAAGAGCAAAGGCCTGGTGATATTCCTCGATGGTTTTGCTCTCCTGCTTTAGCTCTAAGAATTCGTTCATTTTGATTTCCAAAAATCCAGGGGGACAAAATCTCTTTCTTAGATCGGTTTTTAGGTCGTTCCAGGACTGAGTATTTCTGTCCAGACGGTTGGTGTCACAATGGTTCCTCCATGCTACCCTGGCTGTTTCCACTATTTTCAGCCGGGCAAGAGCCATTTTGCTCCGCTCATTGTAGCCTGTGACGTCAAAATATTCTTCCATGGCTTCCACCCATTTCTCCACAGCCTCGCCTAGGTTCTCCCCTTCTCCTTTGAAGGGTCTTGGGGCTGAGTCCTATAAAGAGACTTGCGAACATCAGGGTCAAGCTCGTCATCTTCAGAGAGAGGGTCTGGCTGACGGTCACGGTTTCCTCGTCTCATGATTCTGCCAAAAATTTATATATTGGACATATTGCACTGCAAACCACTTATGCTGTAGTTTCTCCACTGGGTTAGGAAAATATAAATCCTTGAAATGGCGTGCGAGTCTAGCTCGGCTTGTTCGAGTTGAAGCGGAAGAAATGAGATGCTTGAAGGCGGATGCAGTCATATCTTGAGACTGGGTGAGGTTGGGAATACCAGATAAATAGGGAACTTCCATCTATAAAAACAATTTCTTTGATTAAAAATTCTTCATTTTAAAGAAGCTTACGGAATGAAAATACATTATGAAAAATGCTTTTTTTTGAGTTTTTATTATCAATTTCTGATAAGAATTTGTTTATCCTTATTAGATTTCAACTTCGCTCTGATACCAACTGTGAGATCCCTCTGCCCCCTCCGCGTACCGGACTCCCGGTAGCTGGCAGCGGAAGCAGCCCCCTCATGCGCGGGGTAGGGTTTCTCACTCGGGGACTCGCCCATGAATGTCCAGGCGCACGAGACTAGGCTGGTGGTTACTCCGAAAACCGAAACTGGGAAAATTTCCCATGCCTAGAAAGCGGGGACGATTCCACCTTTTTGAATTTTCTTAACGAATTTTTCTAACGAGATCAATTCTAAACTATCCTTCGCCTGAATAAACCAGATAGAAGGAAACTATCACTGATATAATTTGATCATCTGAGTAAATTCAACGTTTTTTTCCTAATCAAGATTAGGCATAGCCGTTGATCCACTCAATTGAGAAATTTATCAGGGAATTAACTAGCTACTCGAATCCTAGCGTAATCCTAAGATTTTTTAGTTTGATTATTAAAACTCCACTGATTCCAACCTAACCCCATCCGGCCCATGGGTTAGTCACCACCCTACCATTGGAATTGGTAGAACCAAACAAGTACTCACCCACCCATAATTGAAATGCCTTTCTTAACTTTAGCTTTAGAAAACAGGTACGCACACACTCCTCTTTAAAACTTTAATATAAAAATAATCCATTGACAAAACAGATATAATCACAGATTTCATAATTCAAAATTTTCATTCAATCCCTTGTTTCACAAAAACAGTACCACTCTGGACTCTCCGTTGGGGCCAGCTGGTCAGCAACGAGATCCAGTAATAGATTACAATAACCACTTCGTCAACATACATATATATATCTTCCTCGACATACGTATGGGTGTCCTAAGCACCGCGAGCCCGTGCATCGCCTGGTCAGAACCCTCCAAGATCCTCCTTAGGTGTCCTGGTACTTCACTTAGGGACCGCTTCATCGGCCCTCGCTCATCGTACCGGAAGCACGCCATTTTTTACCATACTCAGGCTAGTCAAGACCTGGGCAGAGGTTTTTGCCGCGTGAGCTGTCCCTTGAACACTCCCCGCCAGCTGTTGCAACCAAACTTTCCTTAGATAAACATATATGCCAAATGCTCCCTCCAGCATTCTGGCGTAAGACAGTCCTTTAAGAAAATAGGGTTTCTATGCAAGTTTTCATTTTTTATTTTGTTTGAAAACCATGAATAATCTTAAATCCGTATCTCAATACTTCTAGATCCAGGTCTGAATTCCAAACAGAATTCCTTGAATTGTGTTAACTTGATCCTCAGATCAAAATTGAAAGTCTTAACTTAGTTTCAGATTCGGTGGGGGATTTGAGTACATCGTCATTAACGAAGGAATTAGGTCTTGGTCAATAGTCTGAATCAAAGTTTGGGTCTGGAAAGGTTCTTCCTAAACTATCTTTATTGAAAGGTACTATTTCAATTTCTCTTTTTCTAAATTTTGTTCGACGAATATTTGCTTACAAATTTCTAAAACATGAATTTCTTATGAATAATAAAATAATCATTTATCTCGATCTCGGACTTCGATAGTTTAATTGAATTTTCTCATTACCATCTTAGTGAATATGAAACGACAACATTTCTTCTCACATATTATCTACTTATTCATTTTTTCAATTTTTGCGAAAATTAAACAGAGGATTATGAGAACCCTTATTTAAATATAATAATTGTATATGCATCTATTTATGCATAAACTCTAATTCTGATGAAAGTCACTTTTATCATCATAAAAATCATTTATGATGAAAATCACTCTTTTAATATAAAAAAGTATCTGTTATGCATATGTTTATGCATAAATAAAAATCATTTATGATGAAAATCACACTTTTAATATAAAAAAATATCTTTTATGCACCCATTTATGCATAAAAATCATTTATGATGAAAATCACACTTTTAATATTAAAAAAATATCTTTTATGCATAAAAATCATTTATGATGAAAATCACACTTTTAATATAAAAAAATATCTTTTATGCATATGTTTATGCATAAAAATCATTTATGATGAAAATCACACTTTTGATATAAAAAAAATATCTTTTATGCACCCATTTATGCATAAAAATCATTTATGATGAAAATCACACTTTTAATATAAAAAATATATAAAAATATATCTTTTATGCACCCATTTATGCATAAAAATCATTTATGATGAAAATCACACTTTGAATATTAAAAAAATATCTTTTATGTTTATGCATAAAAATCATTTATGATAAAAATTACACTTTTAATATAAAATTTATCTTTTATGCATAAAAATCATTTATGATAAAAGTAACACTTTTATAATAAAAAAATATTCTTTTATGCATACTTTTATGCATAGAAATCAATAATGATAAAAGTAACACTTTAATAATAAAAACATATTCTTTTATGCATACTTTTATGCATAGAAATCAATAATGATAAAAGTAACACTTTTATAATAAAAACATATTCTTTTATGCATACTTTTATGCATAAAAATCAATAATGATAAAAGTAACACTTTTATAATAAAAAATAAATTATCAATATGTATCTTTCTATACATAGAATTTAATTCTTTTTATAAAAATTAATCAATATGCATCTTTTTATGCATGAATGAAAATGACACTTTTAGAATACTCTAACAATGGGGATTACTCTTTTTGATTAATAAAAGATGAAATTTATTTCATGAATTTTCAAAAAAATTTGCCATAACCTCCTTTGTATGGCTGACCATTTTTTAATTTTTAACTCTCTAAAATTAATTAGAAGTTAACCAAGAGTATTTAAATCATTCTAATGTAGACATTTTCTACTTATTTAAGAGAAACATTATGAAAAACTTGATTTTATCCAATAATCAATCATCTAGGATAAAGAATGGTTGGATTTACTAAAGAAGAGAAGGGAATGCCTTTTTTCAATGAGGCATAACATCATTTCATTTTAGAGAAGACAAAAATCATAAAAAACCATAAAAGAAATAGAAAAGAGAAGAATCTCCAACTTACATAGATAATTTGAGAGCTTTCCTTTGGCTTGATGGTTTGAGGATTCTACTCTTTTTTGGAAACGAGAGTGGCCACCAATCTTTTAGAAGAGGGAAGGTCAAAAACTAATGAATTATGAGTAAAATTCACAGTTTTTGGCACTTGGGAGAGGCAGGGTAACAGTGCAAAACACTATTGAGTTTCAACAAAGGGGAAGGCTTCTATTTATAGGAAAAAGTGAGCTTCTAACCAAGCCAACTGATTCTAGAATTTTCTAGATCAGTTTGGTCAAATTTTGACCATTTTTGGGTCAGTTTAGCCCACTTTTTGGATTTAGTTGAAATAGGAGAGAGGAGAGATAAAAATATCTCATTATTTGGGAGTTTAAAACTCATTCAAGCATTTGAAATAGGTGCCTCCTTCATGAGGGGAATTCCCTCATACTGAGGTGTCAAAAATGCATCATTTCATCTAAATATCTCTCTTTTTTAACTATTAACCTTGTCCTTAGTTAACTCTTCATCTTATGTGAGTATTTTCTCATTTTTGGGGGATTTTCCTTTTATTCTTCTATTTATCTCCTCCCTACATTTGGATGAATCTTATTGGTCCATAGGAACCTTAATTTAAAATTTCAAAAAAATCTTGACCCCCATGCCTCTTGAACATATTATACTTAATTTCTAATGCACCTTCTGAAAATCTTTTTGAACTTCTATTTCAGGGGAACTTATTTTAATAAGACGATGTATTTTTCTATCTAAAAATATTTAAAATCTGAATATTCTCTCTCTAGAATATTTTCTCTCTCTAGGCCAAAACTGGTAGAAACAAGATCTTTTATATTTCTGAAGAGGGATTTGATTACAGGGGAAGATGCTGGACATCTTGGGAGGCTGTGGAGGAATCTTACATCCTCCTACACTGGAATGACTTAGATGGGATGCCAAAGATGCATAGGTGCATTTACTTATTTCTCATGAAGCCCAAGTTGCCTATCTTTGGAAAAATCTTGACTTGGAGCATGTGACAAAGGGTGAATCTATGGATGCATTTCTGACCCGTGTCAAGGATCTGCGAGAATAGTTAATCAATATTGATGAGGTTATTATGGATAGTTCTCTTATCTCTACCATTCTCAATGGCCTGCTTGAATCATATCAGGGATATTCTACCACACTCTGCCTCCTGAGATAAAGAGAAATTCAGAATTGTATACTTTTGATGAGTAGGTGTCTCTCCTCCTCCTTTAGGAAGATCAGTCTTGTTCCAATCAGAACAATATGCTTACTTCTGATTAGGCATTTTCTGCCTCCCATAATGGCAAAGGAAAATCTAGAGCTCCACCTCATGCCACGCCTAAGAGCAAAGAGGAGCCAGCTGAGAAGAAGAGATGCAATTATTATCGAAAACCTGGTCATGTTTTAGAGGACTATCAGAAGTGGAAGGAGAGTGAGAAGAAGAAGAAGCAGCAAGGACTTGTTGCTTCTACAAGTGACAATGCAGAGGAAGCAAATTGCACATGATGGCTATGCAATAGCAGTAACATGCACTGATCTACTTGCCTCTTGTCTATTCTTTTCAAATGCTGACTATGGTACTTTGATCTTGGTGCCACTAAGCACATTGCTTCATGCAAGTAGTTGTTTTCTACCTTAAAAGATGCTCCTTCAGGTGGAACAGTTTTGTGTGCTAACAATGCATCATATGCCATCAAAGGCATTGGCAATGTGGAATTGACTTCATGTTGTGGGGATCCTTATACTCTTGCTGTCTAACACCTTATATGTACCCAGAATCCGTAAGAATCCAATTTCTATCTCAACACTTGTTGAAGATTCAGCTTTCAGATCATTTGTATACCATTCATTTGTATTCCATTCATGATAGAACTGATTCTGATGCACTTCTCTTGTTTGGTACATTGCGTAATGGCCTATTGTTATGGCTCACCCAAAGACCCGTTGAAACACATCCAACACGAAGATTACCTAGCAAACCGTAACTATCATAGAGATCTTTCCAATGGGGGCTGAGCTCGTAACCCTTGAGGTGTCCAAGCTCTACAACTCCTTGAGAAGCCATTCCACCGTAGCCTCCCATCACTCGTCACTGCTGCATTGCACTACATGTACTCGTCACTCGTCTCACCTCACTTCACTCACACACACTCACTAGCATGGATTAGAGAGAGATTAGTAAGAGGATTAGCAAGAGAAAGACTCTATTGCACAATGGGAGAGTTCTTTGTATTATGAGAGATTTTCACTTATATACATGGCCATAAGTGTTCACTGTCAGCAGGAACTTGCCATAAGTGTTCACTGTCAGCAGGAACTTGCCACACAAAAGAGAGAGATTAGCAAGAGGATTAGCAAGAGAAAGACTCTATTGCACAATGGGAGAGTTCTTTGTATTATGAGAGATTTTCACTTATATACATGGCCATAAGTGTTCACTGTCAGCAGGAACTTGCCACACAAAAGAGAATCAAAGTACCAAAATTGCACATAATAATCACGAATAAATATTCAACACCAAACAAATAACAGATTCAAACATATTAAACATAGACATGGAAATAAACATGGAAGATAAACCATAGACTTGAAAACTGTGAGCAAAATAAACATCACCACCATCAATCAACAAGGATTGGGTTAAATCTCCCCCTCATGCGTGCTGGCTCCTTGCACGACATGAGTATTTTATCATGTATTCCCTAAAAATAGCCCTTGAGCCAATCGTGAAGCTTTTTACAAAAATAGGGCTCTTTTTACAAAAATAGGGCTCTTTTTACAAAAATAATCAATCCTTCTACAGGATGTTCACACACATCTAGTGTGTACCAAAGACAATAGTGAACCTCTAGTTCACACGGACTACACCCGTGCACATCGGGGTGCATAATTTTGTGCCTAAATTATCAAACAATTTTCTCCAAAAATTGCTACAAAATTTAGAATCTCTATATGACACAATGACTTTAGGCAAACCATGATACACAAATATATGCTTTAAAAATAAATGAGCAGCTTGATGAGCAATCAGTTTCTTTTTACATGCAATGAAATGAGCCTATTTGCTAAATCTATCAACTACTATCCAAATCATGTCATTTTGATTAGCAGTAAGCGAAAAACCAGTTATAAAGTCCATTGAAATCTACTCCCATGGTTCATTGGGAATTGGGAGTGGCATAAGTAATCCTTGAGTTTTCCCCTTATGGCTTTTAATCTTATGGGGCAAGTAATGCATTCAGCCACAAACTTGGCTATATCTTTCTTCATAGATTGCCAATAAAAGTCTCGGGCAATGGTCTATAAAGTAGATGATACTCCTCTATGCCCTGCATATGGGGGTTGGTGCAACTCCTCCATAACAGACTGTCTAAAAGGTTTCATGATGCATAATCTCCTTTGAAGAAAGAAGAGATATCCATCATGATAAGAGTAATCTGAGTGGGGAATCCACCCATTATCTCTCATTTGGGTCCAAGTGTCTGAAAAGTCTGAGTCTTGGTCATAAGAGTCTTTCATAGCATCGAAAGTCGAGCTGTCTACAGCCGTGATGTGATGAACACTAGGCCGTCAACTAAGGGCATCAGCGAGACTACATTCTCTTTTCTAGGTTGATAGAGAATAGTAGGCTGGAAACTCCGAATAAAAGCAGCCCATTTGATGTGTTTATCAGATATCAAAGGCTAGGTGAGTAGGTGCCTGATACTCTGCTGGTCTGTTTTAATGAAATGAATTCAGATCCCATCAAATAGTGTTTCCAAATCTTTAGGGCATGGACTACAACAGTCGATTCTTTGTCATAAGTGTTGTACTTGCACTCGGGGGGTCTGAGTTTCCTACTCTCAAATGCTATGGGGTGTCCATCTTGCATTAATACTGCCCCCCTATGCCTGTACCACTAGCATCAGTTAACAACAATAAAGAAAGGTCTAGCAAAGTTTGGTAATTGCAGAACTAGTGCTTTAGTGAGTGCTTCTTTTGAAGCACTCACTAAAGCACTAGTGAGTGCTTCTTTTGAAGCATTAAAAGATTTTTCATGTTTATCAGTCCACACATACTTGTTTGTTTTCTTTTTAAAAGAAAAGTCAGATAATGAGAAATGTAAGCAAAATTTTTCACAAAACATCTATAGTAACTACACAAACCAAGAAATGATCGGAGTGCATGAATATCTTTGGGTCTCGGCCAAGTCCCTATAGTCTCTATCTTTTTGGGGTCCACATGAATACCATCAGCAAAAACAATGTGACCAAGGTATTCAATCTTTCAGAATTTGTCGAATATTAATTCCCATGACAAAATTTAAAAATATACAAAGAGATGGTTTAAGAACTTAGCTCACATGAATTCGATGTACCGAGCTACAAAATAATTAATTGGAGAACACAAAACATACATGCAATAATTTTTATAACCAATCAAGAGTACGAGTGATGAAAAACTTAGCTCATGACTTATCGAAGTTGAGCTACAAAAATTAAATTATTTGGAAAAATGTAGAAAATTAAATTGTTCAAAGTATGAGAAAGAAGGACTTATCTCATAATTTGTTGGGCTGTAAAATGTGAGTATCTCAAACAAGAAAGCGACGTTAGCAAAATTAATTTCAACTATTTCCACATGAATTTTCTATAAAATTTTAAACTTAATTTAGCTCAAGAAATAATATTAAATATGAATTTTAATTAAATTTTAATAAAAAGGATATCTTGACAACTTGAACTGCAAAATGGAAATTTGAAAAACATTTTGAGAAAGCAATAATTATATATATATATATATATATATTCAAAATAAAGAAAAAAATGACATGCCAGGGACAAGAAAAAATTAAGAACTCGAGAACCCGCTCGTTGAAGCTTCCGCTCCCCCCTGCTCGCGCTGCAGCCTGCACACACCCCCCCCTCCCCGCCTCCTATCTGCCTTCGCGTCTACTCCCCCCGCCTCTGCTCATTCGCGCCCCCCGCCTCTACTCATTCGCGCCAGCCCCCCCCGCCTCTGCTCTTTCGTGCCAGCCCCCCCTGCTCCATCTCCTTCGCGCCCCTGCTCTCTCCCCTTTCTCCGTGACCCGCCCCCTCCGCCTTGTTGAAATTTGAGCATAATGATGAGCTATGGTGGATCATACACTAGAATCAACATGATTAACAAAGTGATTAAGAAATGATTAAGACGTAATTAGTGAATAATTAGCAGATAGATTAATGTAGGCATGGATACTCAAAAACCAGCAAATTCTCATTAGGGCTATGCCTCAATTTATAGTGTTTACATCAAGCATCAAATCCCATTGATTTCTCCATGATTCACTCCCTGAATATCTCCACCTCTTGCCTGATTCTCTCCACCTCTTCTCTTTTCCCTGAATATCTCCCAGAATATCTCCACACTCCTAAATTCCCTCATGCTACCCATTATTCTCTCCCAGTAGATTCTCCTAACCTTTTCACAGGTTCTTTCACAATTACATCTCCTCTTTTACAGCCTCTATCCAAGAGCTTGTTCCCACACACACCCTATTCACTTGTATATTTCAACACCTCCCCTCAAGTGAATAATCCTAGTACACCTAGACCCTATACCAAGTTTGCCTCCCCTTACTTGGTAGTCCGCGACCAGTGTCTACTCCTCCCCTCAAGTTATCTCAGCACACCTGGACCCTGTATCAAGTTTCTTTCTTACTTGACAGTCCGCGACCAGTGCCTCAAGTCCCTAAACTCCATAGTCCTTGACACTCTCTCTCTCAATGTGTCCAAGGCTACTATAAGTGCCCGCGACCTTGACTAAAGTGCTCACACATACATCTACCACATGGCCTACATCATCGGTGGCTCAGAGGTGGTTTTACTTTATTGGGGCAGGTTACATTGGGTTGTGGGGTCTCTCTCTCTCTCTCTCTCTCTCTCAGAGATTTTCACATGGCTCCTCACTCTTTGGAGCCTCACATCTTCTCTTGTCTTCAGTCTTCTTCTCGTGGCAGCATCTCTCCACGCGTCCGTCTCTTCTTTCAGTCTTCTCGGGGCAGCTTCTCTTCTTGTGGCAGCTTCTCTTCTCGTGTCCATGTCTTCCTTCAGATCTTCTTCTCGGTGTGGATCCTCTTCTTGGGAAGAGATATTCTTCTTCTTTCATGGCTGGGGCCATGAGCTCGTCCATCAGGTCATTTTGCTCCATGTGAGCAACATGTTTCAATGTTTTGCTGACAGTTCCTTTGGGCTTTTTATGTTTATTTTGTATCATTATGCAATGCAAACCCAAATTTATGTGGGAGGTCTTACCTCTTGCCTTAATCTGGACAAGGGCAGTGTCTGTTCCCATTTTTACACTGATAAAATGTGCCCAATACATAATGCGTATAGCATTCATTCTCATGCACATTCCAAATGCAATTCTGGCTGTGAATAATCTTGAATTTGAGTGAGATTTACAGGCATTAACCAAGGGTTAAATGCAAAATGATGATTTTCACAAATTTTATCAGCACAATTTTCCAGAAATTACACTAAATTGAGAGTAACCAATTTGTACGGGATGGTTGGAGTATCAAACCAACTCCGATTTGAAATCTGAAGTTATAGGGATCTGTATCAGATACCTAATGGTTAATTTGAACCCTCAATTGCACCAAAGTATAGTGATTAGCACTGATTAATCACTGATTAGCAAATTAATGCTCTGGTTTGTGTGCAGAAAACAGAGTATGCGGGGAGCCCAGATCTGGTGCCTTCCACTTCAAATGAACTCAAATGCTTTCAAAGGCATCAATAGCAATGAGTCTAGTAGAGGATTAAGCCAAGAAACACAAGATTTGACCAAATAATGAAAGCTTAATCTCTGTTTTACCAAAGTCACCTGCAGATTTGATGAAGAGCTTTGATCTCTCTGTAGACTTGATGAAACTCAATTCTGACTTCACCAGCTTGTAGAGCATGCTTGATTACCCTTTGTGCTAAAGGGAATTGAAGTAATTTGATTGGAGCAAAGAGAAATCTTAATTCTTCTGCAGAAAAACGGTGCCTAGAAATCTGCGAAAATCTCCTGCTTCCGCCGGCGGTTTGCTGCGTGGAGTAGATAGGCTTGAAGCTAAAGAGCTTAGCTAGCTATGGCTAGAAGCTTTTGCCCTAATTTGATGTGTGCTAGATGCTAGAGACCCTCCACTGGCTGGGGGTGAAGGGGAAGAGTGAAAGCTTACTAAAAACTGATTTTTTTGCTAATTATTTTACTAATCCTGATTAATTCACTAATGGGCTCATAAATCTGGTTGATTCTAGGCATGGCTCTGATACCATGTTGAAATTTGAGCATAATGATGAGCTATGGTGGATCATACACTAGAATCAACATGATTAACAAAGTGATTAAGAAATGATTAAGACGTAATTAGTGAATAATTAGCAGATAGATTAATGTAGGCATGGATACTCAAAAACCAGCAAATTCTCATTAGGGCTATGCCTCAATTTATAGTGTTTACATCAAGCATCAAATCCCATTGATTTCTCCATGATTCACTCCCTGAATATCTCCACCTCTTGCCTGATTCTCTCCACCTCTTCTCTTTTCCCTGAATATCTCCCAGAATATCTCCACACTCCTAAATTCCCTCATGCTACCCATTATTCTCTCCCAGTAGATTCTCCTAACCTTTTCACAGGTTCTTTCACAATTACATCTCCTCTTTTACAGCCTCTATCCAAGAGCTTGTTCCCACACACACCCTATTCACTTGTATATTTCAACACGCCTGCCTTCGCCCTCTCCCCACCCTTTTCGTGTTTCATCCGCCCCCTACCTTTTTGCCACCTTTGTTTTCATCCCCTCCTCTCATTTTCTTGCTGCCCCCCTTTGTTCTCCCCCTCCTCCTCCGTCTTTCGCCTTTCCCCCTCCGCCCCTCCGCCCCTCCCCGCTCTGCCTTATGTGCAGCTCGGTTCCTGCAGGGCTTTCCGTTTACGCTTCACCTTCGACAAAGCTTCAGACACTGATGGAGGCTCCTCCCGCCCCACCTCAGAGGGACTCTTCCGTAGCCCCCTCGCCCGCCCCTGAGGATACCCCCATCAGGCTTTCTCTTTCGCCAGAAGAGGAAGCGAGCCTCGCCGCCGCAGAGGTGGAATGCCTCCAGGCACATTCCACCATCTGCCATATAGTCGGCACTCGCCCCAGCAGTGGCAGTACCCTGGCGATCACCTGCTGTCCGGCGGGGCACTGAGCACCGACCTTGCTCGAGCACTGCAGAGGAGACCTATCATGCCGATTCGGGCTTCATGGATATCCTCTATCTGCAGTCGGCTTAGTAGGCTCGACACTAGACAGCGCTCGGAGGCTTTTGACTACTCCTTCACACGGCTTTTTGGAGCGGAGGGCCCCCATGAGCCAGCACCCACCATCAGAGTTCATGTGGTGATACCTCTAGCCCGAGGGGAGGAGGCACTTGATTGAGCGGTGGCCTTCTCCTTCCCTCTCTGTGGCACTAGCGAGACTGAGAGTGGAATCTGGATCTCGCTCTTAGCATATTGAAGACTCAGGCAGTTGAGTTTTCTCACCATGTGAGCGATCTGGAGGTGACAGACGTGATAGGCCGGCCGACTCTGGGAGCTGGCTCACTTCTTTGATTCCGGGAGTGCAGATGCCTCCGGGGTTCGCCACTTGGTGGTTCGCATAGTGGCAGACCTAGCATGCGACCCTGGATATGTATGTATACACGAGGTTGCTCTCTCTGAGTGGGAGGTAGTCGCCATGGGACACAGCCACACCACTGGCGCCTGATCCAAGATTCTTGCAGCACATTGGGGGTGGGCAGATTCGTAGCCGCTTGGATGGGGACTATTCTCCATCCAAGCCGCTTGCGAAGGCCCACCGTATGGCTGAGACAGCCTCCACCTCAGCAGGTCATCCATGAGGATCATCTCATGGAATGTACAGGGCCTTGGCGGTGCACACTATGTATGCTATCGTGGTTGCTTGAGGCAGGAGCTTCAGAGATGCCTGGGAGCACCATTTGAGTGAGAGCAGGATTCGGAGATATGGTTCTGTGATGCCTGGTAGATGGGACACATTTTGGTCTGCAGGGTTTGGCCCCTTGGGTGGGCAGGGAGGAGTATGTATGGTCTGCAGGATTTGGCCCCTTGGGTGGGCAGGGAGGAGTATGTATGGTCATTGTGGATGTATGGCCGGCAAGCCATTGTGGATTGCGAGGTCATTGTGCATGGTAGAGCACAGTATGTTATTCTGAGGATGCACGATAAGCTCTTTGGCATGTTCAATGTCTATGCGCTACCATGCTAGTGCCAGAGCAGAGTTCTGGACCCTTGTCACAGATGCATTGTTCGAGGTCGCACATTGGGGTGTCGGAGGAGACTTCAACATGCTTGAGGACCCAGTCGATAGGGTGGGAGGCAGTCATGTTATAGTGCACGGCACGGAGCTGGCAACTTGGGAGCGATTTTGCATGACACTGTGGATCATTGATGCATGGCAGCATGAGGCTTTCTCCCACTCTCAGGAGAGTCTTAGTTTTTCTCGATCGGATTGCCGGTAGGGAGAGGGACTAATCTATCATGGATTGATCGCCTCTATGTGGGCGACAGGTTTGGGGAGCGTGGGGGCTCCGTTGGCATTCTCACTGGCACTTCTTTTTCAGTGCCAGTTATTTTGACACTTGAGGAGGGGACACGAGACCAACTTGCAGTTGAGGATCCCAGAGAGGATACTTACAGATTCCAGTCTTTCTGAGGACATTGAGAGGATATGGCATGATAGCCAGAGCTCTAACCTGGATGCAGCAGGCCAGTGTGCCCAGGGACTCATCGAGCTCAGCTCTTTTTTGCACGTTGTAGCCTTGACACGGCTGGGAGAGACACGAGAGCGGGAGCGCCGCTTGAGACGTAGCCTTGCTTCGCTCCAGCGCCTTCAGGAGTAGCAGCCTACATGTGAGTGGGTGGCGTCCCAGCTGAGCCAGGCACGCCAAGAGGTTAGAGAGGCAGAGGAGCAGAGACATGAGTTCTACTATCATCGCCAGGCCTCACAGTGGACGCAGCTTGGTGATAGAGTGACTAGGAAGTTCTTTGAGATTACCGGACCCCGCCATGCTCGAGAAGGCATACACCAGCTCAAGAGACAGGATGGCTCTTTAGCCACTGAGCCCGGGGAGATTAGAGCCATTGCCATTAAGTTCTATAGAGACCTGCTCTCAGCGGAGCCAGCCACGGAGGCACGTGATGCTTGCAGACAAACTGTGTGGGCCCATATGCAGAGGAGGGTCACAGATTGTATGCGCACAGTTCTGGGTGAGCCTCTTTCAGAGGATGAGCTTGTTGAGGCTTTGAGGGTCCTTCCATGCCATAGTTGCCCTGGGGAGGACGGATTGACGCCTGCCTTTTTTATGCGCTATTGGGACATTTTGGGGCCAGCCTCCGCAGGGGCTTTCAGTATGTTTTGGACACTGGGGTGATGCCACAGAGCTTTTCAGAGGGCTTGATCTTTCTTATCCCCAAGGGGGAGGGAGTGTCTGATGATATTCGGCAGTGGAGACCTATTACGATCCTCAATACTATCTACAAGGTCCTGGCCAAGGCCTTGAGTTTGAGGATCCAGCCCTTCCTTGGGGAGTTGATTCATGCTACCCAGACAGGATTCGTCAAGGAGCGCAGTATCCTTGACAACATTTTCACCTTCTGGGAGGCGACGGCCCAAGCTAGATTTCTCGACGGTGAGGACCTGGTCGTTATGCTTCTCAATTTTGAGAAGGCATACGATAGAGTCGATTGGGGTTTCCTAGAGGGCACTATGCTTCGCTTAGGTTTTGAGCTAGTCTGGATTCGAGGGGTGGTGGCTCTATATTCCACAGCTCGTAGCCAGGTGGCTGATGGGGCAGGAGGACGGGGGCCAAGTTTTGAGTTGACCAGATCAGTCCGTCAGGGGTGCCCTCTTGCCCCGTTTCTTTTTCTCTTCTTTGCTGAGGCTATGAGCATGTATCTGACAGCAGAGGAGGTTGGTTTGAGAGGACTCCAGCTCCCAGTCCGGGGTGAGGACTTGCTCGATTCTGAGTTTGTTGATGACACGATATTATTATTGCATGGCCAGGAGGCCAATCTTCAGAGGGCAGAGCAGTCGCTACAGGTTTTTGGTGCAGCTTCGGGGAGCATTGATCAATTGGTGCAAGTGGCCTTTTGGATCAGTAGCGCTCCCACTCCGGCATGGAGCCCAGACCCGAGTTTTAGATGGATTCCTCCTGGCACAGCAGTGCGGTATTTGGGATGCCAGATTGGACTTGATTTGTCACCTGAGCAGCAGATCACCCTGCTTCTTCTGAGCATTCGGAAGAAGCTTTTATATTGGAGTACAGCTTGGCTATCCTTGGCTGCTGGGAGGGTGGTGGTGACAAATCAGGTGCTTTAGCGACCATGTGGTACATCACATCTTGCTGGATCTTCTCGAGCTCTTGCATCAGCCAGGTACAGAGGCTGATCAGGAACTTTCTTTGGTCTGGGCGGGACGGTCAGCCAGCCTGGGCTAAGGTTGCTTAGGCAGTTATTATTCTTCCACTGGCCCAGGGGGGCTTGGGCATTATAGATCCAGTTGATCAGAGTAGAGCCTTATTGGGGAAACTTATTGTTCAGGGGCTGCTTCCAGGGGCGCTGAGCCTTAGAAGGAGCTTCTTTTTCAGAGCGACTGCTGCAGGCTAGGGCTCCTTGAGCAGGGGGCACTTGGGCACCAAAGATATGATGGATCTTCATAGAGATGAGCAGGACAGGCCTCAGTAGAGGATGGGAGGATAGATTTGCCTTGAGCATCCTGCGAGCTTGGGAGCTGCTGAGACCGGGGCTTTCTCAGAGACCTCCTACTTGTGATGAGGAGCGGGCCAGACAGTCGCTCATCTGGAGCCCCGCGGTATGCACTGAGCAGGGTCATATGCTGGGTTCTCGGCCTCGTCTAGCCTGGGGACCATTGGCGGCAAGCCCAGCACGTAGTTTTGGAGACTGGCAGGCCTTCCGCAGTCTCCCAGAGGAGGTCCAGGTGGAGAGGCTGAGTCACTTCATAGGGGGGCTGGTTATGAGGGATGACATTCAAGAGGCACTCACTGAGGAGTGGTTCACCCAGCAGCCCCACGGTGGATGAGAGCCTTTACACAGATGGAGATCCTGATTACTGTCAGAGCTTGCACCGAGGATGGTAGATGCCTCTACTATGAGATCCAGGATGAGGGCAGACTTTAGAGAGTGGAGGCCGAGTCGCCTTTGGTTGCAGAGAGTGCATCTTTCAGAGGATACGGGTAGTGGCCGCCGCTTCCTGGAAGTGGCATATTGATCCAGACCTTGCAGATGTGGACTCTGATTGGCGCATTTGGGCATATGCTGCACGCCCCTTGGCTAGGCTCCAGTGGGAACCTGGCGAGTACGAGTGGCATGATCCTTATGCGTCCCCCGCCGAGGCCCCAAAGATTACTTTTTTTTCAGTACATTGTTCAGTTGGGGAGGCATATTTTGACTGCGAGGAGGATGGTCTCTTCAGTCGCATCGGAGCATTGGCGGCTCTACAGGGACTCTCACAGGAGTTCCTGGAGGATTTTTGGGCCAGGCTCTGGGCTAGTCGACAGGCACGCAAGATCTCGACTTTGCAGTGGGCTGGTTGCCCACAGGGGCTCTGTAGTTGGCACCTGGCTTGTCTACAGTGGTCTTCCGGTGGCCTGTGTCCGATGCGGCCACCCATTGGAGACACAGAGACACTGCCTATGGGACTGTCCACAGGCACAGCAGATTTGGCTGAGGATGCTGCGCATTTTGGCCCCCCTCTCTCTAGAGGGCGTGTATACGTGGGGTGCCGCTGCTTGGTCAACATCGTCAGGGCCTGCTCTGGGATACGAGATGGAGCAGGATAGCCAGGCCATCAGATTCATTAGGGGCCAGCCTCGCCTTGTTCCTTCACTGGATTTCTCATCCGTCATCTGGACACAGGAGAGGGATTTATGATGGGAGCTCCTCACCAGCCTCACCATCTGGTTCACCTGGAGAGCCCGGTGTTTCAGGGCCTTTGAGGGGAGACTAGAGCCACCAGCAGAGACTGTTTGGGGGATTTGGCAAGAGCTGATCCACACCCTGCAAGGACAGTATGACTGCATTCGTCGGGGCGACTCGGATATGGCGATCTTGCAGCGCCAGGCCTTCCACACCACTTGGTGCAGCGGCCCCTTCTATACACTACCGCGGGTACCCCCGCTGGCATTACAGGCCACCTGTTTGGCTTTTCTCCCCTCCTATTGTATGATATAGCTCTCAGTTATTTGTACTGATCTTTGTACCTTTTTGCACCTAGGGAGAGTCTCCCTAGCTGCCTTGATTGGATCTCTGCTCTGCCTTCTTATGAGCAGGAGAGTCTCCCTAGCTGCCTTCTTATGAGCAGGAGAGTTTTTTGTAGCCCGAGACGGGCGTTTTTTTAACTAATGAAAGGATCTTTTCTCGAAAAAAAAATAAAAGAAAAAATGATGAGAAATTGATACTTAGCCCGTAAAGCGTCGAGTTAAGAATTAATAATTCTCCCGGAGTGTCCGAAAACAATTTGAAATTTTTTTTCCAAAATAGTTGAAGTTGTTCAAAATCTTACTGTAATTTTTCAAGAATTTTCTGCACCTCTGCAAGTCTGAAATTTTTTGCAGGTCTTCAGAAATTAGCCCTGGGCCTCCATGTGCATGTGCTCCCTTGGTCTGGCTTGAAAATCTTTGGAAGGTTTGAAATTGGAAAAATTTGATAGACTTGAGATTTGAATGGTGTAAATAGACTTTATATGATTAGACCTTGAGATTATTTATGCTTTGAAGAAGTTAATCCCCTTCACGAAAATGGCGTAGCACACAGCGTGGGAGAGAAAGAAAGTAGCCGACCATCGATTATACAAATCTATGATGCTGGAGCTCTTCAATTTTTGAGAAAAGGTCTTGGGGTTTTGCAAGATGCTGAATCCATCCGTGTGGTTGGATGTGAGAGAGAGCCACTACTGCTGCAGAAAACCGCCTTTTCTCGAGTAGGCGTGGTTTTTAGGCTTCTTGCAGGTGGTTTTGCATGTATTCATTGCCTTGCCCAAACCATACAAGCTTGAGACCTTTGATTTTGTTCTTTCCACCATATACAAAGCTTTTGTCCATGTAATGCTTTTGCCCAATTTCTCCACGAGATTTATGCCTTCATGCCTTCTCTTTTAGTGTGGTTGGCTGTGATGCCGCTGTCACGAACTTGCCACACAAAAGAGAATCAAAGTACCGAAATCGCACACAATAATCTCACGAATAAATATTCAACACCAAACAAATAACAGATTCAAACATATTAAACATAGACATGGAAGATAAACCATAGACATGGAAGATAAATATTCAACACCAAACAAATAACAGATTCAAACATATTAAACATAGACATGGAAGATAAACCGTAGACTTGAAAACTGTGAGCAAAATAAACATCACCATCAATTAACAAGGATTGGGTTAAATCTCCCCCTCATGCGTGCCGGCTCCTTGCACGACAAGAGTATTTTATCATGTATTCCCCAAAAATAGCCCTTGAGCCAATCATGAAGCTTTTTCCAAAAATAGGGATCTTTTTACAAAAAATAATCAATCCTTCTAGAGGATGTTCACACACATCTAGTGTGTACCAAAAACAATAGTGAACCTCTAGTCACACACACTACACCCGTGCACATCGGGGTACATAAATATACGAGTACAAATAAATGGCACACGGCCAACCAAAAATAATGAAGTATAACTCATAAATGTTGAGGCGATGTAAACGCCTATGCACATGACAAAATCCGCGCGACACCTCGTTCGGTGATGCTTGCACACTCATGCTTGTGTGCGACACCTCGTTCGGTGACTCTCGCACAAGTACAACACCTCATTCGGCATCCTCGTACTTATCACCTATACTCAACAAGTTAACATGTTAGGTGAGGCAATCAAACACCAATATCAACAACACTAGCATGGGTACACATGGCATCACCCAATCACAACATACATAGCATAGACCCGCAAAGCATATGCCAATCACACTTACAATGTAGTATTTAATATGACATCACTCACGATACTAATTGCAAGCATGGCACAATGGTCGGATGGGCATCCCCAATAGACCATAGAGGGCCAATAATGTAACATTCACACTCACTTAAAATGTGGCAGGCCGGGAACTTTGGGCTCATAAGAGGCCTAATGCTATTACAATAACTACTCTCATAGTATATCCATGAAGTACATCACTTGGGACTTCATCCTAACTTGCTACCACACACTCTTGAAGCAAAAATCACCATAAGTATTTTGTCGAACCATTACGGGCGCCTGTCCAAATTGTAGATTTGGACACCATTGCTTCATATCTTGAATGTATGACCTTTTGGTGTATCTACCTTGACTCCTTGATGTAAGATAATGGCAGTAGGTCTTGTTAACCCTAGAAATGGGTTAACACCTATACAGGCTTGACATGTATGACAGGAGTACTGATCCTCATGCAAATGCCTTGATTGTTTCCACGCCATAGATTTAGCGTGACACTGAGCTTTGGCATGCGTGGTTTGGTCACTTGAATTTTCCATCTCTTCTGTGGTTATTACAACATCAAGCTATGGTTCATGATCTGCCTCCTATGCAGCTCCCTCACCACAAGCATGTATGTGAGAGATGTATACTGGGAAAGATGCATCGTCAATACTTTCCGAAAGAGGGCACTATCCATGCTACTCCGCCAATTGTAGCTAGTGCACAATGATCTTTGTGGTCCAATGCAAGCTCCCTCGTTCGGTGGACATCTCTACTTCATTACTTTCATTGATGATGACTACACACGCTTCCGCTGGGCGTATGGTCTGAAAGACAAGTCGGATGCCTTCTCAACTTTCCCTCAGTTTCTTCATCTCGCTGAAAATGCTTGTAATCATAAGCTACTGACATTGCATACAAATAGTATTTGTTAAATGAGTTTGCTTCTTTCATGATGTCCCATGGCATTTCTCATCAGTGTACTACTCCTTATACACCACATAGTAGAATGGTGTAGCTGACCATTGGAATTATACACTCATGGAAATGGACAGATGTATGCTAAAAAACAAGGATCTGCCTTCTAGACTTTGGCTTAAATCGGCCATGTGTGCCAATTATGTACTAAACCGCTTTCCAATTAAGGCTTTGAAATTTATGATAGCTTATGAAGCCTGGAATGGTAGAATTCTAGTCATTCATCATATGCGTGTTTTTGGTTGTTTGGCTTATGTGCATGTACTAGCATAGCATAGACATAAGCTTGAAGCAAAGGCTTTGAAATGTATCATTGTGGGGTATAGTAGAGAAAGCAAAGAATATCGATTGTATGTTACATCTAGTCAAAAGCTGATTGTATCCAAAGATGTCGTCTTTGAGAATATGCATCTTAACCCATTCTTTCCTGTTGGCTATAGCCATCCATTGATTCTCTAGATGTATTTGATATATTACTATCTTTGTTTGGTATTGGTGCTGACTCCTCCCATCAACAAATTCAACAGTTCAACAATGTCCCTATTTCTCCGGATCAACAACCCTTTGATCTGGATGCCTTGGGTGATGCATTAATTGAAGAGGATGCAGCTATTCGTGATTCTCAAAGGATCGTGCTAGCTCTGGGCTTTGTGTGACAACAAGCTGCCTGAACCTTTACCAAGAAGGACTACATCTAGACATGCATCTCATTTTGTAAACACACCCATGTCGCTACCACATTGAATGAGGAACTACTTTCTCACTTTGATGCCTTAGAGGTTGACAATTGGGCTTCATCCATGCATTCGTAGTTGAACTCCATTGCCAGAAATGATACATGGGAGTTATATGATTTTGCTTAATGAGGAATTACTTTCACTTTGATGCCTTAGAGGATGACAATTGGGTTTCATCCATGCATTCGTAGTTGGACTCCATTGCCAAAAATGATACATGGGAGTTATATGATTTGCTTAACTGACAAGCGTACTATGTATCATAGGCACCAAGTGGGTGTTTAAGCTAAAAAATGGAAGCTTGACATCTCTATTGTGATTGGTTTAAGGCTCGATTAGTTTCTAGGGGTATCCCAAGAGTGAAGGCATTGAGTATGATGAGACTTTTTCACCTACATCACATATGACAACCATTTGGACTCTGGTTGCATTGGTTGTGCATAAAGGATGGAATGTGCATCACTTGGATGTCAAAATTGCATTTTTGAATGGTGATCTACAGGAAGAGGTTTATGTCACACAACCTCCTGGCTTTGTTCAGGGTGCAGGGAATCAGACAAGTATGTAGACTGCACAAAGCACTATATGGCCTTAAAGAGGCTCCTCGTGCTTGGTATCAGAAGGTACTGCATATTTGATCTCTTGTCTATTTCAGAACAACCCCACTGAAAGCACTCTTTATGTCCATAAAGATCAGGATTATTTCCTTATCCTCAATCTTTATGTGGACGATCTGCTCGTGAACAGGCCATGATGAGGGGTACATTGCAGCTTTCATCGCTGTGACTTGCAAAATACATTTGATGTTTCTGACACATGGGTCTTCTACGTTATTATTTGGGTATCCAGTTTCTTCTGGCTGAGGGGGGCATTATGTTATCTCAATGAAGATACATTTGGCAGCTCTTGGAATGATTTCAACAAGTCATGCAAACCTTGTCCCAAGCTTTCATGGAAGAGTGTCCATGGTTTTGCCAGAACGTGAATCCAATCCTTTGAATCGTCAGGCTCCAAAAGGAGGCTCATATTCCAAATCCTCATCTTCACCATCATCTAACATCTTGTTACAAGCTCTGAAAAAATCAATTGAAGTGGTTTGAGCTGGTATATGCTCTATAGATATCGATTCAAGCAGCCTGAACAATTTTGTCAAACTTGTTCAGACTCGTTTAAGAGAATGCATCGACCCATTAGATGACTTCAAACTTGTCTTCAAGGATTTGCATTTACCAAAGAGGTCATATATGCGTAGTGCATAGAAAAGTCATGATATGTCAACCTGTTAACTGGATACCTGACCCTTTGGGATCTCTGCAATGCATGCAGATCACTCTGAACACCTATCACTCTAGCATGTGGAGGCACATATCTATCCTGCCTTGCACCACCTGGTGTGCATAAAACTGGTATGCCAAGTTCCTCATCCAAACTTTCTGAACTAGATGACTCATAACCTGTAATGCTAATTCCTTAAACCTTCTTTTTCCCTTTATCCACAACACTACTCCCCGTGGTCACACTCTCATGTCTCAAGTGTCCTGACCATGGGCGTATAGTACTACTCTCACACTCTGCTAGCCCATACGTAGAAATAGAACTTGCTTGTGGCAAGTTTACATGCACATCAGCATTAACGGAATCAATGACACCCTCATCCTTTTCTTTGTACCAATAGCAATTTCATCAAACACTACATCTCTGAGATAACCACTTGCCTAGTTTGTGGATTATAACATTTATATGCCTTGCGATCCTGTGCATACCCAACAAAAATGCACTTTTCTACCTTAGGATCTAACTTCTTCCTTCTCTCATCTGTCACATGCACATAAGCTATGCTACCAAACACTTTGAGGTGTCCAATGTCTTGCCTAAAACCTGTAAGATGCATCTCTGGCGTACTTCCATGTATGGCTATTGTGGGTGTCTTATTAAGTACATACACCGCTGTGGCACATGCTATACCCAATAATAGTCTGGCATGCTCTTTTCATTGAGCATTGCCCTAGCCACATCGCAAATGACTCTATTTTTCCTCTCAGCAACACCATTTTGCTGAGGTGTGTACCTGCAAGTTAACTGCCTTCTTATGCCATGCTTTCTCAAGAAATTCTCAAAAGCATGTGAAGTGTATTCACCACCTCCATCTGTCCTCAAACATTTTATCCAAGAGCCATATGCTTCTCTGCATAAGCTTTGAAGTCCATAAACTTTCCCAATACTTCACTTTTCTCTGTGAGAAAGAAAATCCAAGTCATTCCGCTGAAATCATCAATGAATGTCACATAATACAAGCTACCTTTAATACAAGCTACCTTTAATAGATGGGTTTTGTACAGGACCCCATACATCACTGGAGAGACGGAAAACTCTCTCACTTGTAGCAAGAGTAGTATGATCCACACTTAGCTCAATCCAATGGGATTTGCATCCCTTTCGGAGCTAGGGATTCAACCCGTACCGGTGCACAAAAGCTTATCCATTTGATGGAGAGATTGCTAAGAAAACTACTACTATTGACATAGACTCAACACACACTCAAGCTCAATCTTGCTATTGCTCACTCAACTCCACATTCCATTCATCCATACATCCAAACAAGAAGAAAGCCTAGCTATTGCTTACACAAGATCAAGCATTCTTCATTCTCAAATACTCATTTCCCTAGCATGCACACAACTCTTGAAGCTATCAATAAGAAACATGCATACTAGAGAATTGACAAGAGAAGAGAGACAATTATCAACTCATTGCATTGAATTAACAAAAGAATAGAACTTACAACAATGTAGATGGGGAGTGAGAAGAGCTTGCACCTCTATGGAAGAAGAGGGAGAGCTAGTCTCAAGAGAGCTCTAACATGAGTTTGCCCAATGTGTCCATGCTCTCAAATGAGCCACCTTTTATACAAAAATTCTAGAACTCCCAAAAGTTCCCATGTGGGATTATTGTCAAGCCCTCTCCCACATTCATCTACAAAGTGGAACTCTTTTCAAGAGCCCTAAGTGTCTTTTTTGTTGGATCCTTAAGTGTCTTTTTTGTTGCATCCTTGTATTGATCTTCATTTGTCATGCAACACTCCCCCCTTCCTATTTTGCGCACGTCCTCGAGCGCAGTAGTAACAAGAGCTGCAACAAAAAAAAACAATGGATACAAATAAAGTCTCTTATTGAAAAAAAAGAAAAGAAAAGAAAAACCAGCAATGATAATTTCACACGTGAGCATACAAGTGCAAGGCTGATTAAAGTTTTAATGAGTACTAAAATAGGTGAGTAAAGTCTAGTCAAAGTGAGACTTAAGTGGTAGATAGTGCTATGCAAAGGCAAGTGTGCTTTGTACTCCGCCGGTTATGACCGTAGTCTCAATGTCCTACCAGTATGTAAGTTACTCCTAAATGGCATACCTACTCCTAAATATGAGCAAAGGTGATTGGAACTCTCGTTTTTTTTTTCTTTTTTTTTCTTTTTTTTGATATGTGTGTAGAAGTTGATGAAGATTAAGGTTCTATCCCAAAGAGACCCAAGCAATGGCCAAGAGACCTCCGCCAAGAGAATCTAAAGACCGCTAAGTATCTCAAGGGCGACAGACCCTTTTTCTTTCTTTTATGACCTAAGGAGTACCCCATGAAGATGAGGGCATTGGTCTCAAGGGCCCATAGTGTACCCCAGAGTCCTACCAACATCCATCAAGGCGATAGAATCCTCAAAGGTCTTTTTTCTGAAGCTTTTAGACATCAGTGTTCACCCCATGGAAACCAAGGCATCGGCCCCAAGGTGCTAAGACAACCCCAGGTCCTACCAAGCATTTCACATGGCGGTAGACACTTCATGTCTCAATTCACTTTGTATATATATATATTTTTTAGGGTATATTTTCATAAATTTTTATGACTCCTAGCACCTAGCTCATATCTAAGAGGTAACTACCACTAGGGATAACTAATATACCTTGAAAACATAAGTACTTGGCATACTCCATTGGTATATATCCTACACTGTCTTTAAATAGAAATATCTTTTCCTAAGTCTTCTAAGACTCTAGAATTCACTCACCATATTTTAACAACTAATCAAAAACTTCAAGCAGCCAACATTGTGTGAACATGCAAACCATATATTCGAAAGATAAGAGCACATAAAGAAATAAAGATTAAGAGTTGAATACACCTGTTGTAGTGCCCTGTTGATGTTGTTCATTTGCATTGATGAATTGCTGATTTTGTGCAGATTGTTCCTCCTTGATCTTTGTAGGCGTAGCATGTCTCCCCCCTTCCTAATTTGTTTGCACAATAGGTGGACTAGTGGGGCGTGTTTGATGCTCTTGTTTTTTTTGGAGATTTCTGCAAAATTTTTATTAACAAACACGAAAAGAAAAGAAAAAAATAAAATTTGCCATTGGTGCCAAACACCGAATATAGCCGAGGGGAAAAACCCAATGGGAGAAAAGTGCCCTGGCTTGTCGATCTTATTATGGAGTCATTGAACTTACCCTTGCGCTGGTGGTGGATCCGTGTCCTCGTCTGCTGGAAAGATGGTATCAATTTCCTCAGGATGCAGAGACAACCCCTCACAAAAACCTGCCGCTGGAAAAGGTGGTAGAGGAAGGAGTGCTTCCTCACTAAAGTATGGCATTGGTTCTATGGGAAGGTTAATCAGACAGTTTCGATTTTGGAACTGCGCAATGTAGGTACTCATATTGATCCAATATTGACATGTGGAGGCTTGGGGAAGGAGGGCTTGCAAGATCGGTGGTTGCAAGTCATTTAGGCTTGTATTCCTCCATTGTTGTGCTTGAACCTCCTCAGGTAATCTACGTTGATTTGGTCCTCTCTCTGGTATTCTCACATTAAGAAGATTATGGCGTTGGGGTGTAACTCCCACAATTTGCTTCATTAAGGCCGTGCCATATCGTCTAAAGTAAGAGCGGCATATCCAACAAATATGTGAAGCTTCTTCTAATACAAGCCGTGCACACTCTTGACAATGTGGAAATGGGTGATGCTGTTGATAGAATAATGTGACAAAGTGATGCCCACAGCAATTTTCACCTAAGGGAGCATAGAAGTACCTAGAATGTGTTTGAAATGGAGGAGCACTATAACCCCCGCGATGATCTGGTCGAGTACTATCAGGGTCAATGCATGGTGGACATGTATCTCGCCAAATATCCATCAGGAGTTATCTGGACGTAGAATAATGAAATTTAGAACACTCATATCCATCATGACAATTCCAATCAAAAACAAGTTTATCTCAAAGAAAACACATCTTCTAAAGGCATAAGGAACTACATTATTCAAACATTGATTTACCAAAGAGCTTTAATTGTAGTGTTAATGCCTTATCTTTAGTTTTTGGTATATCCTTTTTAAGAGGTGGACACTTTAGCAATTGTCTTGGAATTTGAGCAAGATAAGAGGATTTAGGCATTGAAATGCTAGAATCTATGCTCAAATGAGACTCCTTTGGAGTTGGATGTTTCTTAGGTACACCATTGGAGGGTGGAGTTGTGTAACAAGGAGAATTTGGGACAACAGGTGTTTCAATACATGTTTGAGGAAGATCAACACAAGTAGTTTTGTAGGTGCTATCACAGCCACCTTTTCTTTCTTGAAGAGTTTGCGTTGATTTCTTTTGCACCCACTGATATGGGCAATCAGGGGTGACTTTTGGAATCTTTCTGAAACACTCTTTTACCCCTGTCAAAGCATGGCATTTTGGAAGCCAAATTGCTGTTGCACCCTCATAATAGCCTTGTGCTTTGAGCACATTTTTTGGGACCCATCGAGTAACAATCTGAGGTTTAGGCTTGGAAATGATGTGCTTCTTAGGAGGCTTAGCAACTGGACTAGATGGTACAAGTTTGTACGCATCTTTGGGTAGCCACATTGATAATTCCTTCTTACCTGGCCTTCTTTGAGCAGCAACTAGAGTAGTTGGAACATGCCAGCCATGGCCCTCACTTGAGTACTCATCAATTATCCACATCATTTGTTTTGGAGCTTCAAGAGCAGATTTTGATTGTGGGTTGGGTAAGGTAGAAACATTACCCCTTTGACACGATAAAGCTCGTGGAGTAGCCGAGACTTCCTTAACATGCAATGCTGTTGTGGATGCATTCCTATAGTACAAATCATCTAGAAGGGCACGTGGTTGTACCATTCGTATAGGAATAATATCATATCCATCTGAGTCACAAAATTGAATTGGCTTCGGTAAAGCACATGTCGATAATGTTGCAAGGACATGACTCCATTCTAATGGATCAATTAAATGCTCAGGGAAGGGTTGTGGAATGTATGCCTCGTCTGATACACTTCGATTACCCTTAAGTCTCTCAGTGTTGAAATCCCTACATGAGGCTCCACACATCCACAGATCTTCTCGCCCATCAGACAATGTAACTCTTGAGCCCTCAGATGAAGCGGAATCAAACTCATCTATTGGAGACCTTGTTACATCACGATATGAGTGATTCCTTAGGTTGACCCTTGTGATGACAGAATCATGTCGGAGGTACAAATAATTGTATCCCCCAATCTTGAATCATTTGAAATTGTCGCATGAATGGTCTACCCAATATCACTTCGTAGTTTGGATGTTTTCCAAAATCCACTACTGCAAAGGTGTGCTCATATTCAATCCCACATGTGGTGACCATTATGTTCTCAAGCAGCCCAAGGGGATGTTCTAAGCTTCCATCTGCTAGCTGCAAGCGCATCCTGGTACTCCTAATAGCTGGTTTGCCCCACTTTTCCCAAATGGACCGTGTTACAATGCCCACTCCTGCACCACTATCAAGTATTGCAGTTGAAGATACTTTTCGCACTTCTAATGGGAGGGTAGCATTTCCCTGATCGTCCTCACAAGATTTTCCTACTTTGTTGATAGGAACTGGCATTACATGCTTTGTCTCAGGGTGTATAGTACACTCATGGTGACCCTTTTGTAGCAATACCTGCTCTGACAAACATGTGGCAATATCATTCCACAACTCAGGTTTAAGCTTTATCAACTCAAGCAAAGGTAAGGTACAAGCCACTGGTGCTGACAAAATAGCTTGCACCATACTCATATCCTTCTCCTTTGTCAACCTTTTATGCATGGAGGGTATCCTCAAGGTTTGAGAACAGTTCTCATATTCTCCCAGATATGATGGTAAGGTTTTCATTGTATACTTACTTCTAGGAGAAACAATTGTTTGAACTTCCTCCTGGATGCTTGGGTGTCTAAATTTATTTTCCGTGCCCCTGGTAAAATCCACCTCAGAGAATGGAGGCGAACTAATAGAAGACATGTTCTCATTAATTTTCTCATTTACTGCGGCCCACATGTCATTTGCCATGTCCTCATTAGCATCAATAACTTCATCATTGCATGGGAAGACAAGGCTAGGTGATGGCAGAATGTCATCTTTCAATGGAGTGTCAATTGGTACAGACCTTTCGCTATGAGCTTGTGAAATGAGCTCACTTTTCATTTCCCGATTTGATGACACTTCTGGTATAGTTTCTAATGTTGGCTTAAGAGAGGTTGGGCCCCGAGGAATAGGTGGTGGTGGTCCCTCAAGTATTGACTGAGCTTCCCTAATGAGTTGCTGATGTACAGCTAGATTGATCTTCTCCTCACGAGGGTTTGGGTATTCTTGAAGCTTCTTGGGTAGTTCAGATAAGGCTGTAATGCGACTTCTATGAGCATCAATGATGGCCTCTAGAGTCTCATTCACTTTATCCACAAAAACAGAACCCCCAGAACTAACCTCAGTCGTACTAGCCTCATCTTGTTTAACACTAGGCTCAGGTTGAGGTTGATGTTCCTCACGCACTTCTTGGGATGTAAAAGTTTTATCCTTCATGTTTTGTTTAGAGGCTTCTTGAGAACTAATGGATGTACTTTTAGTTTGTTTGTTTCGGTTCTTCTTCCGCCGAGTGGTCTTTTTTCTACTGGACTGTAGGGTCTTGTCCACTAGATTTGTCTTTGCATCCCTAGTTCGAGGTGTCTCATCAGTTTGCATTTTTGCATTTCGTGTCTATGATCTAGTCATGACTCTAAGTGGCACAACATCATCATTCTCAGATGAAGGTGGTGATGGAACTGTACCTACAAGGTTGAGTGAGACCTTTGGTTGGGAGGTGCCTTCCTCATGTGGTTTCAGCAGACAGTCTTTTGGGAAGTGTTCTATACAACACCCTAGACAATATCTTTCAATTGGTGGAAACTGTTGTACTGTTGTATTGGATCGAGATGCTTGCCTAGAGCGATGTGGACAATCACGAGCCCAATGGGGTTCTCCACACTCATAACAGGGGCCCATTGGTTTGGCCTCTACTTTCCTTGGCTGCCATTGACCTGAGGGGCCTGGAGTCCTAGGTTGGTAGCCGCCTAGCAACATTAAAGAGTTTTGTTCCCCTGGTTGAACGTCCAGTGCTGGGCTTGGGTATGCGGGACTTTCAAAAATATTTTCTTTGGATGAATATGATACATATTCTTCCTCCACATAGCCTGGGTTTACCAATTCTCTACACATATTTGAATTGTCGTAGTCGACAACCCTCATAGGAGCAGTCCCTGGAGCAGGAGGTTGAGCACCAAGAACAGGTCGTGCTTGCTCTTGTGCCATTGGTGGCTTACGTTCAAAATTAGTATATTGTTGATACATTTGTGGAGCCCCTCCACCCCTTGGCTGCTCACGTTCCTGTCTCATTCTCGCAATGCGAGTACATTCCTGTGTAGTGTGGGTAAAGTTCCAAGCACAGGCTTGGCACCACTTCTTTGTGGGTTGGTTTGTGACTAGAGGAGAAAAGGTATTACAGTCCTCTGTTTTATGGTCACCGCCACATGCTCCACAAAGATGAGGACCTGTAGGAAGTACACTCCTCATTCTCTGCTGCTGTTGTTGTGGCTGCATGGGTGGACGATAGGTTTGTCCCAATCTCCTTAGCACTAGGTTAGCTATCTGGTCTGGATTTACTAGTGCGCTAGACCCTAAACTTTGGTCATCACCCCACTGATTTCTAGGTTTCACCTCAGGGCTAGAACCATCTTGGAACTTGAAGTTATCGGTGAAATCCATAGCATCATGGCAACACTCATTGAAATTTGTATGTTTCTTCGCATAGAGATGTGTATGCAGTGTCGAATTTTTGAGGCCTTTTAAGAAGAGAGAAATTAATCGACTTTGGGCGGGCTTCTCATCTTCTGAGCAACGATTAATGTACTGCTTCATTCTATTTACACAGTCTCGAACACTCTCATTCTCGCCTTGCTTGAAAGAGTAGATGTGTGCTACTGTGTCATGTTGAATTCCCATCAAGGAAAAAACTGCAATGAATCTCTCTTCCAAAACTCGCAAAGAAGATTTGTCTGAAGCTTCTAATGCCTGAAACCAAGCCAGGGCTTTTCCCTCAAGAGTGAGTCCAAAGCCTTCAATTTGAGTATGCTTATCAGCCACTTGCTCAGCTCGAACTGCTTGCCTAAATGCTGCTACATGATCGTATGGATCTCCCGACCCTTCATACTTCTTTACCAGTTTCTGAAGAGTTGATGGCCTTACTTGTCTTGAATACTCATCATAGGGCCTACGGCCTCTCACTCTCAGTGGGAATTGTTCCTCTCTTTGGAAAGATGGTCCACATGTTTCCAAAATTGGTGTGGGTACCCTATTACCAGCCTCACCAAACCCTTCCAAAGATCTTGTCACCCGCATTTCAGGAGGTGCATTTATAGGAGGCCGAGTTGGCTCCCCTCTCCTCCGATTGTCATAGTGAGAAAGATGTTGGTGTGGTGTGACCTGTGGTCGCACATTTGGTGTAGGACGATATCTTGGTGCTAGAGTTGGGCTACTAGCAGTGGTCCACTTAGATGTTGAAGGTCCCTCTCTAGTGAACTCTCGTAGGGGAGGAGCAACAGTTTCTCCAAGAAAGGCTGTCTCTCCTGGTTTGGCTGTATTTGTTGAGAACACTTCCATAAATAATGGTTGTCCTTTCCACGTGAGTTCCCGAATCTCCTTCCAATCTAAGGTTCGGTATTCATTGGCCCATTTATCAATTATTCTGTTCATGTGTCCTGCACGCTTCTCAACTACCACCACATGAGCTAGAGGAAGATCTAGCTGTGGCAATTTAGTTGTGGCATAATATCCCTCTAACGAGTCCTTATAGACCTCTTGAAGTGGGTCATCCTGTAAGACCTTTGTCACAGGAATTTGTCGTACAAATTCCCATTGGCATTCAGCCCCCTGATCCAGTTTACACTTGCCTTTCCTATCCCTTTCCAAATTTAGATCTACAAGTAGTAAATCATCCATGGATGGCTTTGAGGATTGGGCATTGGATGGTCCAGGCATGTCCGGCTCGATGAGCCAGTCATCTCTAGACTCCCTTGCTCTGGAAAGTTCTGATAAGTCTAAGAACTCGGTTTTAGAGAGCTCCCCTAATTTGTCTACCTTTTCTGGATGGTAGGTGACTTCGTAGCGAACACCATCTCCACCCATGTACATGTTACCCTGGTCATTGACTAGAGGTGCTCTATCAAGTTCTGAGAGAATGTCTGCGATCTTAACAAGATACCTTTGTTGTGGGTCCCTAAAGATCTCAGCTCCTTGAGCATTTGTGTAGACATATTGGAGTCTCACATTGAGTGTTAACCCCATGGTGTCGGCTTCAAATGGATTAAAGGATCTTGAGGGTGTCCTATTTGGGGCTACGGGATGACTATTTGTCGGCCCTAGATTGTCCATGGACAATGAACTAGTTGTTCTGGAGGAAAGGGTATCGGATTGGGATTCAGATAGGGTTTCAGCAATATCTGCCAAATTGCCAACCGATTGGGTCCCACTTTCTTGCGTAGGTACTCTAGAAGGTGCTCTAGACTCTACAAGACGTCCCGACCGTAATTGCATAAGGTCAAAAAAAAAATTTTGGTTTTATGTGTTTTTGTTTTGTTTTTGTTTTTGTGTGTTTTTTTTAAATAGAAATATATATATATGTATGTATATATATATATATTTTTCACCCTACCTAACCACTAAAGGCAACTAAAAAGAATATGTGTAGTGTACTATCTACCCTATTTTTTTATTATTTATTTTTTAAATGTTTTTTTTAATGATTTTATGATTTTATGATTTTTATTTTTTTTAATAATATACACAAAATTATGAATCACACTAAAAAAATACTAAATATGCACAAAGTTACAAAAATTAAAAAAATGCAAGTTACACTAATTATGCAAAAAATTGACTCCTAAAAAACACTTAATTTATAGATTTTTTTTATTTTTATTTTTTTTAATTTTTTTAATTTTCTTTAGTTTTCTTTTGTTTTTTCTCCTTGTGTTTTGTTTTGTTTTTGTTTTTGTCTTTTTTTTTTAATAACAAAAAGTTAAAACAATGCAAATCACTCTAATTATGCTAAAAATTACAGAAATGAAAAAATAAAATAAAAAATTTACAAAGAATATGGACTCCTAAAAAAAACAAATACTTTAAATTTTTTTTTTAATTTTAATTTTATTTTTATTTTTTTCCTTTCTTTTCTCTCTATTTTTTTTAAAAAAAATAAATAAAATAAATAAATTTATTATTTTATGATTTTTTTTTCTTAAAATCTCTTTTTTCTTAAAATCTCTTTTTCTCTTTTTTTTAAAAAATTCTTTTTAAAATATATATATATATATATATATATATTGTTTTTATTTATTTTTTTATTTAAAAAATACAAAAATCATGAAAATTAAATAAAAAATAAATTAAAAAAATCCACTAACCTTATCTCCACCGCTTCGCGCCGTTCCCTCCCGGATTTCCTGCCGGCGCGCACGTGCCTTCCACTTCTTTCCGATGCTGCCTCACCTTCTTCTGCGGCAACCTTCACCACCAGCTGGCCACACCTTCGCCTTAATGCCTCCTCTCCACGCTTCCTTCTTCGACGGCCTCCTCGCTTACTGCAGTCCGCCTACTACAGCTTCTTCACACCACACGGCTCTCTCCAGCCGCCGCTAGCCGCCGCCTCCTCTTCGACGGCTTCCTCGCTTGCTGCAGTCCGCTTGCCTCTGCTTATGACCCGGACAACTCTCTCCAGTCGACTGCCACACGGCTCAGCTCGAACTATTTTTTTTTAAAAAAAAAATTTTATCGCCTCTCTCTGCCGGCCTTCACTCTGCCGCCCGTCTGCTCTGCAGCCGACCTCTCACTCGCTCTACCTGACACTTTGTGCTTCTTTGTCTGTGCGGCCGAGGTGGCAGCCCTGCGGACGCTGCCGTTGAGAAGCCCAAGCCCCTCGACCCTCCTCTTTCTTCTTCGTCGGCCTCAGCTGCTGGTCGCCTCCACGCAGCCACCCCACGCCTTCTTCTTCGACGGTTCGCAGCCACCTTAGCCGCCTCAACAGCTTCGCCTTCAAAGCCTTAGCATATAAAATATATATATATATATATATATATATATATATATATATTTTCTTTGCTGCGCAGCTACCTCTCCATTGTATATTTATATATATATATATATATAGATATATATATATATATATTAAACCGCCTTCACTGCCATCTCCAACACCGTTTTACAGCCGCATGTAATAGATATATATATATATATATATATATATATATCTATCTATTTTTCTTTGCTATGCTGGATGGAAACACCTCCCCACACAATAACAACAAAACAATAAAGGAAAGAAAGCCGCTTCACTACTTCCTACCTATCTCACGCCAACTTGCAGCAAAAATACAAAAATAGAAAGTGCTTAAATTCTGATTAATGGTGGGATTACTCAACCGTAATGGGGTTTAAATTTTTTTCTTACTCATCAAAAAAAAAATGAAAACACACAAGGCACCCTTGAGATCACACACTCAATGCCCTAAACCTCAAAATAAAAAGAAATAGTGGTAGTAATGCAAGCTTCTCAACCGGTTTTGAGTCTTCTCCCCGGCAGCGGCGCCAATGGAGAGACGGAAAACTCTCTCACTTGTAGCAAGAGTAGTATGATCCACACTTAGCTCAATCCAATGGGATTTGCATCCCTTTCGGAGCTAGGGATTCAACCCGTACCGGTGCACAAAAGCTTATCCATTTGATGGAGAGATTGCTAAGAAAACTACTACTATTGACATAGACTCAACACACACTCAAGCTCAATCTTGCTATTGCTCACTCAACTCCACATTCCATTCATCCATACATCCAAACAAGAAGAAAGCCTAGCTATTGCTTACACAAGATCAAGCATTCTTCATTCTCAAATACTCATTTCCCTAGCATGCACACAACTCTTGAAGCTATCAATAAGAAACATGCATACTAGAGAATTGACAAGAGAAGAGAGACAATTATCAACTCATTGCATTGAATTAACAAAAGAATAGAACTTACAACAATGTAGATGGGGAGTGAGAAGAGCTTGCACCTCTATGGAAGAAGAGGGAGAGCTAGTCTCAAGAGAGCTCTAACATGAGTTTGCCCAATGTGTCCATGCTCTCAAATGAGCCACCTTTTATACAAAAATTCTAGAACTCCCAAAAGTTCCCATGTGGGATTATTGTCAAGCCCTCTCCCACATTCATCTACAAAGTGGAACTCTTTTCAAGAGCCCTAAGTGTCTTTTTTGTTGGATCCTTAAGTGTCTTTTTTGTTGCATCCTTGTATTGATCTTCATTTGTCATGCAACAATCACTATGAACTATCTCAAGTGGCCTGCTACTCATGTTGCCTTCTTTAGGAAATGGCAACCTTGCTTGCTTTCCAAACTGGCAAGCATCACAGACATGCATATTCCCATCATACTTGAATCTAGGCAGCCCACTAACAAGGCCTCTTTCCTGCATGTTCTTTAACCTTTGAATGTTCACATGTCCAATCCTTTTATGCCACATGTCAATGTCTTGTACCACATTTCGGCTTTTAGAGAACATGACTGATTTCAACTCAGGAATCCTAGCATCCAACTTGAATAACCTGCCTTCTTTCTTGCCTTTGGAAATGACTCTACATCCATTTTTTAAAATCCTCAACAAAGCAACCATTCTCGTTTGAAACGAACTTGTAAACCTTGCTCAACCATTTGACCAATTGAGGCCAAACTTTTTGTAATAAAAGGCACATACAAGACATCTGCCATAGACTTTGTTTCACCATTGTGCATCACCAATGGTATGCTTCCAACATGAGTGATAGCATGTTGGGAATCATCACTTGTCTCCACATAGCCTTTCACATCCATTGGCTTCATATGTTCAAACCATTCGCCAATGACGAGTTATATGGTTTGATGCTCCAAAGTCCATATACCAAGTGTCATCACTGTCACCATTTGTCATCATAGATCCCACGACATGTTTCATGGGGGCAAACAAGTGATTTGCGCTGCCATCATTACTGCTTGATGCAAAATTTCACCATTTGCATAATTTTCACCATGTTGTGCATAATTTCCACCATGTTGTGCTCTACCCCCTCTCAAATCATTTTGTTTGTGATAACAATCACGTGCCATATGACCAAACTTCCCATAGTAATGGCATTCCACATTTTGCATAGATGCTTGTTGGCCTTGCCAACGTCCTCTTCCACGAGGATTACCTCTGCCTCTCTGAGGTGTATATCCACGGCCACCTCTGGCACCATATGTAGGCTGAAAATTCTGTTGTGGTGACCTATCATGCCATCCATGACCATTACCATGACCTCGTGATGCAAATCTCCCCCTACCTCTAAATCCCCTTTGTGAATAGAAAGCCCGATTTCTGCCATTATCATCATGGCTAGTAGATGCATCATGAAAAGAGTCACTGAGTTTGATTTCCTCAACAAGCAAGAGTGAAACTAACTCATCAAAATCTGGTAAACCTGTACTCCAAATAGAAATAAATGTATCAAAAGACTTGTACTCCTTGCCAAGACCACGTAAGGCAATGTCTACCAAATCATCATCAGGCATGGGGGCATTGATAGTTGCCAATGCATCTGCATACTTCTTTATCTCTTGTACATAATCATGAATACTCCTTCCTTTCCGCTTCACATTATGAATCTGTTGTCTCAACTAAGACTTACGAGCACTAGTATCTGTATCAAACAGCTTTACCAATGTATTCCATGTATCCTTGGGATTCTGAGCATCATGTATATGTATGAGTATAGCATCTGAGATACATATAGACAAGTAATGCAAAAATTTGTATGCTCTCTCTGACCACTGTTTATGAGCTACAACTTGTTGTTGTGTAGCTTGTCGAGGTAGTTCCGGCTTTGGCTCCGCACCTGTAATAAGGTTCCAAAATCCTTTTCCTTTCAGAAATCTTTTAATCCTTACTTCCATGCCTGGAAGTTCTTTCTATCCAACTCACCCACAATCTGTACTGGGTTGTCTGACATATTTGCTTAATACAAATGCACCTTCCGCACACAACTAATTCTATAAATGAGCCTTCCTCAGCTTAACCACACTCTAATAACTATTCTAGATACTCCAAAGTACTCAACGAACTTCACTGTTGATGTACAAATTCACTCTGATTGCATTCAAATTGAACTGGCATACATAGTCCAAAGTACCTTGTTTTGGCACGCTTTCCAAGGCAACAAATTGCAATGTAGTGGTTCAATCAAATGTGAATAGCTTGCATTGACACCTAAACAAGCTCAATGTTGCATATCAACACCTACCAAGATGCGTACATACCAAAAATATCAAATCCCCTTCTCTGTTTTGAGAAAAACCAGTAAAATCAATAAAAACTAGTAGTAAAAGTGCTCTAATTCCTTTGATTCTTGTCCAAATTGAGAGACCAGGCATTCATTAGCATAGCAATAATGTCTACTAACTCCATGTAAAAGGAATTAGACCAATCGTTTAAGTTCAGAGAGTAATTAGCCATTAATGACCCTCTGTTTCACTAATCACTGTAGATAGCCTGTTTAATCAGCTCATAATCAGCTCCATAATGCATAATTGCTCCAACCAACCACATAGCAACCTTCTCAAGTATGTGTATCACAAAATTGCTAAGTAAATTTTGGGTTTAATCAATAACAAAAGTAGAATTTGGCCTCCACCTAGCATGGTATTGAAAATTCTACTCTGTTTCTTCACTTCTGTTTGTGCCGCCTACTGTAGGGGTGATTTGACAAGTTTATAATGGCTATTGAAAGGATAAGTATATGCTCAACACTCCTAGGCATGTACCCAATCAATCAATGTAGTGATTTTTGCAAAAAACCAGCTTCAATTTCATCCACAATGGACATCTCTTCTCTGTTTTTGTGAGGGCTTCAAAACAGTGAATTTCCACTCACTTAAATGCATCAAACTTGCTCCAAATCCATTATAGGGCTTACACATGAGTTGCCAATACATTCCCATTTTCCAGATACATGATTCTTTGTCATATTTGCAACCATTTGCCTCATACATTCACCACACTCAAGCTTCAATGGAGAGCTTGCAAAACAGAAATTTTTCTTTGCTTTGGGCAACTCAAATCTAGTGTTGTTTGTGTTTTTGCACCTGCAATCCACTCAAGGATGTTTAGTAGTCCTTACTCGGTAGGCCAAGCTCTCAGATTTAATGAAAAATTGGTGTGCTCCAAGCTTCACAGCTCCAATGGCAAGCTTCACAGCTTCTTCTCCCTCTTTTCTCACTCACTCATAAACCCTAATAGAGAGCACCAGGCTCTGATACCATGATGAAAAACAGGTAAAGGGAGAGGAGACACACACACAGGAGCAAACCCTAATGTGTTAAGCAAACCCTAACCATAGAAGTAAGCCATATCCCTTCTCACACAATGCATAAAGCCATAATCCATAACCTACAACACACTACATGTTTTGTGTCCACACACTGCTAACCCTAGCTAATGTCCACACACTATGACCAGCTGGACATGGTCATTTATGTCTCACACATGTTACTACCTAACATGCGAGCACATATTGCAACTGGCATAAGCTGACATCGAGCTTGAATCTTAACAAAAGGGATGTTGAAGTTTGGGTTGAGGCTGTAGATGACTAGTTTTCTGCTGTGGGCACTAGTGTTGGAAATCAATCTATGCTTTGCAAGGTTTCGTCTCACCGAAGATGCCAAACTCTGGTGGAAACAATGGTGTTGAGATAAGGGGATCACCGATGGTTCCCAAACCTGGAATGACATTAAGCAAGCTATGAAGGATTGTGATCTTCTCCCATCTCATGAATCTATTATTATGAATAAGTTCTTTAGCCTCAAATACCTTGGTTCAACTATGGAGGAGTATTACTCCAAATTTGTCATGCTTTGGAAGTATGCTCCGGTTATGTCAACCACCCTGTAGGATGCCTATTTTTTCTAACCATTTTTGCCAAGGGTTGAATGAGCCTCTAGATTCTCATCTCGAAGCAATGAGACCAACCACCTTGCAAGATTCTCTTATTCAAGCCAAGCCATTGGTAAAGCAAGTGAAGAGTAGGCAAGTCAAGAAGAGATTTTATCCTGAGTCTAACCTTAGGGGATGCCTCCAAGGAAATATCTAGCCAAATATTTTCATTGTAATGAATCTGACCACTTTAAATTTGAATGCCCCAAACTCGCAAGATTGCTTCCTAATCTTGGTACTATTCCACAAGGTAGCCGAGTTAATTAAGGCTATAGGTCCCCCAACTGTTAAGTCAGGAGGAGGTGGTAGAGGTCGTGGAGTAGCTATGCACATCTTTGCTATGAATGGAGAACTGACATTTAAAATTTGGTCGAAAGTTATAGATTTAAAAATTTTGGAACTTAATTAAAGCTACTCCAAATGCCCATTTGGACTCCGAAAAAATTCCTATCTAAGTAAATCAATGCTTAAGAATCTAAATTTGAACTCAAAATTATAAAATTCCAAGCACAACTAGCTCATTTTGAAAACATCCTAAAAATAGAAACTTTTAGGTGATATAAAAATACCAAATATAGATCAAGTGAAAATGTGCTATATTTACAATGGGTATGTTACATTCTCTCCCCCTTAAATAAATCAAGATGTCCTCATCTCGACATGAACTCCAAATAATCCCTTAGGAGGATACATTCATCCTCTCAAGTGGCTTCTTCTTCTGGGTAGTCTTTCCATTGTACCAAATATTCTCTAAAGATTTTGTTTACGAATCACTCTTTCCCTAGTACATATAATCCTATTAGATTACTATGCAAGGACTCCTTGAGTTTGAATTACAACTTGTTCATCATCAAGAACATGGTCAAGGCTAGGTACATAAGACTTTAATAAGCTTACCTGAAATACATCATGGATTTTCAGGTGTGTTGGAAGTTGAAGTTTATAGGCATGCTTGCCTAGATATTTGATGACCTCGCAAAGGCCGACAATACCTTGGGCTAAGCTTCTTATATTTTCCAAGGAATAGAGAACTTTTCTTAGGTCACACTCATAGGAAAACCTTGTCTCCTTGCTTGAAGGTTCTTTTAGATCTCTAGCATCAGCATGGTGCTTTTGCCAATCTTGAACAACTTTAATGTCCTTGCAGATGGATTTGGTTTGCTCCTCCATTTCCTTAAACATTTTCCTAGAAGCCTCAACTCTCAGGGTAGGGTTAAAAAAATTTAGGGGAGATAAAAAAAAAATTGGCCCATAAAAAGCTTTGAATGGTGACATTCCTATGCTTTGGTGATAAGATGTATTGTAAGCAAATTCTGCCAAAGGAAGATATTGGGTCCACTTATGTGGTTCACAAGCACAATAAGCTATGTCAAGGATATCTTCAATTATCTGACTGACTCTCTCTCATTTGGCCGTCCATTTTAGGGTGTAGGCTATATTGAAGAAAAGCTATATTCCCATGGCTTGAAAGAGGGATATCCAAAACTTCAAAGTGAAGTTAGAGTCCCAGTCTCACTGACAATTCTCTTGGGCAATCCATGAAGCCTAAAAATCTCCTTGATGAGTAGATGGACAATATCAAAAGATTTAAAAGTCTTCTTTATTGGGATGATGTGAGCTACATTTGTGAGCATGTCCATGACTACTAGAATGGAGTTGTATCCTCCTTATAATGTAGGAAGACTTTTCACAAAATCTAAACTGATGCACTCCCACTTCATTTCGAGGAGCTCTAGGGGTTGAAGTTTCCCATGCATTTTGATTCTTTTTGCTTTAATCATTTGGCATGAAAAATATGTTGAGATATCGAGCTCAACTAGTGCTACTACAGAGGACATTGATGACCTACCTAGGTGATAGCTTATGCACTTATGCCATTGGCATGGTTGGTGAGATTATGGTTGATATGTTGCCAATGGATGGCACGCTGTGCCACTTTGGAGTACTAGAGTTATGGCATAGTTATAGCACCAGCTCATATAGGCAGGTTCACACTATAGATCAACTTTTGTATGTTGTTGTAGGAGAGTACTTTCCCTTTATGTATGTACTCTTATCTTTTAGTTATATGGTTGTAGAGAAGAGAAGAAGATAAAAGAAAATTCAGCCATCCATTTCTCTCTTGTGTGTGTGTGTGTGTGTGTGTGTGTGTGTTCTTGCAAGGAACCCAAGCTCTTCCTCTCTCCCACATTCTCTTTATGGTATTAGAGCTCTGGTACATGCGAGAGCTAATGTGGCAAGCAAGAGGCAAGAAAAAGCAAGGAAGGAAGAGGTACACGGGTAAGAGTATCATCATCTCTTCCCCTTCTTGGTTTAGGTACAACACCCCCCTCAACGGCTGCAAGATCTACACATCTCCGATTGAGGAGTTGTCCTCATGGGATTGGAGGTGCCTGTGTGATACGCAATACTTTTTACTAAGGTTTTGTGGCCAGAATCACCTTTCGGATGCATTTCGGTCTTCATCTTCACTGCAAAGCATTTTCAACAGTTTTGGGAAGTTCCAGTGGAGAATTGTCTCTGGTCGAAATCTAGTTATTGTAGTGCAGCAGTACATTTTGGGAATGCAGACAATGTTTACACATGTATTGTTGATATTGGGTGTATGTACATGTACTCTGATCACATCTGGTGACATACAAGTTGTGCTAAAGCACTACTAGACGACGCTTACATTCCGACGGTGAGTTTTGATGATTCCTTTGGCATCGAAAATAGCGTTTATGTCAATGTGGGCAATAACATCAGAAGGAACGTCCATAAAAGCATCAAAAATGTCATCAGAATAGATATCGAAATTCTTTTTTAAATTTTTTTATTTTCAGCCTATTTATATCTTAACTCTAGTATATATGTATTTTCAGCCTATTTATATCTTAACTCTAGTATATATGTTTTCTTTATCATTTTTGGTATATACAAATACACCCCTTTCCACATACACAAATACATTACCATCAAATCATAACATGTGAGAATATTTTCATGTTTACAAAATCATGGTTGATCATTATCAACTCTCTCGTCTTCAAAAAGATCATTGGCCTTAAAAAGATATATTTCAAAGAAAATCCCTCCATCTTCGAATCGTGTAGAAATAGAAGATGCATCTATGTTAGCCTCTAAATCTTCTAGCTCTAGCTTTGGTTCCTCATTTGTTGCTAGCTCTTCGTCAATATCACCATGTTTGAGACATCTCTTGTGTCTAATTGTTTAATCTCAGAATCAAGCTAATCCTTGAGGTAAGAATGGATTTTTATGGTTTTTTGTTAATTTTCTCAAATGACTTCTCTTCCCAACCCCTCTCAAGCTTGAGAAGTTTTCTAAATGATTGTTTTAATTCAAATCAAGCTTTCCCTAAGAATCTTAATGTTTAATTAAGAGAAAATTAATCATTATGCTTATTTATAATGCTTTCTTATGTATATCTCTCTCTCAAAAAAGAATAATCATCTTTATGGCTAATTCTTTAGCAAAAGAATGCTTCTCATTGATAATTTCTTATTTCAAAACCAAACTCTAGGCTTGATAAGCTAGAGATTAAGAATGGTATTTTCATGATTTTGTGTTAACAAAATAATGGTTATTTCTTTTAGATTATTTATAAGAAGTTAAAAACTACTTTAATTGATTCTAAATGAGAAATAGATTATCCTATCAAATTGGAAAAAGAGGAATAATGGAGTTAGTTTAATCTAGTGGGATAATCATAATTAAGTTTATGATTATGGTTAAAATTATGATTTAAATTCATAGTTTAGATTTAAGCTTAAAAGTAGATCTTCTATCATATTTTCATTACAAGGTTTTATTCTTTTAGGAAAATTGAAAATTATCAGTAATAGCAGCGAAGCTATGGTATATTTTTTTGAAAAAAAATACATATATTATTTTTATGCATAATACTAAAAGAGGAACTCCTACCATATTGTAGGTTTAGAAATTTAAAGCAAAAGAATGATTTTGACAATATTTAGAAAAGAATACTTTTTGTTGTATTTATGCATAATTATTTAATTAAAAAAAAGAGAAATTTTTGATAAATTTATTTTATGTATAAGAATATTTTTTTAATGATAAAAGAGGAATTCCCATGACATTTGGAATTCAATCATTTAAATGCAAAAGAGGAATTTTTGGCATATTCAAAATAATGGATATTTTTATTTAATTAAAAAAAGAGAAACTTTTTATAAATTTATTTCAAGCATAAGAATTTTTAAATGATAAAAGAGGAATTCCCATGACATTCGGAATTCAATCATTTAAATACAAAAAGAGGGATTTTAAGCATATTCAAAAAAATGGATATTTGTATTAAAAGAGAAATTTTTATGGTATTTTAAGTAGAAAAAGGTTTAAATTAATTTTGATGACAAAAGAGGAATTTTCACCATAATTTCACCTAAAAAAATAGGGTTGATAATTAAATTGGTGGAAAGAATATTCTTAGATATTTTTATAAGGATAAATCACCAAATTGATATTTACCCGAAATTGGATTAGTGGAAGAAGAGTATTTTTATAAAATCCTGATATTCTCGTAAGAACTATTTCTTAATCTATTGTGGTTAGGAAGGAATGAAATTCATAAAGTTAGAATTTCCCTTACAGTTAGAAGTTCAGTATATTTTTAACTGAAGAAAATCCTTAGGAATCAAAGCTAGAAGGAAACCGAATAATTTTGGTTAGACCACCTCAACTGTGAGAATGGCAGCCAGTAAACTACTTGCCCATCTCTCGAATCTGAATCAAGCAAAAACCTCGAGACCAATTCCAAATCTTCACACAAAGAATAGACTACCGTTGAATTAGCGTAATTTTTCCTTAACCGAAATCACCAAGAATCTAGTTGAAAATTCAATCAAATGATGGGTAGATTATCCTGATGAGAGATCAATGATTCTCATTAAGAAAATTTGGATTACGGGAAAAGTGTTTTGTGGAATCAATCTCCAACCAGGAATTCTACTTGCATAGAACCTCTGTTTTCTTTTAAAGGACGGTTTTACGCTGCTAGAGGAAGCATTTGGTATGTGATTAACTAAGGAGAGACTCATTACCAACAGCTGGTGGGGAGTCGTCGAGGGACGTCACTCTCGTGGCAAAGCTTGCCAAGGTCTTGACAAGTCTCGGTATGGTTAAAATGGTGCGCTTCCGGTACTATGGGCGAGGACCAATGAAGTGGTACCTCAGTGAAGTGCTAGGACACCTAAGTAGGATCCTAGAGTGTTCTGACTAGGTAATGCACGGGCTCGCGGATGCTAGGACACCCATGCGTACGTCAAGGAGGAAGATACGGATGAACTGAAAAGAATTGCTTTTGTGAACTCAATTTTGATATTGGATCTCGTTGGTTGACTAGCTGGTCTTCAACGGAGAGTCCGGATGATATATTTTGTAAAATAATGGACTCAATATTTTGGAGGATTATGATCAGTAATACACTGATTTCATTGAAAGATTGTTTTAAAGATAGTCAAATGTGTTGAAATGGCAATTTTATATTAGGTGTGTAAGTGGTATGACTACCTTGAATTTTGCTTGAAGCGCCGACTAGGGGGCCTGGGAACTCTTTCCCTCGTCGGTACCCAGGCAAAACATAACCAAATTTTTATAAAGGAATCTGACCAATACAGTGGTTAGGAGGTTGGCTAACCCATGGTTCAGTTGAGGTTAGGCTAGATCGGGGGATTCTTGTGATACAAATAATTACGATTAAGTTATGTTAGTTAGATTAAGTCCTATAGGAAGACCCGTGTTCTGTGGGAGGGAATCAGCGAGATGTGCCTCACTAAAAGGGGAAAAAAGTGGTTATTCTACGGACCAAGTGCAAGTCTTTTTCTTGATCTGACCATGTGACTTTTGGGTTTAGTTGGATCAGTTTGGTTAGTTAAGACTTTGACTCGTTAGATGATTTTCTTGGTGGAATCGTTTGTGCCTTCCGAGCGAGGGAAGTTTTTCCGGGTTCGAAACCGTCGGGCTAGTCTCTTTTTCGGATATCCATGGGCGAGGCCCCGAGTGTGGATCCCTGCCCCGCGCGAGAGGTTGACGCTGCTTCCGCCGCCAGTGCCCTCGGAGGGGGCATCGCAGAGGGGGCAGGGGTCTCACAATTATGTATGTTAGTCACTTTATCTTCTTTGTAGACCTCTTTTGTTGTGTGAAGAAGAAGAAGAATTTTCAACCTCTTACCTTGTGTGTTCTCTTCTAGGGTTTGTGTGAGTGTGTGTGTACTGGCAAGAGCTCAAGATCTCTTCTCCCCTACATCTTTTCATGGTATCATAGCCTGATTCATGCTAAGGGTTGAGCAGCAAGCAAGAGAAGCACAGGAAGCGGTACAAGGGTAAGATCTTCATCTACTCTTTCCTCTTTGTGTTGGCTACTACACCCTTGTTGGGAGCTCTTCGTCGCGAGAGGCAATGAACTCCAATTGAGGAGCTCTTCGCGAGAGGCAATGAACTCTGATTGAGGAGCTTTCAAGGGAATGGACCTACAGGGCAACTATACTATCCGTTGCCATTGGACAACATTTTTCAGGCCAAAAACGCGTTTTGGGCGCGTCTGGACCTCTGTTTTTCAGTTCACAGGCATTCACAGGTAATGCAGGTAAGTTTCGATTCTCTATAGAACACTGTTTTTAGAACTGCAAGAAGGGCGATTGGTTGTGCAGACATTGTGTGTACTGCAAAGAGGACTTAAAGTGACCATTGGGTGTATGTATGCAAATTTTGGTCACTGGGTGGTTGTGACAGTTTGGGTGCATTATAGTATCGTTGCAGAGAATACATCAATTTGTGTAGGTCAAACAAGAGTGCTGTTTTGGTAAATTTGTGTTAGAGACAAGATATCGAATGATGGAATAAACTAGATTGTTACAGAGAAGATTGACAAGAACAACTTTTATGCTTGGAGGTTTATATTGACAAATTTCCTAATGGGAAAAGGTTCCTGGGACTACATTGAAGGTGAACATGTTGCAACACAAATTTCCTACTTCTGCCTGCACGTCTAGGCTGTTTTTATTGTGGTAATCCTGGACATGTGTAGGAAGAAGTAGAGTAACATGCAAAATGGAAAAGTGCAGCAAAACAACTATGCATCCTTTAGCAAAAATAATGAGGATAATGAGAGGTTGTTTGTTATGCAACATGTAGTTAATGCTATGTCTAGAAATGATGTAGCAACATGTAAGGATGATGTATGGTATGTTGATTCACGTTCTTCAAACCACATGACAAGTCATGGGTGAGTGGTTCAAGGAAATGAAGAGTCTTGAAAGACGAGGTTTTGTTGAAAACAAGGGATGATACTGCTCATCTGATTGCCCATGTTGGAGATGTGCCATTGTGTATGCAGGATGTGCCATTGTGTATGCAGGATGGTAAGGTGAAGTACCATACAGATGTTAGTTTGTGTTCCAAACGATGCCAAGTCCCCCAAGGAGGCATGGGACACCTTGGTAAAAAACTCTATGAAACGAATACCAAGGCACAAAAGAAACAGTTGAAGAATGAACTTCATACTGTGGAAAAAAAGAGTATGTCTGTGAATGACTATGCATTGAAGATTAAGGTTATTGTGGAATCCCTTGCATCTATTGGTTTTTCAGTAGATGATGAGATGATAAGGTGGAAGTCTGTCTACGTGGTCTCGGGCCACAATACAAGGCGTTCAAGACATCTATTCAGACTCGAGAAAACATTTCCGATTTCACAGATTTTGTGTCTATGTTGATTATAGAAGAGAAGAGCTTGGGTGAAGACCAACAGTCTTCACAAAACAAAAACAGTTCAGAGCAATAGGCCTTCTACACAAGTTCAAGAAGAGGACGAGGTAGAGGAGGCCTTGGACGCGGCCAAGGAGGTGGCCGAACAGGTAATCAGAATTATGGCAAGCAGCAGCAACAACAACAGTCCAAGAATTCACAACAACAACAACACGCAGGTGAAAGAGGCCAATTCAGAGGCAAGGGGAGTCAAAGAGGTCATGGAAATTGGCAAAGGTAGTATAATGATACAGGTGGATGCTTTTATTGTGGTAAGCCTGGACATGTGCAGGCACATTGTTATAAGAAGCAGGCTGACATGCAAAATGGGAAATTGCAGCAAAACAACTATGCATCCTCAAGCAGAAACAATGAGGATAATGAAAGGTTGTTTGTTATGCAGCATGTCGTTAATGCCATGTCTGAAAATGTTGAAGCAGCACATAAAGATGATGTATAGTACATTGATTCAGGTGCTTCGAACCACATGACAAGTCATGGGGAGTGATTCAAGGAGGTGAAAAACCTTGAAAGACCAGGTTTTGTGGAAACAAGGGATGACACTGCTCATCCAATTGCCCCCATGTTGGAGATGTGTCATTGTCTATGCAGGATGGCAAAGTGAAGTACCTTGCAGATGTACTTCATGTTCCAAACATAACAAAGAATCTCGTTTCAGTTGGCCAGATGATTGATCAAGGTTTGTAGGTTCGGTTTAACCCTGATGGTTGTTATGTTGAAGACTTTAAAGACAAGTGCAGGTTGGTTGCAAAAGGCAACAGAGTGGGCAGAATGTTTACATTGAATGTAAACATGCCTGAAGTGAGTGCGATGTTTGCAAATGGTTCAAGAATTGAATGTAAACATGCCTGAAGTGAGTGCTGCGATGTTTGCAAATGGTTCAGGAATTGTTGCAGACACAGACATTTGGCATAAAAGAATTGGACATGTGAATGTGCAGAGAATGGAGTCTATGCACACTAAAGGAATTGTGACAGGGCTGCCAAAGTTTAAAGTTGAAGGTATGTAGAAAATATGTGAAGGATGCCAATTCGGAAAGCAAACAAAGCATTTATTTCCACGTGACAGAAATGTGAGCAGAAATGCACTAGATGTTGTGCATTCAGATGTATGGGGTCCTATGAAGATGGGAGGCTACAGGTATTATGTGACATTTATTGATGACCACACAAGGAAAGTGTGGGTATACTTCATGAAGGAGAAGGGTGAGGTGTTCACTCATTTTCAGAATTTCAGAGTTATGGTTGAAAAGCAAATAGGGAAATATGTAAAGTGCCTAAGGTCAGATGGAGGGGGAGAGTACTTCTCCAATGAGTTCTTTGAATTTTTGAAGAAGAATGGTATTCGGAGATAGCTTACATGCAGATACACTCCGCAGCGAAATGGAGTTACTGTGAGCGGAAAAACAGGCAGATTGCTGAGATTGCACGAGCATTGATGGGAGAGAAGAATATGCCGCATAGCTATTGGGCTAAGGCTGTTTCTACAGCAGTTTACATCATGAACAGGACTCCAACTGCAGCCATACATGATGTAACTTCAGAGGAGAAGTTTACTGGCAGAAAACCTCATTTGTCTCATCTGAAAGTCTTTGGATGCATTGCATATGTGCATGTGCCAGATGAGCTGAGAACTAAGCCAGATCCAAAAGCTGAAAAATGTGTGTTTATTGGGTATTCCCTTGAGCAAAAGGGATACAGGTGTTATAACCCTGCTACACGTGAGTTGAGGGTAAGTAGGGATGTTGTTTTTGATGAGATGAGCAGCTGGTATGCTGCTGAAAAAGAAGCTGTTGGGGCTGATGTGAGTGGATATGTGGTTGCACAGAATGCAAGTCAGCAATCATAGTCTTTGAGTGGACCAAGAGAGTCCTCATCTAGTGGTTCAGTTGATAGACCATGGAGTGGCCCGCTGCGTCATAATACCAGTCTTGTAAATGTGATTAGTACATCACATAAAGGCAAAGAGAAAGTGGTTGAGCCCCTTAGTATGCCTGACATTTCTGCAGGGCATTCTCATGTTGATGGAGAGTCTAGTGGCTCAGAGATGAGCCTTGATGAGGATCTTGGGATACCAGCTATGAGAACACCTGGTGTAAAGAAGGCTATGGAAGCCATGAATGCAAAGCTATGAAGATATGGGAGAGTGAAGAATCCTGTGCAGAGGTTTACCTATGATGGTTATGTGGCACATCACTATGCATACATGGCAAAAGTTGTGCAGGTTGTACAGCCCACATGCATTGATGAGGCTATTGGAAATGTGTGTTGGGAGAAAGCTATGGATGAGGAGATGGATGCACTATATGGAAATGAGACTTGGGATTTAGTGAAATTGCCTGAAGGCAAGAAAGCCATTGGATGCAAGTGGGTGTACAAAGCCATTGGATGCAAGTGATGGAAGCATAAGCAGGTACAAGGCTAGATTGGTAGCCAAAGGATATGCGCAGATATATGGCATTGATTATGAGGAAACTTTCAGCCCAGCTGCCAAGATGGCAACAGTGAGAGTTGTGATAGCAGTGGCTGCATCAAAGCAATGGTCTTTACATTAGATGGATGTAAAGAATGCATTCTTGCATGGGGATTTGTAGGAAAAGATGTATATGTTGCAGCCACTTGGTTATAAGGATGTGAGTCATCCTGAGCATGTTTGCAAGTTGAAGAAAGCCTTGTATGGCTTAAAACAAGCACCAAGAGCATGGTCTGACAAGATTTTTGAATATCTTGTCACTATTGGCTTTCATGTAGCCAATGCAGATTTCTCGTTGTATGTGAGACACAGTGATAGAGGGGTTATGCTTGTTGTCATCTATGTAGATGACCTGATCATTACGGGGGACCATGATGCAGAGATCTTTGATGTAAAGATCTTGCTTAGATAGATGTTTGAGATGAAGGATCTGGGGGAGCTCAGATATTTCTTGGGCATTGAGGTGATTAGGTCACCACATGGTATTAGATTACTACAGAGACAATATGGCTTGGACATGTTGTCCAAGTATGGTATGACAGGCTGTAAGCCTATCTCAGTGCCATTAGATCAAAATGGCAAGTTGAGTGCAGATTCAGGAGAAATTTTGGAGGATCCTACTATGTATAGGCGCGTAGTAGGAAGCTTGATCTACATGATGATCACCAGGCTAGATTTGAGCTATGCTGTTGGGTTGGTGAGTCAATTTATGCAGGTTCCTCACAGAAGCTGCATTGGGATGCATTGAGACGCATACTGAGGTATGTGAGGTCTACTTTGCATTGTGGACTATTTTATGAAACTGGACAGAGATATGTGTACATGGGTACACATATGCTGATTGGGCTGGTAGTATCTTAGATATAAGATCTACTAGTGGCTTCATGTTTTCTTTGGGGAGTGTTGCTGTGACTTGGAGCAGCAAGAAGCAGCCTATGGTTACTCTATCCAGTACAGAGGCCGAGTATAGAGGTGCTGCTATGGTAGCATGTGAGGTAGCTTGGTTGAGAAAGCTACTTGCAGATTTGGGTCTATCAGTGGATAGACAAGTTGTCATTTTCTGTGACAACATTAGCAGTATACAGTTGGCTAGGAACCCAGGTTTTTCATGCTCGCACTAAGCATATAGAGGTCCACTATCATTTTGTCATAGAGAAGGTTTTGGCATGAGACGTTGACCTTGTTTATGTCACCACACAGGATCAGGTCACTGACATCTTCACCAAAGCATTGGGTACAGAGAAGCTCCGCAGATTCAGGGATTTGCTTGGTGTACATGAGATGGAGTTGAGCTCAAGGGGGAGTGTTGAGATATCAAGCTCATCTAGTGAGGCGGTGGACACTGATGACCCGCCTGGGGGATAGGCCCCACACTTACACCACTGGCATGGTTGGTGAGATCATGGGTGATATGTGGCCAGTGGGTGAGATCATGGGTGATATGTGGCCAGTGGGATGACAGGCTGTGTGATGACAACCATTCTAGAGACTGGCATAGTTATAGCACCAGCTCATTTAGTTGGGTTCACATTATAGAGAACCCTAGTATGTATTTGGTTGAGTACCTTTCATATAGTGTGTACTCTTATCTTTGTATATGGTGTGTTGAGTGTTGTGTGAAGAAGAAGATTTTCAGCCTCTCACTTTGTGTGTTCTCTTTTAGGGTTTTGTGAGTGTGTGTGTGCTTGCAAGAGCTCAAGATCTCTTCTCCCCTGCATCTTTTCAAATCAAACAAAGTTGGAATAGGGTGGCATCTAGTAAATCATCATCTACTCCCACTGGCTCTTCACCATTGGGGATCCTTGATGTGTGGTCTGCAAGGACATGCTGAGAGCCTTTCCTCACCATAATAATGAAGTCAAACTCAAGCAAAACAAGCAGCCACTATGTGGTTCTACCTGTCATACAGGGCTTATTTACTAGGTGCAGGAGGGCTTGATGGTCTATGAAGAATATAAATTGTTCGCCACCAAGAGATAATGGTGAAACTTCTTAATAGTGTAAACCATAGCTAGTCCCTCCCTTTCAGTCTTTCAGTAGTGGTGTAGTTTCTCTCAGCTTTGTTGAGTTGGCGGCTAGAAAAACTTATGGGTAAATCCATCTTATGTTCTCCTAGTTGGTGGGCCAGCACGCATCCCAATGGCAAAGGCTGAGGCATCGATGTGGATGTGGAAGATGATATCCCAGTTTGGGGATTTAAGAATTGGAGCACTTGCCAAGGCCTTTTTGAGCATAGTGTAAGCCCTTTAGCATTCTTCAGTCCACTCAAAGACAATAAGGAGTCCATAAAGAGGCTGAGCGATATTAGCGTACATAAAAATGAATTACTAATAATAGCCAACATGTCCCATAAAACGTTGGACTCCCTTAAAGTTTGTAGATGGTGGTGGCAGCTCTAGGATGAGCCACACTTTGTTGTCATTGGTAGAGATTCCCTGTCTGGAGACAATATGTCCCAGGATCACTCTATGCCAAACCCAAAATTGACATTTTAGAGGGTTCAACGAGATGCGATATAGCCTACACCTTTCTAGCACTTTGTGCAAACATGTAAGGTGATCCTTCCAAGAGAGGAATTGACACAAAGGTCATCCATGAAAACCTGAAGGAATTTCCAAAGATATTCCTTGTAAGCCATGCACATAAGGCATTGGAAGGTTTTGTAGGGGCATTGGTCAGCCCGAAGGGCATGACTCGGTACACGCATACGTGCCCCACTTGGTGGCAAAGGTTGTTTTGTGCTGGTCTTTTGTATCGATCAGCACCTGATTATAACTAGAGAATCCATCGAGGAAGATGTATGCTTCCTTTCCTGCTACTCTCTCTAACACATGTTTTGTGAAGGGTAGGGGATAGTGCACTCTGACTTTACCATTCTTTTTGGGCACTATCATGATTGGTGATACCCACTCTGTATGTTCAATTTTGTAGATGAATCTGGCACATCGATGAGTCTTTTGATATCCTCTCGGATCATCTTGGATATAAGATCCCTGTCCCCACCGTGCAACAATTTCAGGGGTGCTAGCAGCGGAGGTAGCACTTCTTGCACGGGGGCAGGGTCCCACACTCGAGGCCTCGCCCATGGATATCCAGACAAGAGACTAATCCATCGGTTTTTCCAAAATCAAACTCGAAAAAAACTTCCTTTGCTCGAAAAGCACTGGCGATTCCACCATGTTAACTTTTCCCTAACATAGTCAAAAGCCTTAACTAACTGAACTCATCTAACCGAACCCGTAAGTCCCATAGTCAGATCAAGGAAAAAGATTGTACTTGGATCATAGAGACCAACGCTTTTTTCCTCATTGAGAGGCACAGCCGTTGATTCTTTTCCATAGAACAATTTTTGTCCGGGATTTACTTCATCTATCGAACTAAACAGAAATTGAGTCTCGATTTACGGATCCATCAGTCCAGCCTATGGGTTAGCCAACCGCCCAACCACTATAGTGATGGGATCCAATTAGGAATTTGGTTAGGTTTTGTCCCGGGTACCAGGGAAAAGAGTTCTCAGGCCCCCTAGCCGGATTTTCAAGAAAATTTAACTCTAGTCACACCACTTACACACCCCCAGTATGAAATTGCCTTTTTCCTAGATTCAATTGTATTTAATTCAGTCATTTAATGAAATCATAGTGTTACTGATCATAAACTTCCAAGTATCCGATTGAATCTTAATTTCCAATCAATCCTTCATCAGAGTATCTATGGCATCATTGGCAACCGGAACGCTCACCACCTGTTCACTCAGGGGCCTTTTCTATGGTTCCTAACTCATAGTACCCGACAGATAATCACTTATAAAAATCAAGATGGAATCCTCGTTGAAGATCAGCAAGATCAACCAACAGATCCATATAAGAGAGCTATGGACTCATCAGTTGAGGACCATCAAGGTCAATCAACCAGATCCATACTCGGTTTCAGAAAACAACTCTTACTCCTTGTTCCAATATCTTCCACGACGCACGTGTGGGTATCTTCGGCGACCCAGAGCCCGAGCACCGTATGGTCAGCACCCTCTAGGATCCTCCGCAGGTCACCTAGCGCTTCACTCATAGGCCGCTTCCTTGGTCCTTCCTCTACCGTACCAGAAGCTCACCATTTAAATCGAACCGAGGCTGGTCAAGACCTCGGCCGGCCTTGCTATGCGAGACGTCCTCCATTGACTCTCCGTCAACAGCAGTTGCAACTTTATCAGTTAGGTCTCCACGACCTTAATCACAAGATGGTCAAAATGCTTCCCTAGCATTCTTGACATAAAACAGTCATTTACAAACAGGTCACAAATACAGTTTCTATATTGAACTCTCGTCTTTCCACATTATCCCTCATCAGTCCACATTACTTATTCCACATTCCGTTCATATATGTACTCATTCTCATCCAATCACATCATTCTCATCCAATCACATCATTTTCCATCTCATCACCTCAGATTCATTCACATCACATATCATATATTCACATCCCAATTCACATGTCATCACATCTCATCTATTCACTCATATCGACGACACATCATTTCACACACATTCGCATTCATTATTCTACATACACATCCACATTCGTACATCCACATCATACATCTAATTGCACATCCGCATTCATACATACACATCCATATCCACATCCATACATCCACATCCACATTCATACATCCATATCCACATCCACATCCATACATCCATTTCCACATCCACATCCACATCCACATCTACATCCATACATCCACATCCACATCTACATCCATACATACATTTTCACATCCTCATTCATACATCCACATCCATACATTCACATCCACATTGATACATTCATATCCACATCCACATCCATACATCCATTTCCACATCCACATCCACATACATACATCCACATCCACATCTACATCCATACATCCATTTTCACATCCTCATTCATACATCCACATCCACATACATACATCCATACATCCACATCCACATTCACATCCATACATCTACATCTACATCTACATCTACATCCACATCCACATCCACATTCACATCCATATATCTACATCTACATCTACATCCATACATCCATTTTCACATCCACATCCACATACATACATCCACATCCACATCTACATCCATACATCCATACATCCACATCTATATCCATACATCCATTTTCACATCCACATTCATACATCCACATCCACATCTATATCCATACATCCATTTTCACATCCTCATTCATACATCCACATCCACATACATACATCCATACATTCACATCCACATCCATACATCCACATCCACATCCACATTCACATCCATACATCCACATCTATATCTACATCCATTTTCACATCCACATCCACATACATACATCCACATCCGCATCTACATCCATACATCCACATCCACATCTACATTCACATCTACATCTACATTCACATCCATACATCCATTTCCACATTCCACATTCATACATCCATATTCACATTCACATCCATACATCCATTTATATCTATCTGATTCCTATCACATCTTATCACATCTATTTATAGAATGTAGGAGAATTCTAATTTTTTTGATATAAAGATTCTTTACGCATCTAATTAGGCATAAAGACAACTTTAGTAGAAATAACACTTTTATAAAAATTCTTTTATTGCATCTATTTAGGCATAAATTCAATTTTAAGGAAAATAACACTTTCGAATTAAAAATAAACCTTTTATGCATTTTACTATACATAAATTCCATTCTAATGAGAATAACACTTTCAAAATAAAAATCAATCTTTTATGCATCTTCCTATGCATAAATTCATTTTAAATGAGAATGACACTTTTGAATCAAAAATCAATCTTTTATGCATCTTCCTATGCATAAAATCAAAATATTGGATTGTGCTGACAGATTGCTACTGTTAACACTTGACCCAGTGGATCAAGTTAAGGGATATCAAATTAAAAATCTGTATAATTGAAATTCCCATGGAGGACTATTCAGATGGAAATTTTGATCTAATGGACCATTATTGTGTTAAAGATATGAATGATATGATCTGAATGAATTGCTATCTGATGATGAGTTCTATATAAGGGATCTTTATCCCAGGATTCTGTTGGGTTGACCAGACTATAAGGAACCCTAGAATCAATTGGATCTTAAGGGAAAGAGTTGTCCTCTAGTTTGCCAGATGAGGACATCTTGCGTTTTTTAAGTGGGGTAGGGTGTAAGATTCCTCCCTCCAGCTTTTGAGGTGTACAGGTGTAAGAACCTTCCCTTCTACTCTTATAATTATTCCCCTCTCTGAAATAAAAGAAAGATCCTGTTTTGGCGTGGAGAGAGAAAATGTCTAGTGGGAGGTAATTCAAAATTGAGATATTTTTAGATATAAAAATCCTCCTAGTGTCTAAAATGGTTTCCCTTGAAACAAAAATTCAAAAAGAACTTTCCAATGTGCAATTGGAATTAATTGAAAATAGGTATAAAGAACCTTAGCCTAAGGGTCCAGATTTTCAAAAAAAATTGAATTATGGTCCAATTAAGGTTTCTATGGGACCAATAGGATCAATCCAAGTGTAGGGAGGATATAAATTGAAGCATAAAAGAAAAACCCCTCAAAAATAAGTAAATGCTCACATAAGATGAAGAGTGCACTAAGGACCAAAGAAAAGAATTAAAAAACTGAATTTTGACAGCTCAGTGTGGGGATCTCTCCTCATGAAGTAGGTGCCTTTTTCTCATCATTACCCCCAATTTTTAATCAATAAAATGAGATATTTTCATCTCTTCTCTCTCCTGTTTCAAAACTAGATCCAAAAAGTAAGTTGAACTGATCCAAAAATGGTCAAATATTGACCAAACTGATCTGGAAAATTCTAGAATTAGTTTGCTTGGTTAGAGGCTCACTTTTTCCTATAAATAAAAGCCTTCCCCTTTGTAAAAGCTTAATGGTGTTTATGCACTGTTATTCTACTCCTGTCCTCTTGAGCCATCTACATTGGATTTTTTAATAATTCAATTGTTTTTGGCCTAATCCTCTCCAAAGTGAATTGGTGGCCACTCTTGCTTCAAACAAGAGTAGAACCCTCAATCTCTCAAGCCAAAGGAGAGCTTATAAGCTCCGTGTAAGCTAATTTTCTTACTTTGTTTACGAATTTTTAATGAAAAGTCTACAGTTTTCTTGATTTTTATGTTTTGCAAAGGTTTGAATTAAATTCAAATGCTATAGATGCATAAAGGAATTTTTTTTATTATAAAAGTGTTATTCTTAGTAAATTGATTTCTATGCATAGAAAGATGCATAAAGAAATCCTTTTCATTTTAAAAGTGTTAGATGAATAAAGAATTTTTATATCAAATTAGAATTCTCTTAAATTCTATGTTTAAATTCTATGAGTATTTGATAAATGAATAATTAAATACTCTAAGAGAGAAATTTCTATCCTTTTATATTCACATGGATTGTAAAAAGAAAATTCAAGAAATCTATCGAGATCAAAATATTCAAATAAATGATTAATTTATTCCTTATTGAAATTCGTAACTAATTTAGAAATAAGTTAAATAAATATTCAAAGAAAGAAATTCAATAAAATAGTGATTGATTTATCAAACCTTTTCGAGAAAGATAGATCAAGAAAATTCTTATCCGACTTGAACCTTGAATTGGATAGATGTGAATGAATGGATGGATGGGATGATGTGATGTGAATAGATGTGATGAGATGTGATGTGAATAGATGTGATGAGATGTCATGTGAATCGGATAGATGTGAATGAATGGATGGGATGGGATGTGATCTGAATAGATGTGATGTGAATAGATGTGATGAGATGTCATGTGAATCAGATAGATGTGAACGAATGGATGGATGGGATGTGGATGTGTATGTGATGAAAATGGATGTGAATGTGTATGTGAAGAATGGATGTGGATGTGTATGTTATGTGATGAAAATGGATGTGAATGTGTATGTGAAGAATGGATGTGGATGTGTATGTGTATGTGAAGAATGGATGTAAATGTGTATGTGAAGAATGGATATGGATGTGTATATGAAGAATGGATGTGAATGTGTATGTGAAGATGGATGTGGATGTGTATGTGAAGAATGGATGTGGATGTGTATGTGAAGAATGGTTGTGGATATGTATGTGAAAGAATGGATGTGAATGTGTATGTGAAGAATGGATGTGAATGTGTATGTTAAGAATGGATGTGGATATGTATGTGTGAAAGAATGGATGTGGATATGTATGTGAAAGAATGGATGTGGATGTGTATGTGAAGAATGGATGTGGATGTGTATGTGAAAGAATGGATGTGGATGTATGTGAAAGAATGGATGTGGATGTGTATGTGAAAGAATGTGATGTGATGTAAAGAGATGTGATGTGACATGAATATATGTGGATGTGAAGTGATAAATATGAATGTATGGATAGATGTGGGTAGTCGTACATGTGAACGATTGGATGGATGTGGATGAATGAGATGAGATGTGTATGAATGAGATATGATGTGGATAGATGTGATGTGATGTTATGTGGATAGAATGTATGTGATGGGATGGTGATGTGAATGAATGAGATGTGATGTTATGTGAATCGGGATGTGAATGAATGATATGGGATGTGAATGGATGAGATGTGATGTGATGTGAATCGGGATGTGAATGAATCAGATTAGATGTGATGTGAATCGGGATGCGAATGAATGAGATGTGATGTGAACTGGATGTGATGTAAATTGGGATAGATGTGAATGGATGATATGTGATGTGAATGAATGTGATGTGATGTGATGGGGGGTAGATGTGAGTAGATGAGATCTCATGAGGATAAATTAGGAAAGATGTGATGAGATGAAAATGATGTGATTGGATGAGAATGGGAATACATATGAAACGGATGTGGATTAAATAATGTGGGTTGATGTGGAACAATGTGGAAAGACGAGAGTTCATTATAGAAACTGTATTTATGACTTGTTTTAAAATGATTGGTTTATGTCAAGAATGCTGGGGAAGAGGACGTCTCGCGTAGCAAGGCCAGCCGAGGTCTTGACCAGCCTCGGTTCGATTTAAATGGTGAGCTTCCGGTACGGTGGATGAGGGACCAAGGAAGCAGCCTATGAGTGAAGCGCCAGGTGACCTACGAAGGATCCTAGAGGGTGTTGACCATACGATGCTCGGGCTCTGGGTCCCCGAAGATACCCACATGTGCGTCGAGAAAGATATTTGGATCAAGGAGTAAGAGTTGTTTTCTGAATTCAGGCATGGATCTAGTTTATTCACCTTGCTGGTCCTCAACGGATGAGTCCATGGCTCTTTTATATGGATCTGTTGGTTGATCTTGCCGGTCCTCAACAACGGATGAGTCCATGGCTCTTTTATATGAATCTGTTGGTTGATCTTTCTGCTCTTCAACGGAGATTCCATTTTGATTTTTATACGTGAATATATTGCCGGGTACTATGAGCTAGGAACTATCGAAAAGGCCCTTGAGTGACAGGTGGTGAGCGTTCTGGTTGCCAATGATGCCATAGGTACACCGATGAAGGAAAAATTGGAAATTAGGATTCAACCAGATATTTTGGAGGATTATGATCAGTGATACATAGTTTCATTAAAAGATTGTTTTAAAGACAACTGAATTTGTGAAAAAGTCAATTTCATATTGGGTGTGTAAGTAGTGTGACTAGTTCTAAGTTTGCATGAATATCGAGCTAGGGGGCCTTGGAATTTTTTTCCCTGGTACCCAGGACAAAACATAACCAAATTCTTAAATGGATCCCATCACTATAATGGTTGGGCGGTTGGCTAACCCACGGGATTGGATGGGGTTAGGCTGGGCTGATGGATCCCTAAAATGAGACTCAATTCTATTATGGTACGATAGATGAAGTAAATCCCGGATAGAAAATTGTTCTATAGAAAAGAATCAATGACTGTGCCTCTCAATGAGGAAAAAAGCGTTGGTCTCTATGATCCAAGTGCAAGTCTTTTCCTTGATCTGACTATGGGACTTACAGGTTTGGTCAGATCAATTCAGTTAGTTAAGGCTCTTGACTACGCTAGAGTAAAAAAATCCTGGAGGAATCGCCCGTGCTTTTCAGGCGAGGGAAGTTTTTCTGGGTTTGGTTTTGGAAGAACCGAGGGATTTGTCTCTTGTCCGGATATACATGGGCGAGGCCCCAAGTGAGGGACCCTGCCCCACGCAAGAAGTGCTACTTCCGCCACCCCAAAATTCATTGCACGGAGGGGACAAGGTTCTTTAAGCTAGTATCAGAGCGAATTGGCTAAAGTGGATCAACCGAGAAGCCAAAAATGTCAAAAATTTATGAAGTAAGAGCAAAAAGTTAGAAATGTGTGATGAAATTGATACAAATTGATATTCAGAATGAAGATTCCTAAAAATAGGTGTTTGGGTCTTCAAATGGAAGTACCGTAATTATATGGAATCCCTGACTTGCTTGAGGCCTAGACATGATGGTATTTACCTTAAAATTCCAAGGACCGTGACTACCCATATATAGCGAGGGTGATGTTATGTTATGTGGATAGAATGTATGTGATGGGATGGTGATGTGAATGAATGAGATGTGATGTCATGTGAATCGGGATGTGAATGAATGATATAGGATGTGAATGGATGAGATGTGATGTGATGTGAATCGGGATGTGAATGAATGAGATGTGATGTGATGTGAATCGGGATGGGAATGAATGAAATGTGATGTGAGCTGGATGTGATGTAAATTGGGATAGATGTGAATGGATGATATGTGATGTGAATAAATGTGATGTGATGTGATGGGAAATGGGATAGATGTGAATGAATGAGATGTGATGTGACTGGATGAGATATGGATATGGGTAGATGCGAGTGGATGAGATCTCATGAGGATAAATGAGGAAAGATGTGATGAGATGAAAATGATGTGATTGGATGAGAATGGGAATACATGTGAAATGGATGTGGATTAAATAATGTGGATTGATGTGGAACAATGTGGAAAGACGAGAGTTCGTTAAAGAAACTGTATTTATGACCTCTTTTTAAATGACTGTTTTATGTCAAGAATGCTGGGGAAGCATTTTGACCGTCTTGTGAATGAGGTCGTGGAGACCTAACTAATAAAGTTGCAATAGCTGACGAAGAGTCAATGGAGGACGTCTCGCGTAGCAAGGTCGATCGAGGTCTTGATGACCAGCCTTGGTTCGATTTAAATGGTGAGCTTCCGGTATACGGTGGATGAGGGACCAAGGAAGCGGCCTATGAGTGAAGCGCTAGGTGGCCTGCAAAGGATCCTAGAGGGTGCGGTGCTCGGGCTCTGGGTCCCCGAAGATACCCACACGTGCATCCGGAAAGATATTTGGATCAAGGAGTAAGAGTTGTTTTCTGAATTCGGGCATGGATCTGGTTGATTAACCTTGCTGGTCCTCAAAACGGATGAGTCCAGGGCTCTTTTATATGGATCTGTTGGTTCATCTTGCTGATCTTCAACGGAGATTCCATTTTGATTTTTATAAGTGAATATATTGCCGATACTATGAGCTAGGAACTATCGAAAAGGCCCTTAAGTGAGCGTTCTGGTTGCCAATGATGCCATAGGTACATCGATGAAGGAAAAATTAGAAATTAGGATTCAACCGGATATTTTGGAGGATTATGATCAGTGATACATAGTTTTATTAAAAGATTGTTTTAAAGACAACTGAATCTGTGAAAAAGGCAATTTCATATTGGGTGTGTAAGTAGTGTGACTAGTTCTAAGTTTGCATGAATATCCGGCTAGGGGGCCTTGGAACTCTTTTCCCTGGTACCCGGGACAAAACCTAACCAAATTCTTAAATGGATCCCATCACTACAGTGGTTGGGCATTTGGCTAACCCACGGGACTAGGCTGGGCTGATGGATCCCTAAAATGAGACTCAATTCTGTTATGGTACGATAGATGAAGTAAATCCCGGATAAAATATTATTCTATGAAAAAGAATCAACGGTTGTGCCTCTCAATGAGGAAAAAAGCGTTGGCCTCTATGATCCAAGTGCAAGTCTTATCCTTGATCTGACTATGGGACTTACGGGTTTGGTCAGATCAGTTCAGTTAGTTAAAGCTCTTGACTATGTTAGAGTAAAAATATCCTGGAGGAATCGCCCGTGCTTTTCGGGCGAGGGAAGATTTTCTAGGTTTTGTTTTGGAAGAACCGAGGGATTTGTCTCTTGTCCGGATATACGTGGGCAAGGCCCCGAGTGAGGAACCCTGCCCCGCGCAAGAAGTGCTACTTCCACTGTTAACACCCCAAAACTCGTTGCACGGAGGGGACATGGATCTTTGAGCTGGTATCAAAGCGAATTGGCTAAAGTGGATCAACCAAGAAGCCAAAAATGTCAAAAATTTATGAAGTAACTGTAAAAAATTGGAAATGTGTGATGAAATTTATACAAATTGATATTCAAAATGAAGATTCCTAAATAAGTAATTGGGTCTTCAAACTGAAGTACCGCAATTATATGGAATCCCTGACTTGCTAAGGCCTAGACATGATGGTATTTACCTTAAAATTACAAGGACCGGACTACCCGTATATAGCGAGGGTATAACTGCAGCTCTTTACTGGCAGTACATACGAGTAAATTTAAGACATTGAAATTATAAGCAAAAATGCTATCCAGATGATGAATTCTAATGTGGTCCATATGATTTTAAAACTCTGGTTGAGAACTGATGAGTTGAATTGGATTCTCATTAAAAAAATGATGATTCTTGAATTTTGGTTGAAAAGCGATAAGCTGAGCAAAACCACAATGAGGATGAATGGGACGAGTCCCTGTGATGATGTTCGTAACTAGAATGATGATAATGACTTCAGCAAATCACTATGAGATTAGTGGATTGTGCTGTCAGATTGCTATTGTTAACACTTGACCCAATGGATCGAGTTAAGGGATGTCAAATTAAAAATCTATATAATTGAAATTCCCATGGAGGACTGCTCATATGGAAATTTCGGTCTAATGGACCATTATTGTGTTAAAGATATGAATGATATGATCTGAATGAATTGCTATCTGATGATGAGTTCTATATAAGGGATCTTTATCCCAGGATTCTATTGGGTTGACCAGACTATAAGGAACCCTAGAATCAATTGGATCTTAAGAGAAAGAGTTGTCCTCTAGTTTGGGAGATGAGGACATCTCGCATTTTTTAAGTGGGGTAGGATGTAAGATTCCTCCCTCCAGCTTTTGAGGCATACAGGTGTAAGAACCTTCCCTTCTGATCTTATAAGGGATCTTTATCCCAGGATTCTGTTGGGTTGATCAGACTATAAGGAACCTTAGAATCAATTAGATCTTAAGGAAAAGAGTTGTCCTCTAGTTTACGAGATGAGGACATCTCGCGTTTTTTAAGTGGGGTAGGATGTAAGATTCCTCCCTCCAGCTTTTGAGGTGTACAGGTGTAAGAACCTTCCCTTCTAATCTTATAATTATTCCCCTCTTTGAAATAAAAGAAAGATCCTGTTTTACTTTGTTTTGGCCTAGAGAGAGAAAATGTCTAGAGAGAGATAATTGAAAATTGAGATATTTTTGGATATAAAAATCCTCCTAGTGTCTAAAATGGTTTCCCCTGAAACATAAATTCAAAAAGAACTTTCCAGTGCGATTGGAATTAATTGAAAGTAGGTATAAAGGACCTTAGCCTAAGGGTCCAGATTTTCAAAAAAAATTGGATTATGGTCCAATTAAGGTTTCTATGGGCCAATAGGATCAATCCAAGTTTAGGTAGGAGATAAATTGAAGCATAAAAGAAAAACCCCCCAAAAATGAGTAAATGCTCACATAAGATAAAGAGTGCACTAAGGACCAAAGAAAAGAATTAAAAAACTGAATTTTGATAGCTCAGTGTGGGAATCTCTCCTCATAAAGAAGGTGCCTTTTTCTCATCACTACCCCCAATTTTTAATCAATAAAATGAGACATTTTCATCTCTCCTCTCTCCTGTTTCAAAACTAGATCCAAAAAGTAAGCTGAATTGACCCAAAAAAAGGTTAAAAATTGACCAAACTGATCTAGAAAATTCTAGAATTAGTTTGCTTGGTTAGAGGCTCACTTTTTCTATAAATAGAAGCCTCCCCCTTTGTAAAAGCTTAATGGTGTTTATGCACTGTTACTCTACTCCTGTGTCCTGAGCATTGAATTTTTTAATAATTCAATTGTTTTTGGCCTAATCCTCTCCAAAGTGAATTGGTGGCCACTCTTGCTTCAAACAAGAGTAGAACCTTCAATCTCTCAAGCCAAAGGAGAGCTTACAAGCTCCTTGTAAGCTAATTTTCTTACTTTGTTTACGAATTTTTAAATGAAAAATCTATAGTTTTCTTGATTTTTATGTTTTGCAAATGTTTGAATTAAATTTAAATGTTATGCCTTTGATCAAAAGGCCACCCCTTTCTCTTCTTTACATTCCAACCTTACTCAATCCTAGAAAGATTAACTAAGTGATTAATTAAACTCTTCTTATTGTTTACTCTCTTGAATTTAGGAAATTATGTAGATTAGAGTTCTATAATTCTAAATTGGGTTAATTAAGTTAAATAAAAAAAGATAAAAATGAGAAATGGTCCGCCATACAAAGGAGGTTATGGTAAAATTTTCCAAAATTTTGTGAAAAAGAGAGTTTGTTTTTATATTATTCCAAAAGAGTAATTTCACACCATTTTTGCATCTAAAAGAAATATTCTAATTACTCCATGTATTCATATTCACCTATGAATATGCATGGATATCACTGATATTAATTATTAAATTTGATTTCTATGCATAGAAAGATGCATAATGGAATTTTTTATTACAAAAGTGTTATTCTTATTAAAATTGATTTCTATGCATAGAAAGATGCATAAAGGAATTTTTTTTATTATAAAAGTGTTATTCTTATTAAATTTGATTTCTATGTATAGAAAGATGCATAATGGAATTTTTTTATTACAAAAGTGTTATTCTTATTAAAATTGATTTCTATGCATAGAAAGATGCATAAAGGAATTTTTTTATTACAAAAGTGTTATTCTTATTAAAGTTAAGAATGAATGTGAATGTGTATGTTAAGAATGGATGTCGATATGCATATGAAAGAATGGATGTGGATATGTATGTGAAAGAATGGATGTGGATATGTATATGAAAGAATGGATGTGAATGTGTATGTAAAAGAATAGATGTGGATGTGTATGTGAAGAATGGATGTGAATGTCTATGTGAAGAATGGATGTGAATGTCTATGTGAAAGAATGGATGTGGATGTATGTGAAAGAATGGATGTGGATGTGGATGTGAAAGAATGTGATGTGATGTAAAGAGATGTGATGTGACATGAATATATGTGGATGTGAAGTGATAGATATGAATGTATAGATAGATGTGGGTAGTCATACATGTGAACGATTGGATGGATCTGGATGAATGAGATGAGATGTGTATCAATGAGATATGATGTGGATAGATGTGATGTGATGTGATGTGATGTTATGTGGATAGAATGTATGTGATGGGATGGTGATGTGAATGAATGAGATGTGATGTTATGTTTATCGAGATGTGAATGAATGATATGGGATGTGAATGGATTGGATGTGATGTGATGTGAATCGGGATGTGAATGAATGAGATGTGAATCGGGATGGGAATGAATGAGATGTGATGTGAACTAGATGTGATGTGATGTAAATTGGGATAGATGTGAATGGATGATATGTGATGTGAATGAATGTGATGTGATGTGATGGAAAACGGGATAGATGTGAATGAATGAGATGTGATGTGACTAGATGAGATGGGAAACGGGATAGATGTGAATGAATGAGATGTGATGTGACTAGATGAGATGTGAATGAATGAGATGTGATGTGACTGGATGAGATGTGACTGGATGAGATGTGAATGAATGTGATGTGATGTGATGAGATGTGGATATGGATAGATGCGAGTGGATGAGATCTCATGAGGATAAATGAGGAAAGATGTGATGAGATGAAAATGATGTGATTGGATGAGAATGGGAATATATATGAAATGGATGTGGATTAAATAATGTGGATTGATGTGGAACAATGTGGAAAGACTAGAGTTTGTTATAGAAACTGTTTTTATGACCTCTTTTTAAATGACTGTTTTATGTCAAGAATGCTAGGGAAGCATTTTGACCATCTTGTGAATGAGGTCGTGGAGACCTAACTGATAAAGTTACAACTGTTGACGGAGAGTCAATGGAGGACGTCTCGCATACCAAGGTCGACCGAGGTTTTGACCAGCCTCAGCTCGATTTATATGGTGAGCTTCCAGTATACGGTGGATGAGGGACCAAGGAAGCGGCCTATGAGTGAAGCGCTAGGTGACCTTCGAGCGAAGGATCCTAGAGGGTGCTAACCATACGGTGCTCGGGCTCTAGGTCCTTGAAGATACCCACACGTGTATCGGGAAAGATATTTAGATCAAGGAGTAAGAGTTGTTTTCTGAATTCGGGCATGGATCTGGTTGATTGACCTTGCTGGTCCTCAACGGATGAGTCCATGGCTCTTTTATATGGATTTGTTGGTTGATCTTGCTGATCTTCAACGAAGATTCTATTTTGATTTTTATAAGTGAATATATTGCCGGGTACTATGAGCTAGGAACTATCGAAAAGGCCCTTAAGTGAGAGGTGGTGAGCCAATGATGCCATAGGCACACCGATGAAGGAAAATTTGAAAATTAAGATTCAATCAGATATTTTGAAGGATTATGATCAGTAATACATAGTTTCATTAAAAGATTGTTTTAAAGACAACTGAATCTATGAAAAAGGCAATTTCATATTAGGTGTGTAAGTGGTGTGACTAGTTCTAAGTTTGCATGAATATCTAGCTAGGGGGCCTTGGAACTCTTTTCCCTGGTACCCGGGGGACAAAACCTAACCAAATTCTTAAATGGATCCCATCACTACAGTGGTACCCATCGGACTGGATGGATTAGGCTGGGCTCATGGATCCCTAAAATGAGACTCAATTCTGTTAAGGTACGATAGATAAATCCCGGATAAAATATTGTTCTATGGAAAAGAATCAACAGCTGTGCCTCTCAATGAGGAAAAAAGCGTTGGTCTCTATGATCCAAGTGCAAGTCTTATCCTTGATCTGACTATGGGACTTACGGGTTTGGTCAGATCAGTTCAGTTAGTTAAGGCTCTTGACTACGTTAGAGTAAAAATATCCTGGAGGAATCGCCCGTGCTTTTCGGGCGAGGGAAGATTTTCTAGGTTTTGTTTTGGAAGAACCGAGGGATTTGTCTCTTGTCCAATTTTCGTGGGCGAGGCCCCGAGTGAGGGACCCTACCCCGCGCAAGAAGTGCTACTTCCGCTGTTAACAACCCGGAATTCATTGCGCAGAGGGGACAGGGATCTTTGAGCTGGTATCAAAGTGAATTGGCTAAAGTGGATCAACCGAGAAGCCAAAAATGTCAAAAATTTATGAAGTAACAGTAAAAAGTTGGAAATGTGTGATGAAATTGATACAAATTAATATTCAGAATGAAGATTCCTAAATAGGTAATTGGGTCTTCAAACTGAAGTACCGCAATTATATGGAATCCTTGACTTGCTTGAGGTCTAGACATGATGGTATTTACCTTAAAATTCCAAAGACCGTGACTACCGGTATATAGCGAGGGTATAACTGCACCTCTTCACTGGGAGTACATACGAGTAAATTTAAGACATTGAAATTATAAGCAAAAATGCTATTCAGATGATGAATTCTAATGTGATCCATATGACTTTAAAACTCTGGCTGAGAACTGATGAGTTGAATTGGATTCTGATTGAAAAAATGATGATTCCTGAATTTTGGTTGAAAAGCGATAAGCTGAGCAAAACCACAATGAGGATGAATGGGACGAGTCCCTGTGATGATATTCGTAACTAGAATGATGATAATGACTTCAGCAAATCACTATGAGATTAGTGGATTGTGCTGTCAGATTGCTATTGTTAACACTTGACCCAGTGGATCGAGTTAAGGGATGTCAAATTAAAAATCTGTATAATTGAAATTCCCATGGAGGACTGCTCAGATGGAAATTTCGGTCTAATGGACCATTATTGTGTTAAAGATATGAATGATATGATCTAAATGAATTGCTATCTGATGATGAGTTCTATATAAGGGATCTTTATCCCAGGATTCTATTGGGTTGACCAGACTATAAGGAACCCTAGAATCAATTGGATCTTAAGGGAAAGAGTTGTCCTCTAGTTTGGGAGATGAGGACATCTCGCATTTTTTAAGTGGGGTAGGATGTAAGATTCCTCCCTCCAACTTTTGAGGTGTACAGGTGTAAGAACCTTCCCTTCTGATCTTAAAAATATTCCCCTCTCTAAAATAAAAGAAAGATCCTGTTTTACCCTGTTTTGGCCTGGAGAGAGAAAATGTCTAGAGGGAGGTAATTCAAAATTGAGATATTTTTGGATATAAAAATCCTCCTAGTGTCTAAAATAGTTTCCCCTAAAACAGAAATTCAAAAAGAACTTTCCAATATGCAATTGGAATTAATTGAAAATAGGTATAAAGGACCTTAGCCTAAGGGTCCAGATTTTCAAAAAAAATAGATTATGGTCCAATTAGGTTTCTATGGGCCAATAGGATCAATCAAAGTGTAGGGAGGATATAAATTGAAGCATAAAAGAAGAACCCCCCAAAAATGAGTAAATGCTCACATAAGATGAAGAGTGCACTAAGGACCAAAGAAAAGAATTAAAAAACTGAATTTTGACAGCTCAGTGTGGGGATCTCTCCTCATGAAGTAGGTGCCTTTTTCTCATTACCCCCAATTTTAAATCAATAAAATGAGACATTTTCATCTCTCCTCTCTCCTGTTTCAAAACTAGATCCAAAAAGTAAGCTGAACTGACCTAAAAATGGTCAAAAATTGACCATTTTTTACCCAAAAATGGTCAAAATTTGACCAAACTGGTCTGGAAAATTCTAGAATCAATTTGCTTGGTTAGAGGCTCACTTTTTCCTATAAATAGAAGCCTCCCCCTTTGTAAAAGCTTAATGGTGTTTATGCACTGTTACTCTACTCCTGTCCCCTGAGCCATCTACATTGAATTTTTAAAAAAAGAGAGTTTGTTTTTATGTTATTCCAAAAGAGTAATTTCCCACCATTTTTTCATCTAAAAGAATTATTCTAATTACTCCATGTACATATTCACCTATGAATATGCATGGATACCACTGATATTAATTATTAAATTTGATTTCTATGCATATAGAAAGATGCATAATGGAATTTTTTTATTACAAAAGTGTTATTAAAATTGATTTCTATGCATAGAAAGATGCATAAAGATATTCTTTTATTATAAAAGTGTTATTCATATTAAATTTGATTTCTATACATAGAAAGATGCATAATGGAATTTTTTTATTACAAAAGTGTTATTCTTATTAGAATTGATTTCTATGCATAGAAAGATGCATAAAGGAATTTTTCTATTACAAAAGTGTTATTCGTATTTAAATTGATTTCTATTCATAGAAAGATGCATAAAGAAATTTTTTTATTATAAAAGTGTTATTCTTATTAAAATTGATTTCTATGCATAGAAAGATGCATAAAGAAATTCTTTTTATTTCAAAAGTGTTATTCCCATTGAAGTTGATTTTTATGCATAAATAGATGCATAAAGAATTTTTATATCAAAATTAGAATTCTCTTAAATTCTATGTTTAAATTCTATGAGTATTTGATAAATGAATAATTAAATACTCTAAGAGAGAAACTTCTATCGTTTTATATTCACATGGATTGTAAAAAGAAAATTCAAGAAATCTATCGAGATCGTAATATTCAGATAAATGATTAATTTATTCCTCATTGGAATTCGTAACTAATTTAGAAATAAGTTAAATGAATATTCAAAGAAAGAAATTCAGTAAAGTAGTAACTGAATTATCAAACCTTTTCGAGAAAGACAGTTCAGGAAAAATGTTATCCGATGACTTGAACCTTGAATCGGATAGATGTGAATGAATGGATGGATGGGATGATGTGATGTGAATAGATGTAATGAGATGTCATGTGAATCGGATAGACGTGAATGAATGGATGGATGGGATGTGATGTGAATAGATGTGATGAGATGTCATGTGAATCAGATAGATGTGAACGAATGGATGGATGGGATGTGGATGTGTATGTGATGAAAATGGATGTGAATGTGTATGTGAAGAATGGATGTGGATGTGTATGTGAAGAATGGATGTGAATGTGTATGTGAAGAATGGATGTGAATGTGTATGTTAAGAATGGATGTGAATGTGTATGTTAGGAATGGATGTCGATATGTATGTGAAAGAATGGATGTGGATATGTATGTGAAAGAATGGATGTGGATATGTATGTAAAAGAATGGATGTCAATGTGTGAATTTGTTGCGCGGAGGGGACAGGGATCTTTGAGCTGGTATCAGAGCAAATTGGCTAAAGTGGATCAACCGAGAAGCCAAAAATGTCAAAAATGTATGAAGTAACAGTAAAAAGTTGGAAATGTGTGATGAAATGCATACAAATTGATATTCAAAATGAAGATTCCTAATTAGGTAATTGGGTCTTCAAATGGAAGTACCGTAATTATATGTAATCCCTGACTTGCTTGAGGCCTAGACATGATGGTATTTACCTTAAAATTCCAAGGACCATGACTACCCGTATATAGCGAGGATATAACTGCAGGACTTTACTGGTAGTATATACGAGTAAATCTAAGACCTTGATATTATAAGCAAAAATGCTATCCAGATGATGAATTCTAATGTGGTCCATATGATTTTAAAACTCTGGTTGAGAACTGATGAGTTGAATTGGATTCTGATTGAAAAAATGATGATTCCTAAATTTTGGTTGAAAAGTGAAAGCTGAGCAAAACCACAATGAGGATGAATGGGATGAGTCCCTGTGATGATGTTCGTAAACTGGAATGACGATAATGACTTCAGTAAATCACTATGAGATCAGTGGATTGTGCTGACAGATTACTACTATTAACACTTGACCCAGTGGATCAAGTTAAGGGATGTCAAATTAAAAATCTATATAATTGAAATTCCCATGGAGGACTGTTCAGATGGAAATTTCGGTCTAATGGACCATTATTGTGTTAAAGATATGAATGATATGATCTGAATGAATTGCTATCTGATGATGAGTTCTATATAAGGGATATTTATCCCAGGATTTTGTTGGGTTGACCAGACTATAAGGAACCCTAGATCTTAAGGGAAAGAGTTGTCCTCTAGTTTGCGAGATGAGGACATCTCACGTTTTTTAAGTGGGGTAGGGTGTAAGATTCCTCCCTCCAGCTTTTGAGGTGTACAGGTGTAAGAACCTTTCCTTCTGATCTTATAATTATTCTCCTCTCTGAAATCAAAGAAAGATCCTATTTTACCTTGTTTTGGCCTGGAGAGAGAAAATGTCTAGAGGGAGGTGATTCAAAATTGAGATATTTTTGGATATAAAAATCCTCCTAGTGTCTAAAATGGTTTTCCCTAAAACAGAACTACGTTAGAGTAAAAATATCCTGGAGGAATCACTCGTACTTTACGAGCAAGGGAAGTTTTTTTGGGTTCAGTTTTGGAAGAACCCATGGATTAGTCTCTTGTCCGGATATTCTTGGGCGAGGCCCCGAGTGAGTGCCCAAGAAGTGCTACTTCCGCTGCTAGCACCCCTTAATTCGCTGCGTGGAGGGGATAGGAATCTTTCAATAAGGAACCTAGTTTGATGAGGACATCTTGCATTTAGGGAAAGAGTTGTCCTCTAGTTTGAGAGATGAGGACATCTTGCATTTTTTAAGTAGGGTAGGATGTAAGATTTCTCCCTCCAGCTTTTGAGGTGTACATGTGTAAGAACCTTCCTTTCTGATCTTATAATTATTCCCCTCTCTAAAATAAAAGAAAGATCCTGTTTTACCATGTTTTGGCCTGGAGAGAGAAAATATCTAGAGGGAGGTAATTCAAAATTGAAATTTTTTTAGATATAAAAATCCTCCTAGTATCTAAAATAGTTTCCCTTGAAACAGAAATTCAAAAAGAACTTTCCAATGTGCAATTGGAATTAATTAAAAATAGGTATAAAGGACCTTAGCCCAAGGGTCCAGATTTTCAAAAAAAAATTGGATTATGGTTCAATTAAGGTTCCTATGGGCCAATAGGATCAATCCAAGTGTATGGAGGAGATAAATTGAAGAAAAAAATAAAAACCCCCCCAAAAATGAGTAAATGCTCACATAAGATGAAGAGTGGACTAAGGACCAAAGAAAAGAATTAACAAACTAATTTTGACACCTCAGTGTGGGGATCTCCCCTCATAAAGTAGGCGCCTTTTTCTCATCATTATCCCCAATTTTTAATCAATAAAATGAGATATTTTCATCTCTCCTCTCTCCTCTCTCCTGTTTCAAAATTAGATCCAAAAAGTAAGCTGAACTGACCAAAAATGGTCAAAAATTGACCAAACTGATCTGGAAAATTCTAGAATTAGTTTGCTTAGTTAGAGGCTCACTTTTTCCTATAAATAAAAGCCTCACCCTTTGTAAAAGCTTAATGGTGTTTATGCACTGTTACTCTACTCCTATCCTGAGCCATCTACATTGAATTTTTTAATAATTCAATTCTTTTTGGCCTAATCCTCTCCAAAGTGAATTGGTGGCCACTCTTGCTTCAAACAAGAGTAGAACCCTCAATCCCTCAATCCAAAGGAGAGCTTAAAAGCTCCATGTAAGCTAAATTTCTTACTTTGTTTACGAACTTTTAATGAAAAATCTATGGTTTTCTTGATTTTTATGTTTCGCAAATTTTTTCAAATGCTAAGCCTTTGATAAAAAAAGGACACCCCCTTCTCTTCTTTACATTCCAACCTTTCTCAATCCTAGAAAGATTAACTAAGTGATTAATTAAACTCTTCTTATTGTTTACTCTCATGAATTTAGAAAATTGTATAGATTAGAGTTCTATAATTCTAAATTGGGTTAATTAAGTTAAATAAAGAAAGATAAAAATGAGAAATGGTCAGCCATACAAAGGAGTTATGGCAAAATTTTCCAGAATTTTGTGAAAAAGAAAGTTTGTTTTTATGTTATTCCAGAAGAGTAATTTTCCACCATTTTTGCATCTAAAAGAAATATTCTAATTACTCCATGTACATATTAACCTACTATGAATATGCATGGATATCACTGATATTAATTATTAAATTTGATTTCTATGCATAGAAAGATGCATAATGGAATTGTTTTATTACAAAAGTGTTATTCTTATTAAAATTGATTTCTATGCGTAGAAAGATGCATATAGGAATTTTCTTTATTATGAAAGTGTTATTCTTATTAAATTTGATTTCTATGCATAGAAAAATGCATAATGGAATTTTTTTATTACAAAAGTGTTATTCTTCTTAAAATTAATTTCTATGTATAGAAAGATGCATAAAGGAATTTTTTTATTACAAAAGTGTTATTCTTATTAAAATTGATTTCTATGCATAGGAAGATGCATAAAGGAATGTTTTTATTATCAAAGTGTTATTCTTATTAAAATTGATTCCTATGCATAGAAAGATGCATAAAGAAATTCTTTTTATTTTAAAAGTGTTATTCCCATTGAAGTTGATTTTTATGCATAAATAGATGCATAAAGAATGTTTATATCAAAATTTCTCTTAAATTCTATGTTTAAATTCTATGAGTATTTGATAAATGAATAATTAAATACTCTAAGAGAGAAATTTCTATCATTTTATATTCACACGGATTGTAAAAAGAAAATTCAAAAAATCTATCGAGATTCAAAATATTCAGATAAATGATTAATTTATTCCTTATTGGAATTCGTAACTAATTTAGAAATGAATATTCAAAGAAAGAAATTCAATAAAATAGTAACTAAATTATCAAACCTTTTCGAAAGATAGTTCAGGAAAAATCTTATCCGACTCGAACCTTGAATCAAATAGATGTGAATGAATGGATGGATGGGATGTGATGTGAATGGATGGATGGGATGTGATGTGAATAGATGTGGTGAGATGTGATGTGAATAGATGTCATGAGATGTCATGTGAATCAGATAGATGTGAATGAATGGATGGATGGGATGTGATGAGATGTGAATGGATGGATGGGATGTGATGTGAATAGATGTGATGAGATGTGATGTGAATAGATGTGGATGAGATGTCATGTGAATCCGATATATGTGAATGAATGGATGGATGGGATGTGGATTTGTATGTGATGAAAATGGATGTGAGTGTGTATGTGAAGAATGGATGTGGATGTGTATGTGAAGGATGGATGTGGATGTGTATGTGAAGAATGGATGTGAATGTGTATGTAAAGAATGGATGTGGATATGTATGTGAAAGAATGGATGTGAATGTGTATGTGAAGAATGGATGTGGATATGTATGTGAAAGAATGGATGTGGATATGTATGTGAAAGAATGGATGTGAATGTGTATGTGAAAGAATGAATGTGGATGTATGTGAAAGAATGGATGTGGATGTGTATGTGAAAGAACGAATGTGGATGTGTATGTGAAAGAATGTGATGTTATGTAAAGAGATGTGATGTGACATGAATATATGTGGATGTGAAGTGATAGCTATGAATGTATGGATAGATGTGGATAGTTGTACATGTGAATGATTGGATGGATGTGGATGAATGAGATAAGATGTGTATGAATGAGATATGATGTGGATAGATGTGATGTGATGTTATGTGGATAGAATGTTGTGATGGGATGGTGATGTGAATGAATGAGATGTGATGTCATTTGAATCGAGATGTGAATGAATGATTTGGGATATGAATGGATGAGATGTGATGTGATATGAATCGAGATGTGAATGAATGAGATGTGATGTGATATGAATCGGGATGAGAATGAATGAGATGTGAAGTGAACTGGATGTGATGTAAATTGGGATAGATGTGAATGGATGATATGTGATGTGAATGAATGTGATGTGATGTGATGGAAAACGGGATAGATGTGAATGAATGAGATGTGATGTGACTGGATGAGATGTGAATGGATGAGATGTGAATGAATGAGATGTGATGAGATGTGGATATGGGTAGATGCGAGTGGATAAGATGTGGATATGGGTAGATGCGAGGGGATGAGATCTCATGAGGATAAATGAGGAAAGATGTGATGAGATGAAAATGATGTGATTGGATGAGATGAAAATGATGTGATTGGATGAGAATGGGAATACATATGAAATGGATGTGGATTAAATAATGTGGATTGATGTGGAACAATGTGGAAAGACGAGAGTTCGTTATAGAAACTGTATTTATGACCTGTTTTTTAAGGATTGTTTTATGTCAAGAATGCTGGGGAAGCATTTTGACCGTCTTGTGAATGAGGTCGTGGAGACCTAACTGATAAAGTTGCAACAGTTGACGGAGAGTCAATGGAGGACGTCTTGCGTAGCAAGGTCGGTCGAGGTCTGACCAGCCTCGGTTTGATTTAAATGGTAAGCTTCCGGTACGGTGGATGAGGGACCAAGGAAGCGGCCTATGAGTGAAGCACTAGGTCACCTGCGAAGGATCCTAGAGGGTGCTGACCGTATGGTGCTTGGGCTCTGGGTCGCCGAAGATACCCACACATGCGTCGGGAAAGATATTTGGATCAAGGAGTAGGAGTTGTTTTCTGAATTCGGGCATGGATCTTGAAAGATCCCTGCCCCCTCTGCGCAACGGATTTGGGGGTGCTAGCAACGGAAGTAGCACTCATTGCGCGATGCAGGGTCCCTCACTCGGGGCCTCGCCCACGGATATCCAGACAAGAGACTAATCCCTCGGTTCTTCCAAAACCAAACCCGGAAAAAGTTCCCTCGCCCGGAAAGCACGGGCGATTCTTCCATGATATTTTTACTCTAACGTAGTCAAGGTCATTGTTGACCAAACCGATCCGACCAAACCTGTGAGTCTTGGTCAGATCAAGGAAGAAACTTGCACTTGGATCATAGAAACCAATGCTTTTTTTCCCATCGAGAGGCACAGCCGTTGATTCTTTTTCCATAGAACAATTACTATCCGTCATCTATCGTACTTTCATTTATTATTCATGTGTGCATCCCTTGGGCTCGGGGGTGGTTGGGTGGTTGAGTTTATGCCTCCATCAGTCCAGCTAGTCCCATGGGTTAGCCGACTGCCCAACCACTGTAGTGATGGGATCCAATTAGGAATTTGGTTAGGTTTTGTCCTGGGTGCCAGGGAAAAGAGTTCCCGAGCCCCCTAGCCGGATATTCATGCAAATTTAACACCAGTCACACCACTTACACACCCAATATGAAATTGCCTTTTCCACAGATTCAATTATCTTTAAAACAATCATTTAATGAAACCATAGTGTCACTGATCATAATCCTCCAAAATATCCGGTTGAATCCTAATTTCCAATCATTCCTTCGAAGTTTCTATGGCATCATTGGCAACCAGAACGCTCACCACTTGTCCACTCAGGGGCCTTTTTGATAGTTCTTAGCTCATAGTACCCGGCAATATATTCTCTTATAAAAATCAAGATGGAATCTCTGTTGAAGATCAGCAAGATCAACCAACAGATCCATATAAAAAGGCCATGGACTCATCCGTTGAGGACCAGCAAGGTCAATCAACCAGATCCATGCCCGGTTTCAGAAAACAACTCTTACTCCTTGTTCCAATATCTTCCCCGACGTGTGGGTATTTTCGGCGACCCAGAGCCCGAGCACCGTATGGTCAGCACCCTCTAGAATCCTTCACATGTTACCTAGCGCTTCACTCATAGGCCGCTTCCTTGGTCCCTCATCCACCATATCAGAAGCTCACCATTTAAATCGAACCGAGACTAGTCAAGACCTCGGCCGACCTTGCTATGCGAGACGTCCTCGGTTGACTCTCCATCAGCTGTTGCAACTTTATCAGTTAGGTCTCCACGACCTTAATCACAAGACAGTCAAAATGCTTCCCCATCATTCTTGACATAAAACAGTCATTTGAAAATAGATCATAAATAGAGTTTCTATAACAAGCTCTCGTCTTTCCAAATCAATCCACATTACTTAATCCACATCCATTTCATATGTATTCCCATTCTCATCCAATCACATCATTTTCCATCTCATCGCATCATTCCCATTCTCATCCAATCACATCATTTTCCATCTCATCGCATCTTTCCTCATTTATCCTCATCAGATCTCATCCTCATCAAATCTCATCCACTCGCATCTACCCATATTCACATCTCATCACATCACATTCATTCACATCTTATCCATTCATACACATCTATCCCGATTCACATCTTATCCATTCATACACATCTTATCCATTCATACACATCTATCCCGATTCACATCACATATCATCCATTCACATCTATCCCAATTTAAATCACATCTCATCACATCCATTTCACATCACATCTCATTCATTCACATCCCGATTCACATGACATCACATCTCATCCATTTACATCCCGATTCACATCAATTACATCTCATCCATTTACTCACATCGACATCACATCCTCTCACATGCACATCCACATCCATTCTTCCACATACACATCCACATCCATTCTCCACATACACATCCACATCCATACATCCACATACACATCCACATCCATTCTTCCACATACACATCCACATCCATACATCCACATCCATTCTTCCACATACACATCCACATCCATTCTTCCATACACATCCATATCCATACATCCACATCCATTCTTCCACATACACATCCATACACATCCACATCCATACATCCACATACACATCCACATCCATACATCCACATTCATTCTTCCACATCCACATCCACATCCATTCTTCCACATACACATCCACTTCCACATCCATGTACTTCCCATCTCACCCTTTCACATATCCTCTCATCTCATTATTCACATCCACATCCATTTCATTGCATATTATCCATATTCAATATTCCTCTTTTGGAATAGAAGAATTCATGAGATTTACAAAAATCAATTCTACCCATATTTCCACTTTTGATAAGTAATCAAAAAAATATTTCCTCTTCTTCCCATTTAATTTCTTGGATCTCAATTACCATGGCAATTTCTCTTTTTGCATTTAATTAATTGCATTCCAATGTCATGGGTATTCCACTTTTATGCATAAAGTAATTTCATCTAAAATAAAATACCCATAAATTCAATATGCTAGGAATTTCTCTTTTCCCATCTAAATGATGGAATTCCAAATGTCATAGGAATTTCTCTTTTAACATTTAAATATTTCTTATAGATAAAATAAAATATATCTAAATTTTATCTTTGAATTTAATTAAAATACTCATTAATTCCAATATGCTAGGAATTTCTCTTTTCCCATCTCAATGATGGAATTTCCAAATGTCATAGGAATTCCTCTTTTAACATTAACAATGATTTACTAGAAATTCCTCTTTTGCTAATTACTATCTATGCATAAACATAAAAATCAAATTTTTCATGATTATAATGAGAATCATTCAATTAATCTAGGATGATTAATCCTAGAATATGGTAGGAAGTTCTCTTTTCATAATATAAAAGAAAATGATTTATGTGTTTATTTTTCAAAAATTTGCCATAGCTCCGCTGCTGCTATTACTGATAATTCTCAATAAATTTGAAAGAATAAAGTTTAGTATTATTCATGTGACTAGAATAACCACTAATTGGATCATTATCCAATTATGGATTGATTCTTAATTTTACCATAAATTAAATAGCATAAAAGTATTAAAAGCCATTATTTTGGCCTCCAATTAAACAAGCATAGAAATTACTTTTAGATTAGAGAAATGTTTCATGAGAAGCTTCATTTGAATTGAGAATAGGTCATAGGAATGACCATTCTTTGGGGGAGAGAGAGAAATGCTTAAAAACCATTATAAATTAAGCATAAATGGAAATTTATGTATTTCTTCATTACAATACATTAAAGAACTTCAATAGTATTCAAATCAATGCTTATCAAGCTTGAGAGGGGTTGAGAAGAGTAACATTTGGAGATTTAAGAAAAAGAAGACAATAATCCACACTTTACCTCCTAAATTACTTGATTCTTTGATCACAGTAGAGGCCCCCAACCAATCAATTGGTTTGGTATGTTGATGAAGTCTCCAAGTAAGATTTAAGAGAGAGAGAGAAGCTCTAATCTCTTCAATTTATAGAGGATTTTTAGAGGATAATAGAAAATATCATTATTTCAGTATAATACTGGCATGGTATAGTTCTCATATTTTTTTACAAAGGGCTAAGGATCTATTTATAGGTGAGGGAGGCCTCTAACCAAGTTCAACTAGTTTTTAGAATTTTCCAGGTTCAGTTTGGCTGAATTTGGACAAGATTGGCTCCCTTTTGATTTGGTTTGATCTAGGAGAGAGGAGAGATAAAAACATCATAATATTTTTGAGTTTAAAACTCCACCACACAAGTGAAATAGGTACCTCCTTGAAGAGCTCCCTTCTCCTTACCAAGGTGTCAAAATTGAATCATTATACCCAAAATATCTCATTTTTTTAGTAATACTCATAGTTTTTTACTAATAAACCTTGTCCTTAGTCAACTCTTCATCTTATGTAATCATTTACTCATTTTTGGGGGTTTTTCTTTTATAAATTGGATTTATCTCCTCCCCACACTTGGATTGATCCTATTGGCCCATAGGAACCTTAATTGGACCATAATCCAAAAATTTCTGAAAATCTAGACCCTTAGGCTAAGGTCCTGTATACTTCTTTTCAATTAATTCCAAATGCACATTGGAAAGTTCTTTTTGAATTTTTGTTTCAGGGGAAACCATTTTAGACACTAGGAGGATTTTTATATCCAAAAATATCTCAATTTTGGATTACCTCTCTCTAGATATTTTCTCTCTCTAAGTCAAAACAGGGTAAAACAGAATCTTTCTTTTATTTCTAAGAGAGGAATAATTACAAGATCAGAAGGGGAGGTTCTTACACCTGCATACCTCAAAAGCTGGAGGGAGGAATCTTACATCCTACCCACCTAAAAAACATGAGATGTCCTCATCTCGTAGGTGGAGTATGATCTCTTTCATTCTCTTCTTCTTCTTCAATCACTTCCAGGGTTACTGCCTTGGAAGTGGACGGACGATTTGGGAACATCACTCTTTGACTTCTCGTATTCTGAGGCGGAGGTCTTGTATTACTTTGGATTAAAAAAACTGCGCGTTGGTTAGACGGTCTGCCGCTGGGATTTCTCTGATTTTGGCGAAAAGAAACCTGGTTACTCTGGAAGGAAGGAGCTGGAGTCTCGAATCTTGATCCGTGATTTTTTCGCCCTGAAAACCTTGTTCCAAAAGGTATTGGGCAATCCATACTGCGATGTCCAAATCCTTGACAGTTATAGCATTTCACTCCCTTGTTCAAGGGTGGAACTTCTGAAGTTGAATTCCAAGGGATTGAGTTTCGAAAAAAGGACATTTTTTCCATTCTGGACCTTCCCATATCCTGGGCTTGACCCTTATATCTCTTAGACGATGGAAGGCTGGAATCACCTTCTGGAGCTAAAAACCTTTTGAAAGGTAATGGTGCTGGCTTCGGTAGGACCTTGACATCAAAGGCCTTGGCGAAATCCTTCGCCATCCGCACTGCTTTGGCCATGGAAACTGGCTTGGCATTCTTCACTAGGATATTCAAAGGTTTGTTCAGTCCCCGAATGAACCTGGCCATCAGCTGTTCTTCATCCAGTGGTGGTGAGTATTTGAGGAGGAGAGCAAGCGCTTGGTGATATACTTCAATAGTTTTGCTCCCCTGCGTTAACTCTAAGTATTCGTTCATCTTTGTTTCCAAAAAGCCGGGAGGACAAAATCTCTTCCTTAGGTAAATTTTGAGAGCATTCCATGTCTGAGTGTTTCAATCCACACGGTTTGTCTTGCAGTGGTTTCTCCATGATACTCTAGCTGTTTCTACTATCTTCAGCCTTGCAAGAGCCATTTTGCTCTTCTCATTGTACCCGGTGACATCGAAGTACTCTTCCATTACTTCGATCCACTTCTCCACAGTCTCGCCCAAGTTTTACCCTTCACCCTTGAAAGGTCCAAGCTGCGATCTATGAAGAGTTTTACGAACATCCAAGTCGAGCTCTTCCTCATCGAGTTGGGGGTTATCATTTCTACCACGAGACGACCTCGATCCATGATCCTATCAATACAAAAATTCTTGTTAAGTCCTTTTATTTACAATTCAAATCCGACTTTAGATCCAGCTGATTCTGATCAAAGAATCATGGGATAAAGATCCCTTATATAGAACTCATTACTAGATAACAATTCATTCATAACATATCATTCATATTCTTAGATCCAGCTGATTCTGATCAAAGAATCATGGGATAAAGATCCCTTATATAGAACTCATTACTAGATAACAATTCATTCTTCATAACATATCATTCATATTCTTAACACAATAATGGTCCATCAAACCGAAAATTCCATCTGAACATTCCTCCATGGAAGTTTCAGTTAAGCAAGTTCTCAATTTGTCATCCATTAACTTGATCCACCGGGTCGTGTTAACAGTAGCAATGTGGCAGCACAATCCACTAATCTCATAGTAATTTGCTGAAGTCATTATCATCATTCCAGTTACGAACATCATCACAGGGACTCGTCCCATTCATCCTCATTGTGGCTTTGTTCAACTGATCACTTTTCAACCAAAATTCAGGAATCATCTCAATCAAAATCCAAATCAACTCATCAATTTTCAACCAGAATCTTAAAATCATATCAACCACATTCGAATTCATCATCTTAGATTTACTCGTATATACTGCCAGTAAAGAGCTACAGTTATACCCTCGATATATACGGGTAGTCACGATTCTTGTAATTATAAGGTAAATACCATCATGACTAGGCCTCAAGCAAGTCAGGGATTTCCATACAATTGCGGTACTTCATCTGAAGACCCACTTTCAATTTTATGCATTAGGAAGTGAATGGGGTCTTCTTGGGCCCTTTAATTTGCCCAAGCCTAATCAAGGTGATTAAGGAATAGCCAAATGGGGGGTTGCCATGTGGACTGAAATGTTGGGTTTGTAAGAGAGGTGTAAGAGTGGTCAAAGGGTGCACTTTTCCCCCCAAAAAAGGGGGGGGAGGCAATTTTACAATTTTCGGACCTCCATAACTTCTACATACAAGCTCCGATTTGAGCGGAGATTATAGATCCGTGATCTACGCATCAAGAGCTTTCCATAGATATGTTACATGATATGGTTTTGTCCGCTAGATTTTAAATTCCATTTTCCCCCCAAAATTCAAATTCGAATAAAGTAGCCGTTTTGAAGCTTCTAATTAGAAAACGTTTCTTCTTAAGAGAAAAGGTTTGACTCCTTAAATTGCCAAATAAAAGGGCCCAAGAAGCCTTCCATTGAGGTCCTAATGAATCTTCATTCTGAATATCAATTTGTATGAATTTTATCACACAATTACAACCTTTTACTGTTACTTCATAATTTTTTATCATTTTTGGCTTTTCAGTTGATCCACTTTAGTCAATTCGCTCTGATACCAGCTGAAAGATCCCTGCCTCCTCCGCGCAACGGATTCGGGGGTGCTAGCAGCAGAAGTAGCACTCCTTGCGCGGTGCAGGGTCCCACTCGGATATCTGGACAAGAGACTAATCCCTCGATTCTTCCAAAACCGAACTCGGAAAAACTTCCCTCGCCTGGAAAGCATGGGCGATTCCTCCAAGATATTTTTACTCTAACGTAGTCAGGGTCATTACTAACCAAACTAATCCGACCGAACCTGTGAGTCTCTTGGTCAGATCAAGGAAGAAACTTGCACTTGGATCATAGAAACCAACGCTTTTTTCCCCATCGAGAGGCACAGCCGTTGATTCTTTTTCCATAGAACAATTACTATCCGGGATTTACTTCATCTATCGTACTATAACAGAATTGAGCCTCATTTTACGGTCCATCACTCCAGCCTACAGTCCCATGGGTTAGCCAACCGCCCAACCACTGTAGTGATGGAAACCAATTAGGAATTTGGTTAGGTTTTGTCCTGGGTACCAGGGAATAGAGTTCCTCTAGTAGTGAAACGCCCAACCAATCAATTGGTTAGCAAGAGGAGAAGAGAACTCCAAGAGTTGTTGAAGAGAGAGAGAAGCTCCAAGCTCCCCAAAAGTAGAGGAAAATTAAGGGCTAATAGAAAATATGATTATTTTAATGTAATACTAGCATGGTATAGCTCAAAGATGAGAATACAAAGGAATGAGGGTCTATTTATAGGTGAGGGAGGCCACTAACTAAGTCCAACTGAGTTCTAGAATTTTCGAGCTTCAGTTTGACTCAATTTGGACAAGATTTGGACAAGTTTGGCTCCCTTTTGGATCCAGTTTGATCCAGGAGAGAGAAGAGATAAAAATATCATAATTTTTTGAATTAAAAAACCCTTCCACACATGGGAAAAAGGCGCCTACCTCAAAGGTCCCCCTCTCCTTACCAAGGTGTCAAAAATTCATCATTTCTCCAAAATATCTCATATTTTTAGTAATATCTCTTAATTTTTAACTCATAAACCTTGTACTCATTCAACTCTTCATCTTATGTGAGCATTTACTCATTTTTGGGTAATTTTTTTAATTCTTTAGATTAATTTCACCCCAACACTTGGATTAATCCTATTGACCCATTGGAACCTTAATTTATTGGACCATAATCCAAAAATTTCTGAAAATCTAGACCCTTAGGCTTATACCATTTTTAATTGATTCCTAATGCACATTGGAGAATTTATTTTGAACTTCTATTTCAGGGAAATATATTTTAGATATTAGGAGAATTTTTATATCTAAAGATATCACAATATCGAATTACCTCTCTCTAGAATTTTTTTTCTCTCTAGGCAAAAACAAGGAAAAATAACATTTTCTTGGATTCTGAAATAGGGAATGATTACAGGGGATTGAGGTAAAAGCTTATTCATTATTTAGGTTGAGGAGCAATCTTACATCCTCTCCCACTTGAAAAACGTGAGATGTCCTCATCTCGCAAAGTGGGGGTAATCTTTTACCAACTCGTCTTCTTTCTCCCAGGTTGCATCTTCTAGAGGGAAGAACTTCCACTTGACTAAAAACTCTGAGCATTCTGCTCCTGAGAACCTTCTCCCGAACGTCAAGGATTTCTTCAGATTGGAGTACCATCTGGCCTTGAGGAGTCGGAGAAATCAATTGTTCATCTCATCAAGCATGTGACTCGTGCTGGGTATATATTTCTTAAGCAAACTGACGTGGAATACATTATGTACCTTGAGATGGGGAGGCAGAAGAAATTTATAAGCTAGATCGCCTACTTTCTTTATAACAGCATCATACGGTCCACAGTATCTGGGAGAGAGCTTATTATACTTCCCTAAAGATAAGGAACTTCTTTTTGGTCATACTCGAATGAAGACCATATCTGATTCTTCAAACACTCTCTCTAACCTCTTTTTATCTACATACTGCTTTTGCCTATCTTGGGCTACATTAATATCTTTACGGATTGATTGCATTTGTTGGTCCATGTCATTAAGCATTTGTCTAGACATTTTGACTCTAATCAATGGGTCGGACCAAGTCAATGGTGTAAGGCAATCTTGTCCATACAGAGCTTTGAAAAGGGCTCATCCCAAAGCATTGTAAGCAAATTCAACTAGGTGCAAATGGCTTAGCCACTTCCTGGGTTCCCTGCCCATAGCATGAACGAAGGATATCTTCTATTACCTAATTCACTCTTTCAGTCTAGCCATTAGTTTCGGGGTGATAGGCTATACTGAGATCCAAGAAATTACCTACTGCTTCAAAGAATGCAATCCAGAATTTTGATGTGAACTTGGGATCTCTGTCACTTACTATCCTCCTAGGTAAGCCATGCAATCTGAAGATATCTTTAAGGAAAACTCTGGCAACATCCACTGCAGTGCATGTTTCTTTCACTGGAATCAAATGGGCAACTTTGGTTAGTCTGTCAAATACCACAAAAATGGACTTGTAACCTGATTGCATTGAAGGTGGTCCAGTGAAAAAAGCCATACTAATACATTTCCACTTCATTTGTGGAATGTCTAGGGGTTGCCGTTTTCCTGGCATCTCTACTCTCTTTGCCTTGACTCTCTAACAACACATTAAGCATTGCCGCACATGATCAAGTACATCCTTTTTGAGTCCTGGCCAAAAGAAGCTTTTCTTCATAGACATATAGGTTTTTATAAACCCTAGATGTCTAGCTATCAGGCTATCATGGGCTTCTCTCATAATCCTTCCCTTTATTCCTTCATCATTGGGAATGCATAGTCTCGATTATTACAATACATGCATCCTTCATCTAATTTGTGCCCAAGAACTCGACTCATTTCCTGAGGAGTCTTGCTTTCCTGCATCAGAAGGGTAGTAATAGGAGCAAAGAATTTGTCATGCATGATTCTCTCCCTTGCTTCACTGATCAATGGATTTGACACCACTGTAATTGCAAGCAAAGAGGCTTTTCTGTTGAGTGCATCTACCACCACATTTTCTTTCCCTGGCCGATACTTAATTTCAAAATCGAATTCCTGCAGGGTCTGCATCCATCTCCTTTGACGCATGTTGAGATCCCTTTGGGTAAAGATCCACTTCAGACTTTGATGATCTATCATCAAGGTGAACTTATGTCCCCAAAAATAATGTCTCCATAACTTCAGAGCATAGTGTAGTCCAGCTGTAGAATCTTTGGTGAAGATATGTCGGTGCCAGCTACCAAACTCGCCAGTGGTATAAATGTCGAACAGTCATGTAGGTGCCTCACGTTGAGTGTCAGCTCATATGTTTCACCTTATACACCCACTTATAGCCAATAGCTTTCTTGCCTTCAGGTAATAATCCCAAGTCTCATTTCCATACAGTGCATCCATCTCCTCATTCATAGATTTCTCCCAGCACACATTTCCAATAGCCTCATCAAAACATGTAGGTTCTACAATCTGCATAACGTTTTCCATATATGCATAGTGATGTGCCACATAACCATCATAAGTCAATCTCTGCGCAAGATTTTGACTCTTCCAAATCTTCGTTACTTTGCATTTATGGCTTCCATAGCCTTCTTCCCACCAGGTGTCTTCATTTTTGCTGGAATCCCAAGCTCCTCATCAAGGCTCATCTTTGAGCCACTAGAATCTCCACATCAACAAGAGAATGCCATGCAGAAATGTCAGGCATACCAAGGGGCTCAACCACTTTCTCTTTGCCTTTATGATGTGATGTACCAAAACTACATTTTCAGGACTGGTATTATGACGCAGCCTACCACTCTATGGTCTATTTACAAAACTGCTCGATGAGGACTCTCCTGGTCCACTCAATGACTGTGATTGCTGACTTGCATTCTGTACAACCACATTTCCACTTACATCAACCCCAACAACATCTTTTTCAACAACATACCGGCTACTCATCTCATCAAATACATCCCTGCTTACCCTCAATTCACCTGTAGCAGGATTATAACATCTATATCCCTTTTGCTCAAGGGAATACCCAATAAACACACATTTTTTTGCTTTTGGATCTAGCTTGGTATGTAACTCATCTAGAACATATACATATGCAATACATCCAAACTTTCAAAAGTGAGACAAATCAGGTTTCTTGCTAGTAAACTTCTCCTTTGGCGTTACATCATGTATGGCTACGGTAGGAGTCCTATTCATGATATAAACTACTGTAGACATAGCCTCAGCCTAATAGCTATGTGGCATATTCTTCTCAGCCAACCATCAATGCTTGTGCTATCTCTGCAATGTGCCTGTTTTTTTGCTCATCAACTCCATTTTGCTGCGGAGTGTATCTACATGTAAATTGTCTCTAAATTCAGAGAACTCATTAGAGAAGTATTCTCCCCCTCCATTTGACCTTAGGCAGTTCACATGCTTTCCTATCGGCGACCCAGAGCCCGAGCACCTTATGGTCAGCACCCTCTAGAATCCTTCACATGTTACCTAGCGCTTCACTCATAGGCCGCTTCCTTGGTCCCTCATCCACCATATCAGAAGCTCACCATTTAAATCGAACCGAGACTAGTCAAGACCTCGGCCGACCTTGCTATGCGAGACGTCCTCGGTTGACTCTCCATCAGCTGTTGCAACTTTATCAGTTAGGTCTCCACGACCTTAATCACAAGACAGTCAAAATGCTTCCCCAGCATTCTTGACATAAAACAGTCATTTAAAAATAGGTCATAAATACAGTTTCTATAACGAACTCTCGTCTTTCAACATTGTTCCATATCAATCCACATTACTTAATCCACATCCATTTCATATGTATTCCCATTCTCATCCAATCACATCATTTTCCATCTCATCGCTTTTTTCCTCATTTATCCTCATCAGATCTCATCCACTCGCATCTACCCATATTCACATCTCATCACATCACATTCATTCACATCTTATCCATTCATACACATCTATCCCGATTCACATCCCATCACATCACATTCATTCACATCACATATCATCCATTCACATCTATCCCAATTTAAATCACATCTCATCACATCCATTTCACATCACATCTCATTCATTCACATCCCAATTCACATGACATCACATCTCATCCATTTACATCCCGATTCACATCACATTACATCTCATCCATTTACTCACATCGACATCACATCCTCTCACATGCATATCCACATCCATTCTTCCACATACACATCCACATCCATTCTTCCACATATACATCCACATACACATCCACATCCATTCTTCCACATACACATCCACATTCATTCTTCCACATACACATCCACATACACATCCACATCCATACATCCACATCCATTCTTTCACATACACATCCACATCCATTCTTCCACATACACATCCACATCCATACATCCACGTACACATCCACATACACATCCACATCCATACATCCACATACATATATACATCTATTCTTCCACATACACATCCACATCCATTCTTCTACATGCACATCCATACATCCACATCCATTCTTCTACATGCACATCCACATCCATTCTTCCACTTCCACATCCATGTACTTTCCATCTCACCCTTTCACATATCCTCTCATCTCATTATTCCTATCCACATCCATTTCATTCCATCACATCTTATCACATCCTATTTTCATCTTATCACATTCATTCACATCCTATCGCATCCCATTTACATCTTATCACATCCATTCACATCCTATCACATCCCATACACATCTTATCACATCCTATCACATCCCATACACATCTTATCACATCCATTCACATCCTATCACATCTCATACACATCTTATCACATCCATTCACATGCTATTCCCATTTAATAGCTTTTTCTAGTTTGATACCGATAATGGGACTTTTTCTAGATTTCTACCAATTGCTTGGTCTAATTAAAGGTTCTTTTTCTCGACGATTAGTTACATATTCATTCTCAATTTCTCAAATGAATTATATTCAATATTCCTCTTTTGGAATAGAAGAATTCATGGGATTTAAAGAAATCAATTCTACCCATATTTCCACTTTTGATAAGTAATCAAAAAATTTGAATTATACTAAAATTTCCTCTTCTTCCCATTTAATTTCTTGGATCTCAATTACCATGGGAATTCCTCTTTTTGCATTTGATTAATTGAATTCCAATGTCATGGGTATTCCTCTTTTATTCATAAAGCAATTTCATCTAAAATAAAATACCCATAAATTCAATATGCTAGAAATTTCTCTTTTCCCATCTAAATGATGGAATTCCAAATGTCATAGGAATTTCTCTTTTAACATTTAAATATTTCTTATAGATAAAATAAAATTTATCTAAATTTTATCTTTGAATTTAATTAAAATACTCATTAATTCCAATATGCTAGGAATTTCTCTTTTCCCATCTCAATGATGGAATTTCCAAATGTCATAGGAATTCCTCTTTTAACATTAAAAATGAATTACTAGAAATTTCTCTTTTGCTAATTACTATTTATGCATAAATATAAAAATTAAATTTTCTATGATTATAATGAGAATCATTCAATTAATCTAGGATGATTAATCCTAGAATATGGTAGGAAGTCCTCTTTTCATAATATAAAAGAAAATGATTTATGTGTTTATTTTTCAAAAATTTTACCATAGCTCCGCTGCTATTGCTGATAATTCTCAATAAATTTGAAAGAATAAAGTTTAGTATTATTCATGTGACTAGAATAACCACTAATTGGATCATTATCCAATTATGGATTGATTCTTAATTTTACCATAAATTAAATAGCATAAAAGTATTAAAAGCCATTATTTTGGCCTCCAATTAAACAGGCATAGAAATTACTTTTAGATTAGAGAAATGCTTCATGATTAGTTTCATTTGAATTGAGAATAGGTCATATGAATGACCATTCGCTATTTCCTCATCGAGAGGCACAACTGTTGATTCTTTTCCATAGAACAATTTTTCATCTGGGATTTACTTCATCTATCGTACCATAACAGAATTGAGTCTCATTTTAGGGATCCATCAGTCTAGCCTCAGTCCCATGGGTTAGCCAACTGCCCAACCACTATAGTGATGGGATCCATTTAAGAATTTGGTTAGGTTTTGTCCCGGGTACCAGGGGAAAAGAGTTCCCAGGCCCCCTAGCTGGATATTCATGCAAACTTAGAACTAGTCACACCACTTACACACCCAATATGAAATTGCCTTTTTCACAGATTGAGTTGTCTTTAAAACAATCTTTTAATGAAACTATAGTATCATTGATCATAATCCTCCAAAATATCCGGTTAAATCCTAATTTCCAATTTTTCCTTCATCGGTGTACCTATGGCATCATTGGCAACAACTAGAACGCTCACCACTTATCACTTAGGGGCCTTTTCGATAGTTCCTAGCTCATAGTACCTGGCAATATATTCACTTATAAAAATCAAAATGGAATCTCTGTTGAAGATCAAAAAGAACAACCAACAGATCCATATAAAAGAGCCATGGACTCATCCGTTGAGGACCAACAAGGTCAATCAACCAGATCTGTAAGATTCCTCCCTCCAACTTTTGAGGTGTGCAGGTGTAGGAACCTCCCTTCTGATCTTATAATTACTCCCCTCTTTTGAAATAAAAGAAAGATTCTGTTTTACCTTGTTTTATCCTAGAGAGAGAAAATGTCTAGAGAGAGGTAATCTAAAATTGAGATATTTTTGGATATAAAAATCCTCCTAGTGTCTAAAATGGTTTTTGTTGAAACAGAATTTCAAAAAGAACTTTCCAATGTGCATTTGGAATTAATTGAAAAGAAGTATAAAGGACCTTAGCCTAAGGGTCTAGATTTTTTGGATTATGGTCCAATTAAGGTTCCTATGGGGGGCCAATAGGATCCATCCAAGTGTAGGGAGGAGATAAATCCAATTTATAAAAGAAAAACTCCCAAAAAAGAGTAAATGCTCACATAAGATGAAGAGTTGACTAAGGACAAGGTTTATTAGTAAAAAACTATGAGTATTACTAAAAAAATGAGATATTTTGGGTATAATGATTCAATTTTGACACCTTGGTAAGGAGAAGGGAGCTCTTCAAGGAGGCGCCTATTTCACTTGTGTGGTGGAGTTTTAAACTCAAAAATATTGTGATATTTTTATCTCTCCTCTCTCCTAGATCAAACCAAATCAAAAGGGAGTCAAACTAGGTCCAAATCTTGTCCAAATTCAGCCAAACTGAACTTGGAAAATTCTAGAAACTAGTTGGACTTGGTTAGAGGCCTCCCTCACCTATAAATAGATCCTTAGCCCTTTGTAAAAAAATATGAGAACTATACCATGCCAGTATTATACTGAAATAATGATATTTTCTATTATCCTCTTGAAATTCTCTACAAATTGAAGAGATTGGAGCTTCTCTCTCTCTCTCTCCCTTCAATCTTCCTTGGAGACTTCATCTCAACATACCAAACCAATTGATTGGTTGGGGGCCTCTATTGTGATCAAAGAATCAAGTAATTTAGGAGGTAAAGTGTGGGGTCTCTATGATCCAAGTGCAAGTCTTTTCCTTGATCTAACTATGGGACTTACGGGTTTGGTCAGATCAGTTCAGTAAGTTAAGGCTCTTGACTACATTAGAGTAAAAATATCCTGGAGGAATCGCCCGTGTTTTTCAGGCGAGGGAAGTTTTTTCGGGTTCGGTTTTGGAAGAACCGAGGGATTATCTCTTGTCCGGATATACGTGGGCGAGGCCCCGTCGAGTGAGGGACCCTGCCCCGCGCAAGAAGTGCTACTTCCGCTGCTAACACCCCAGATTTCGTTGCGCGGAGGAGACATGGATCTTTCAGAACACTGAGCATGTGCTGTATCACAAGTTGCTCACTTCTGTCATCACCTCCCTTTTTACTAGATGATGCATAGTTACCTTCTTGCTACAAATTTCCACTTTTAATGTCATTTTGCTTTTTATAGCAGTCCTTTACCATGTTCCCTGGTTTGCCACAATAATAGCACTCTATGCTTTTTATATTCTAATTTCTTTGCCAAACAACCTTGGTCTCTTTGGCTCCCCCTGCCTCTAGATTGGCCTGTGTATGATTGTTGTTGTCTATCATTGGACTGTTGTTGTCTAGAATTCTGATTTCCTTGTTGACCGTCGAGGTCTAGAATTCTGATTTCCTTGCAGTTCTCAACCAGAACTTCCCAAAACTATCGAAAATACCTTGTAGTGACAAAAAAAAGACTGATACAGCCCAAAACGTAAATCTGGCTACAACAAATTACAGTACAATGTACTATGTACTACACAGGCACCTCCAGGCCTACGAAGACAGCTCCTCAATCGAAGATGTGTAGCTCCCAGAGCTACCGAGGGGTGTTGTACCTAAACGAAGAAGGGAAAGAGATGGTGATGCTCTTACTCGTGTACTGCTTCTTTTTTATTTCCTCTTGCTTGCCTCCTTAGGTATCACACAAACCAGGGCTCTAACACCACAAAGAGAATGTGGGGGAGAGAGAGAGAGAGAGAGAGAGAGAGAGAGAGAGAGAGAGCTTAAGTTCCTTGCAAGCAAAACACACACACACACACACACACACACACGAGAGTGCAAGACATGAGAGAGATGGATGGCTAAATTTTCTTCTATGTTCTTTTCTTCTCTACAACCATATAACTAAAAGATAAAAGTACATAACTAAAAGATAAAAGTACATACACAAAGGGAAAGTACTCTCCTACAACAAATTTTCTTCTATGTTCTTTTCTTCTCTATAACTAAAAGATAAAAGTACATACACAAAGGGAAAGTACTCTCCTACAACAACATACAAAGTAGTCATCTATAGTGTGAACCTGACTATATGAGATGGTGCTATAACTATGCCATAACTCTAGTACTCCAAATTTGCTATCACTAGCCTGTCATCCACTGGTGGCGACCATAATCTCACCAACTATGCCACTGGCATAAGTGTGGAAGCTATCACCCAGGCGGGTCATCAATGTTTGCCGTAGCACTAGTTGACCTCGATATCTCAACATCGAGCACCCTGAGGGTCAGCAACATGACAGTCATCCGTTTATGATACCAATATGGTTGATCTAGATATGGGTGATCACAGATTCGTGGATTTACATGCACACACTTTATTAGAATCACACACACAATGTATTGAATAAATTTTACTTGTTCTTTCTCAAAGTTTATAGACCATGCAAGCAACTCTCCATAGTTGGTCGCTAATTTTGGGTTTCAGAGTGTCCCCTAGGGGGTCAACTCCAGGGGCATCTACCCCTAGGGGGTCAACTCAAGATACCAAACGCCTAAGAATCAGGAAGAGGCAGCTATGCTCAAGAGCATGAAGCCTCCTATGTTCTGCTAGGAAGACAAGGATTGTAATAAAGATGTAGTGAATAATTTTTTCCACGGACTTGCACCTTTTGAAGCATTCTCCTGATGTTATTCATGCTCTCGAGGCAAGTCTTACGCTTGAGGGAAAGGCCTACAAGTGGTGGATGAGCCTCTATGAGAGTTGAGAAGATGCAGGGGAGAAGAGAGCTTGAGCTCTTGCAAACACACACACTCACAAAACCCTAGAAAAGAACACACAAGGTGAGAGGCTGAAAATCTTCTTCTTCTTCACTCAACACTCAACACACCATATACAAAGATAAGAGTACACACATATGAAAAGGTACTCAACCAAATACATACTAGGGTTCTCTATAGTGTGAGCCTAACTAAATGAGCTAGCGCTATAACTCTGCCAGTCTCTAGAATGGTTATCACACAGCCTGTCATTCCACTGGCCGTATATCACCCATGATCTCACCAACCATGCTAGTGGTGTAAGTGTGGGGCCTATCCCCCACGCGGGTCATCAGTGTCCACCACCGTCTCACTAGATGAGCTCGATATCTCAACACTCCCCCTCGAGCTCAACTCCGTCTCATGTACACCAAGCAAAGCCTTGAATTTGCGGAGCTTCTTTGTACCCAATGCTTTGTTGAAGATGTCAACGACCTGATCTTGTGTGCTGACATAAACAAGGTCAATGTCTCCTGCCAAAACCTTCTCTCTGACAAAATGGTAGTGGACCTCTATACGCTTTGTGCGAGCATGAAAAACTAGGTTCCTGGCCAACTGTATACTGCTAATGTTGTCACAGAAAATGACAACTTGTCTATCCCACTGATAGACCCAAATCTCAAGTAGCTTTCTCAACCAAGCTACCTCACATGCTGCCATAGCAGCACCTTTGTACTCGGCCTCTGTACTGGATAGAGCAACCGTAGGCTACTTCTTGCTGCTCCAAGTCACAGCAGCACTCCCCAAAGAAAACATGAAGCCACTAGTAGATCTTCTATCTGAGATACTACCAGCCCAATCAGCATCTATGTACCCATGTACACATATCTCTGTCCTAGTTTCATAAAATAGTCCACAATGCATAGTAGACCTCACATACCTCAGTATGCATCTCAATGCATCCAAATGCAGCTTCCGAGGAACCTACATAAACTGACTCACCGACCCAACAGCATAGCTCAAATTTGGTCTGGTGATCGTCATATAGATCAAGCTTCCTACTATGCGCCTATACATAGTAGGATCCTCCAAAATCTCTCCTGAATCTGCACTCAACTTGCCATTCTGATCCAATGGCACTGAGATAGGCTTACAGCCTGTCATACCATACTTGGACAACATGTCCAAGCCATACTGTCTCTGCAGTAATCCAATACCATGTGGTGACCTAATCACTTCAATGCCCAAGAAATATCTGAGCTCCCCCAGATCCTTCATCTCAAACTTCTGTCTGAGCAAGATCTTTACATCAAGGATCTCTGCATCATGGTCCTCCGTAATGATCAAGTCATCTGCATAGATGACAACAAGCACAACACCTCTATCACTGTGTCTCACATACAGCGAGAAATCTGCATTGGCTACATGAAAGCCAATAGTGATAAGATATTCAAAAATCTTATCAGACCATGCTCTTGGTGCTTGTTTTAAGCCATACAAGGCTTTCTTCTCAACCTGCACACATGCTCGGGGTGACTCACATCCTCATCACCAAGTGGCTGCAACTTATACACCTCTTCCTACAAATCCCCATGCAAGAATGCATTCTTTACATCCATCTGATCCATCTGATGTAAAGACCATTTCTTTGACGTAGCCCACTGCTATCACAACTCTCACTATTGCCATCTTGGCAACTGGGCTGAAAGTTTCCTCATAATCAATGCCATATGTCTGCGCATATCCTTTGGCTACCAATCTAGCCTTGTACCTGCTTATGCTTCCATCACTGTTATGTTTTACTTTTGTACATCCACTTGCATCCAATGGCTTTCTTGCCTTCAGGCAATTGCACTAAATCCCAAGTCTCATTTCCATATAGTGCATCCATCTCCTCATCCATAGCTTTCTCCCAACACACATTTCCAACAGCCTCATCAATGCATGTGGGCTCTACAACCTATACAACTTTTGCCATGTATGCATAGTGATGTGCCACATAACCATCATAGGTAAACCTCTGCACAGGATTCTTCACTCTCCCATATCTTCGCAGCTTTGCATTCATGGCTTCTATTTACACCAGGTGTTCTCATAGCTGGTATCCCAAGCTCCTCATCAAGGCTCATCTCTGAGCCACTAGACTCTCCATCAACATGAGAATGCCCAGCAAAAATGTCAAGCATACTAAGGGGCTCAACCACTTTTTCTTTGCCTTTATGTGATGTACTAATCACATTTGTAGGACTGGTGTTATGACGCAGCCTGCCACTCCATGATCTATCAAAATTGAACCACTAGATGAGGACTCTCCTGGTCCTCCACTCAAAGACTGTGATTGCTGACTTGCATTTTGTGCAACCACATTTCCACTCACATCAGCCCCAACAGCTTCTTTTTCGGCAGCATACCAGCTACTCATCTCATCAAAAACATCCCTGTGCTTACCCTCAACTCACATGTAGCAGGGTTATAACACCTGTATCCCTTTTTCTCAAGGAATACCCAATAAACACACATTTATCAGCTTTTGGATCTAGCTTAGTTCTCAGCTCATCTGGCACATGCACATATGCAATGCATCCAAAGACTTTCAGATGAGACAAATCAGGTTTTCTGCCAGTAAACCTCTCCTCTGGAGTTACATCATGTATGGCTTCAGTTGGAGTCCTGTTCATGATGTAAACTGCTATAGAAACAGCCTCAGCCCAATAGCTATGCGGCATATTCTTCTCTTCCCTACAAGAAGAAGTGTATATGGCACAGCCAGAAGGATATGTACACCCAAAGTATCCCACTCATGTATGCAGATTAAAAAAGGCACTATATGGTTTGAAGCAAGCACCTCGTGCTTGGAGTGATAAGATGAGCAGATATCTTATCTCCCTTGGATTTCAGGTTTCTACAGTAGATTCTTCACTCTATGTGAAGAAAACAGATTATGGGATTGTCTTACTTGTCATCTATGTAGATGACTTGATCATCACAGGTGATCATGGTACAGATGTGATGCATGTCAAGAAAGCATTGAGTGGACAGTTTGACATGAAAGACATGTGAGTTGAGATACTTTCTTGGAATTGAAGTGATCAAAGACCATGCAGGTACATGGTTAGTGCAACGCCAATATGCATTGGGTATGTTGGCAAAATATGGCATGACAGGGTGTAAGCCAATGAGTACACCTTTGGAGCAGAATGTAAAGTTGCGGGCTGATTTTGGTGAAGAGTTGGATGATCCATCTATGTACAGAAAGATGGTTGGTAGTCTCATTTACATGACTATCACACGCTCGGATTTGAGTTATGCTATGGGGTTAGTAAGCCAATTCATGCAAAGCCCCAGAAAACCTCATTTGGATGCAGTGAGACGCATTATGCGATAAGACTACTGCACATTATGGTCTTCTTTATGAGAGTGGTAAAGGCTTGGATATACATGGCTACACAGATGCTGATTGGGCAGGTAGCTCATATGACAGGAGGTCTACTAGTGGTTATGCCTTTACACTTGGAAGTGCCGTGGGTGAGTTGGAGTAGCAAGAAGCAACCTACAGTTGCTTTATCCAGTACAAAGGCTGAATAGAGGGGTGCAACCATTGCTACTTGTGAAGGAATATGGTTAAAAAGTCTCTTGGCTAATTTGGGTGAGCCTATTGATGGCAAAGTTGTCATTCATTGTTGTGACAACATGAGCAGTATACAGTTGGCAAAGAATCCAGTGTTTCATGCGCGGACCAAACACATAGAGGTCCATTATCACTTTGTCAGAGAGAAGGTGCTGGATGCTACAGTCAATCTACAGTATGTGAAGACTGAAGAGCAGGTGGCAGAAAGCCACTTAGCAGGGAAAAGTTTGAGTACTTCCGTACTATGTTGGGAGTACGTGGGATGAGCTTGAGGGGGAGTGTTGAGAGCTTTGATATCCCAAGCTCATCTACATCTTAATCTATGGCAGTACATCATGAGCTTGAGAGGGGCTATTGAGATTCAAGCTCGATGTCAGTGTGTGCTAGCTATGCTATGTGCTGGCATGTTAGGTAGGAACATGTGTGAGACATAAATGACCGCGTCCAGCTGGTCATAGTGTGTGGACATTAGCTAGGGTTAGATGTGTGTGGACACAACTCATAGTGTGTCTTGTGTATTATGGATGATGGCTTTATGCATTGTGTGAGAAGGGAGATGGCTTCCCTCTATGGTTAGGGTTTGCAATATACATTAGGGTTTTCTCCTGTGTGTGTGTCTCCTCTCCCTCTACCTGTTTTTCAACAAAGACACCTTGAGTTGGAGAATCCGACTTCCTTAGTTCTACGGAGAAAAAATGGAAGGGGTACAAACAAGGTAGTGACGTAGTTAAGAAGGCTAAGGGGCCAAGGAGTCCCTTGTCTCTGCATGCAATCAGAACCTTCCTATAGCTTCCCCCACTGACCATGGAGGGTCTAAATGATATAAAGCCATATGCTCCTGATGGTCTAGCTGATGGAGTGTGGGTACTCTCGATGGACTCATTACATCTAGCATGCTAGATGTGCTAGGCTGCTATGCTACTGCAAATGTCCCATCGCTGGCATCATGAGCCTAGTGCCAGTCTCCTATCTGGTGGGGTTGTGACTAGTACTACTGTAATATGATGGTGGGAGACCTGAAGGGCTAGCCCTCCCCCATCCTCCTCATAAAACCTGACCACTCTAGCCTCGGTGGCCCAAGCAACAATACCCCAAGTGATGATCTGGGTTAATACTCTATCCATAGCAAAGATGCGGAGAATCCGTTTGCCAAATCTGCTAAGCCTTTGGGCAGTCTCAAAGGCAATGTCACTGAGACTCTTGGGGGTGGATTCACCTTAGGCAAGCTATTGTGAACTGACCTCCAACTGATGTCGCTAAGACTCTTTAGGGTGGTCGCAGCTCGGGCAAGCTGTTGACCAAACCGCTAGACTCTTGTGTGCCATCAGCCAAAGAAAGAGAGTGATCTTCCTTAGCCAAAAGCTATCCAAAGCCTCTTCTAGAAATCTAAAAGGAAGCGTTGTGATAGGCCCTAAGACTGCCAGTGTGCTGCTGCTGCTGCCAGTGTGTCATCTATCTTAGGCATTTGAATTCTATGGCCAAGCCGCATTTTATATGCAAAGAAAAGGAGATCTAGAGTCTTCACCCAATCTATGGGATCATGCCAAGTCCACTCTCCAGGGTCCCACTGCAACCGTGTGAGAGGTCGGCACTCCCAAATCTATGGCCGCCAAAGTCTCTCCCTGGCCACCTTGGCCTGTGCTAGATCTATGTGACATGCCCATGCCCGAAAACCAATCACCCTCAACCTCAACAAGGTGCATCCTCTGAAATCCTCCAAGGGGTGTTCTAATCTCTCTAGTCTGCCATGGGATCCAATAGAAAAAGTTAGTAGAACACTATCCTCATCTGCTCCATGGACCGCATGAGGATATCATGTCTAGTGAACATGCCTAGCCACACCGGGGGGGGGGGGGGGGGGGGGGAAATAGTTCTGGAATAGGAGTCAGCCACTCCTGAGGAATAGCTGAGTCGATGTTGATGTTGAGTCGGGCCAAGAGGAAATCCTTCCCAAGGCTCACCATCAAGTAGGATTCCTCTGACAATCAACTTGCCTAGCAGGGCACGACTTTGTATAGCTGGATCGATAAGGCCAATCCCCCCTCTGCTACGTGGCTGAATGATCACTCTCTCCATGCCACCTTGGCCCTGGCTGGCCTCCCTTCACTTTCGGCCCATAAGAAGTTTCAAATCAAACATTGTACCTAGCCAATACATGCCTGAGAAAAGGCCCAGCATGAGGTGATGTACCACATGGTGGTGGCAAGCAATACCTAGTTTGCCACCACCACTCTGGCTACTAGGGATAGCCTCATCAAGCTCCAGTATAAAAGCTTCTTTCAAGTACTCAAAAGAAGCGGAGCGAGCTACTGCTCGGGAGAGATATCAATGCCAACCTAGAAATTGAGGTATTAGACTAGAGTGCCCCTCGGGATCCACTGGAAAGCCTCAACTATTTGCCAAGTCAGGGTGCTGAGGGTGCTGAGCCTACCCAAAAACCACACAACTTGTGCCAGTTGATCTATGCTCTTGATGCACAGCAAAAAATCTCTTTCGCCTCTGCAAATCTCTAGAGATTCCCAACATCTCCAGTAGAGTAGGTTGCTGTGTCATTTGCAAACCACTCTGAGTCCAGTAGCTCCTCCTTCGTGCGCAGAGGGGAAGGTGCAATCCCTGAAGTCGAGTCTCCTGGTGGGTGGAGAGAAAAATACTCATGGCCTTGGCGACAAATGGGAAGAGTTATGGTAGTCCCCCTAAGCCCTGAATGTTCCATTAAAAAATCCTCATATCAATCTTTGTGTGAGGTGGAACTATAGGAACTGCCCTGCGGGCTTAGATGGGGAATAGTCATAATTTGTCCTGGTACAAAGTCGTGCCAAGTGGGCGTGGATCCTACCATCCTTGTACTGCCACTCTGCCTGAGTGTGAGAGTATGCATACTCTATGCTCCATCAATGACAATGGAGATATCTGTAAGAAAGCTAGAGAGGTAGTACTGCGAATAGAGGTACGCATGAACACAAAAAGCAGTACCTCCAGGATGGAGGTCACCATCTCCCCTCCCTGGTCTCTGTGGGCTAATCCACCAAGCTCCATCTTGGCCAGAGGCCATAGATGAGTAATAACGTCGATGATGCAGAGATCCTACAGATGATGCGATAGCTCAACTTCCTGGTCCTGAATGCTAGTGGCCACCAACTCTGGATCCCACTTTGTCCCAGGGGATGCGCTCAAGGGGAAAGACAAGATCATTGCGCCATTCTCTGGCGGAGAGGGTCTAGAGTGGTGGAAGACCACACATACCCAAATAGGGGTTACAATATCCTCAAACATGTCTATCCCTTCCGAAAGGCATCAGAAGAAACTATAATCCACAGGCTGCCCCAAGATCCTAGGGGACCCGCCTAGAGACGTAGGTGGGAGAGCCCTCAGGCCGCAAAGGTCATCTCCACCAACTTTGAGAAACAATGAATCAGGCGATGAACCGCTATCTCCTCTCCAGATCAAGGGCTGCAAGGGGCCAACGGGAATGCTCTAGAGAGGCGGAGGGGGGGGATGGTAGGCATGGAAGAATAGGAGGGGAGATGGATCGACTACGGGTAGAGTTAGAGGAGGCGAGGGTGGGGGAGGGGGAGGAGGAGGGGAGGGGAGGAGGCAAGGGGGAGCAAGAAGGCAAAGAGGCTAGAGAGGGACGTTGCTAAGAGGCATCCATCAGAGAGGAAGGCTATTGGGGAAGGCCCGACGAAGAGAGGGTGGGGTCAACCTACCCCACTAGGCACTGAGGGCTAGAATAGGAGCCACCAAGGAATCAGCACCACATCAGGGAACGGGGGGGCGGAGGGGTCCTCTCTGTGACTGGAGGGGGCCCACCATCCTGCGAGGGCGGGTGCTGTGATAAGTGCTCGTAATGGTTCTCTGACAAAATCGAATCCTCCTGCGCATGCTGCCAACTTGGCACGCACGGCGACACTCAGCTCTAGTGCTTGGTTGACGTCTTGGGCAAGGGCTCCGATTGATGTGTCATCCATGGTCGGAACTTGGTGCTCCGAAGCCTGGGAACCTGGTCCTCCCTCGGACCCCTAGTGAGGATCTAAGCGGGAAGTAGGAGGGGGAACCACCGAGGGTGCGGTCTCCTAGAGAGTGATGTCGAGGGTATCAGATGACCCATCTGCTTGCAAATGAAACATTGGCCTAGAAGGCCGGAATACTCCACTACTCTCTCTAAAATGGGGTCGCCCTAAAGGCTAGGAATAGATATCGTGTGAGGCACAAAATCTGGTGAGGTAACACAGATACGGAGAGATGGAACCCTGGCTACTCGTGCAAGGGCTGAGGTAGCGACAATGGTACCGGAAGCTCACTATTTAAATCGAACCGAGGCACCTCGAACGACCTTGCTCCATGGGACGTCCTCCATTGACTCTCCGTCAGCTGTTGCAACTTTATCACTTAGGTCTCCATGACCTCATTCACAAGATGGTCAAAATGCTTCCCCCCCAGCATTCTTGACAGAAAACAGTCATTTAAAAATAGGTCATAAATACAGTTTCTAACGAACTCTCATCTTTCCACATTATTCCACATCATTTCTCGTTATTCCACATTCTTCTACGTCAATTCACATTTCTTAATCCACATCCAATCATATGTATTCCCATCGTCCTTCATCCATTCTCATTCAATCACATCATACTACATCTCATCACATCTATCCACATCTATCCTCATCACATCTCATCCACTCTCATCTACCCTTATCCACATCACATCCATTCACATCACATCTCATCCATTCACATCACATCTCATCCATTCTCATTCAATCACATCATATTACATCTCATCACATCTATCCACAACTATCCACATTCTTCTACGTCAATTCACATTTCTTAATCCACATCCATTCACATCACATCTCATCCATTCACATCACATCTCATCCATTCTCGTTCAATCACATCATATTACATCTATCCACATCTATCCGCATTCTTCTACGTCAATTCACATTTCTTAATCCACATCCAATCATATGTATTCCCATCGTCCTTCATCCATTCTTATTCAATCACATCATATTACATCTCATCACATCTATCCACATCTATCCTCATCACATCTCATCCAGTCTCATCTACCCTTATCCACATCACATCCATTCAAATCACATCACATCCATTCACATCACATCCATTCACATCACATCTCATCCATTCACATCACATCTCATCCATTCACATCTATCCCGATTCACATCACATCTCATCCATTCACATCTATCCCGATTCACATCACATCTCATCCATTCACATCACATCTCATCCATTCACATCTATCCCGATTCACATCACATCACATCCATTCACATCACATCTCATCCATTCACATCACATCTCATCTCATCCATTCATATCTATACCGATTCACATCACATCTCATCCATTCACATCTATCCCGATTCACATCATATCACATCCATTCACATCACATCTCATCCATTCACATCTATCCCGATTTATATCACATCTCATCCATTCACATCACATCTCATCCATTCACATCTATCCCGATTCACATCACATCACATCCATTCATATCACATCTCATCCATTCACATGTATCCCGATTCATATCACATCACATCCATTCACATCACGTCTCATCCATTCACATCTATCTCGATTCACATCACATCACATCCATTTACATCACATCTCATCCATTCACATCTATCTCGATTCACATCACATCTATCTCGATTCACATCACATCACATCCATTCACTTCACATCTCATCAATTCACATCACACCACATCCATTCACTTCATATCTCATCCATTCACATCACATCTCGTCCATTCACATCTATCCCCGATTCACATCATATCACATCCATTCACATCACATCTCATCCATTCACGTCTATCCTGATTCACGTCACATCACATCACATCCATTCACATCTATCCCGATTCACATCACATCATCACATCCATTTACATCACATCTCATCCATTCACATCTATCCCGATTCAGATTACATCCATTCTTATCACATCTCATCCATTCACATATATCTCGATTCACATCACATCTCATCTATTCACATCCATCACATTCATTGTATCCCCATCCCATCACATACATTCTATCCATGTTACATCACATCCACATCTATCCACTTCATATCTCATTCATTCCATCTCATTCATCCACATCCATCCAGTCATTCACATGCACGTCTATCCACATCCATCCATTCATTCACATTCACATCCACATATATTCACATCACATCACATTTCATCCACATCTCATCACATTCACATCCACATCCCTTTACATCACATCCTTTCACACCACATTCATTTGCATCACACCACATCTTATCACATCCATATCCACATCCATTTACATCACATCTTATCCTATCACATCCACATCCATTTACACTACATCACATCTTATTACATATCCTCACATCTCATCCTCATCTCTTCATTCACATCCACATCCCTATCCATTTACATCACCTCACATCCTATCACATTCACTCACATCTTATCACATCGCATTCATATCTTATTCACATCTTATTCACATCTATTCATATCTTATTCACATCTATTCATATCTTATTCACATCTATTCACATTTAGTAACATTTTCTATTTTCGATACCGATGGGACTTTTCTAAATTTTTGCTAATTGCTTGGCCTAGTTAAGGTACTTTTTCTCAACGGATATTTTTATATTCTTTCTCAAATTTCTCAAGTGAAATATATTCAATATTCTTCTTTTGAGTAAAAGATTCATGGGATTTACAAAAATCAATTCTATCCATATTTTTCAATAAAATTAATAATGCTCAAAATTTCACTTTTGATAAATACTCATAATTTGAATTATGCTAAAAATTTCTCTTTTTCCATTTAATTTCTTGGATCTCAAATATCATGGGAATTCCTCTTTTTGCATTTAATTGATTGAATTCCAAGTGTCATGGGAATTCCTCTTTTATCATAAAATAAATTTATTTAAAATTTCTCTTTTCTTTAATAAAAATATCCATTATTTCAAATATGTCAAGAATTTCACTTTTCCCATTTAAATGATTGAATTCCAAATGTCATGGGAATTTCTCTTTTATCATAAAATTTTCTCATACATAAAATAAATTTATTTAAAATTCCTCTTTAAATAAAAATATCTATTATTTTAATATACCAAAATTTCTCTTTGTCCATTTAATTACATGGATCTCCATTATCATGGGAATTCCTCTTTTTGCATAAAAATAAAATTACCAAAAATTTCTCTTTTCTTTAATTAATTATTTATGCATAAACACTAAAAATTAGTTTCCCATGAATTTGATGAAAATCATTCTTTTAGCATAGGATGTCCAATCCTAGAATATGGTAGGAATTCCTCTTTTAGCATTATGCATAAAAATGAGTTATGTATTAATTTCTAAAAAATTTACCATAGCTTCGGCTATTATTGATAATTTTTAATATTTTTAGAAAGAATAAGACTTTGTAATATAATTATGATAGAATAACTATCCTTAGACTTAAATCCAATTTATGGAATTAAATCATAATTTTACCATAATTTTATTAGCATAAAAGCATAAAAAGCCATTTTCTTAATAACCTCTAGCTTAAGAAGCTTAGAGATTGATTTTGAGTTAAGAATTTATCAATGAGAAGCATTTATTTGCTTAAGAATTAGTCATAGAAATGACTATTCTTTTGGGAGAGAGAGATATACATAAAAAGCATTCTAATTAAGCATAAAGATTAACTTTTTTGTGATTAATCATTAAAACTCTTAGAGAAAGCTTGATTTGCATTAAAAACAACTAAATAGAAACTTCTCAAGCTTGAGAGGGGCTAAGAAGTGAAATCATTGAGAATATAATCAAAAACCATGAATTTCTTCTTACCCTTAGGTTTGGCTTGCTTCTTTATCTTAGAAGGAAGCCCCCAACCAATCAATTGGTTAAGTATGTTGAGAAGAAAGCTCCAAGGATTGTTGAAGAGAGAGAGAAGTTCCAAGCTCTCCAAAAGTAGAGAATTTTTAAGGGATAATAGAAAATATCGTTATTTTAATGTAATACTGGAATGGTATAGTTCATAGATGAGAATACAAAGGAATGAGGGTCTATTTATAGGTGAGGGAGACCACTAACCGAGTCCAACTAAGTTCTAGATATTTCTAGCTTTAGTTTGGCTGAATCTGGACAAGATTTGGACCAGTTTAGCTCCCATTTTGATCCAGTTTGATCCAGGAGAGAGGAGAGATAAAAATATCACAATTTTTTTGAATTAAAAACTCATCCACATGTGTGAATTAGGCGCCTACCTCCTCAAGAGTCTCCCCCTCCTTACCAAGGTGTCAAAAATTCATCATTTCTCCAAAATATCTCTTTTTTTAGTAATATCTCTTAATTTTTAACTAATAAACCTTGTACTCAGTCAACTCTTCATCTTATGTGAGCATTTACTCATTTTTGGGTATTTTCTTTTATTCTTTGGATTTATCTCATCCCAACACTTGGATTAATCCTATTGGTCCATATAGGAACCTTAATTGGACCATAATCCAGAAATTTCTAAAAATCTAGACCCGTAGGCTAAGGTCCCTTATATCATTTTTAATTGATTCCTAATGCACATTGGAAAGTTCATTTTGAACTTCTGTTTCAAGGGAAACCATTTTAGACACTAGGAGGATTTTTATATCCAAAGATATCTCAATTTTAGATTACCTCTCTCTAGACATTTTCTCTCTCTAGGCCAAAGCAAGGTAAAACAAGATCTTTCTTCTATTTCAGAGAGGGGAATAATTACAAGAACAGAAGGAGAGGTTCTTACACCTTTACACCTCAAAAGCTAGAGAGAGGAATCTTACATGTGTATATGGACGAAACCCACAAGGTCTTTAATCTAGTACACCTTGTGAAGGATCTTGCAGTGTAAACCCCTTGAATCCCATAGTTTTCAGAATTGAAAATCCAAATTTGGGATTCTATTTTTACAAAGATATTTGGGACAATAGGTATCTTCCTTGTGAACCTAAGATCGAGCAAGTCGGTTGAGCTTATTGCCAAAGCTCATGAATTCTCAGTTGTACCTGACTCCATGCCAACAAAATCAAGATTTGGTGAATCATTACTTGGAACTAGTAACGGTAAATAAATTGTGTAAGAGGCACAATCCAAAGTCACCTAGCGTATTGGTGCAACCAATGGATTTTCAGAGTTTACATATACTCTAGGACGGATCAACATTGAGTATGCATTTATGCCACCAATTAGAGAAATGGTAAGAGAAGAGGGAATTCACATCGAGGAAGAGAAGGGATTTGTTCCATACTCTTATGTTCACACAACGCGCTACCTCCTTTATCATATGGTGAGTTCACACAACCCACTGCCAAACTTCACTTGCGTGCCCCTTTACATCGAGAACATGAGCGAGATAAGACAACATCCAAGGTTTGGAGTGTGCCAAAAGCAATGACCAAGTTCAGTGGCACGGGTGATGCCCATGGTCATATTGAAACTTTCAAGCAAGTGAGTGAAGCATTGACTGTAAATGATGATCCTACAAAGATTTGAGCATTTGGCTTCACACTTGAACAAGGTGTAGCCAAATGGTTCCTGTTTCTCACTATTTTTCCTAAACAGTGGAATGGCAGGACATCAGTCTGGTGTATCAGACTAGTTAGGCAATGCCGTGTGGGAGACGAGTAGACTCCCACTAGAAATTCTGGATTTAAAACACCAACCCTTACATGGTCATGTGAGGAACATTACAGACTCCCAACTCTTGTTCTGCACCACACTCACACTCTCTTTCCCTCTTGTTGAGATATCGAGCTCATCTAGTGAGGCGGTGGACACTGATGACCTGCCTAGGGGATAGGCCCCACACTTACACCACTAGCATGGTTGGTGAGATCATGGGTGATATGCGGCCAGTGGGATGACAGGCTGTGTGACAGCCATTCTAGAGACTGGCATAGTTATAGTGCCAGCTCAATTAGTTGGGTTCACACTATAGAGAACCCTAGTATGTATTTGGTTGAGTACCTTTTCATATTGTGTGTACTCTTATCTTTGTATATGGCGTGTTGAGTGTTGTGTGAAGAAGAAGAAGATTTTCAGTCTCTCACCTTGTGTGTTCTCTTTTAGGGTTTTGTGAGTGTGTGTGTGTGTGCTTGCAAGAGCTCAAGCTCTCTTCTCCCCTGCATCTTTTCACCTCTTACATAGTATGTACCATTAGGCAAAAACATGACACATAGACATCCCAGAATAAATGTGACACAGATGAGAGAAGCAATGGCAAATGTGTTCTTGATTTCATTTTAGATGGATTACACAATGACACGGTGCTGGTACCCACCAGCACTGATAAACACTTGCCAGATTCTACATGGTACAAGCTTCATGAAATAAGCATTAACTAACAATGAAGGTTTTACAAAACTACACTTCATCATGCTAACAAAGTAAGTCGGCTCACACCGCTCTCAGCATTTCTCTACACCCAACATCATCTGTTTTTGCAGTAGTTGGTCACCCTTTTTAAATAGTTCCTTCTTGATCTTGGTAACGGCTCCATGGCAATTACAGTCCACCACCTTCACACGTGTGCTACTGAGGTGGTACTCACATCATGCGTTGTGGGTTCTCCTCCACCTACTACCACTGGTTCTTCGGTCACTACTGCAGTGTCACGAGCAACACCTGGCATGCTCAATGTTTGAGCTTATGCTCCTGAATCGGTACCCTTGACAAATTTTTGCTTGAATTTTATGAACATCTCTGGGGGTGTATGATCTCAGATGTACACCTCATCAATGTAGGTGGCTCTTTTTTGGATCCTCTTCAGTTTTTCTACATGTTCTTCTAAACATTCAGACCCCTGTTGCTTGCTTGCGGTGTTTTCTAATCAAAAAGTCTTACCACCGGTCTGAGTGAAGTTTGCTCTAGAAAATTGTTTTTTTTGCCATAGGTATGGGTCTCCATTCCACCTGGGCCGCTTCTTCATACTCTCCTGGATTATCTGATGATGGGCTTTCTTCCCTCTCTACCACCAGTTCTCCGATGCCCCATTTCCACATATTGGTGTGCTTCGGGTGATTGCATTCTGGGTGGCAGCATCTTTCTTCCCTTCAATGTCTATGAAAAAAAACATTGAGAGCATGGATTCTCTAGGGGAAGAGGTTTCCGGATTCGAATGGACTTTATTCTTTCTGCATTTTTAAATAATGAGTCAATTCTATGTTTGCCTTCAGTAACTCAAAAAGCATGACATGAGAGGCTTCAAAAAATGGATTTTCCATGCTAGCCCATGGAGCGAAAGAATTGGTAACTAGTCGGTACTTTAAGCGCTCATTTTCCTTGAGCAAAGCTTGGTTGGCATCCTGTAGTTTTTGGACCTCAACCAGCAGCTCTCCTTGTTCTTTTCTTGGTATTTCCAAACTCGAGGTAGGACTTTCAAAAGTAAAACCAGATGCGAAGCTAGCCATAGAAAGCCCACAACTGCTGATGCCCAGAGCTCGGGCAAAACAACCCTCATACCAATGTGGGTGATTACAAAAAATTCTTGTTTTGAGTACGTAGGCTTGGGGATGATTTGCCGATCATCAATTATAAGTGAAAATAAAAAATTACAAATCTCTTTCGACCGTAATCAGTCAGGGAACCCTCATATGAACACATCTTCAAACTATAATCCTAATTTCAATAGCATGTGAACAATATCTTAACATCGTGTGTGTGTGTGTGAATGAACCCTTGTTTGATAACTCATTTTGGTCTCAAAGTAAGCTCTTGCCACAAGCCACTCCAACAAAGTTTATTTGTAAGAAACTGCAATCTAAGCAAAAGAATGGTTTATTTGAAAATGCATGGGATACAGTGGAAGGGGTGCATAAGGGAGATGTATACTCTTGCAGAGTTGTGATTTCAAGTATCACACTTCGATATTTGAAAGCATGCTCAAATTTAGTGTAATTATTTAGGGAGCTTTTCATTTAGAGTTTTTCCAACACATGGCCATGATGCAATCAATTGTCCCTCCTTTCAAAGGAGAGAGGAAGAGAGAGATATGTTTGGAGGGAGAGAGTCATAGAGTGAGAAAAATAGTTTAAGAGAGAAAGACAAAGTAAGATAAGATAAGAAATCAAATCGTTTGCTTCCCTTAGCTCCAACTTCCATTGTAATCTTGCTTCACCTTTTCGGCCAATTGCCGTGCTTCTTCTATTTGTACTTTTGCAAGGCTGCCTTGTAATTTTCCCAATCTCCATGCTCTTCTTTTCTCAGCTGATTTTCATTTTCTATGCATCTCTGCATCTCTAGTTTCAATGCATTTAATTCATTGATGGCATCCACTTCAAACTTTGTGCTTCTTTCAAATTTTTGCTTGTATTCCTCTGCCTGGTCTTGTGCTCTATCTCTCTCGTCATGGATTGCATCTCTTAATATGTCTGCATATTCCTTTGTGCGTGTGGCTTCCTACTACAACTCTTGTTGCAACACTTTGTTCCTTTCAGCTAACTTTCTTGCTTCTTTTTTCCAATTCTCTGCTTTCCAAGAGGCAGCCTTTAATGCCTGCATCAGACTTTGGCCTTTAATGCCTGCATCAAACTTTGATCTTCACTCTTTGTTTGTTTCTCCTTTTCGAAAGTGCTGGTCTTGGAAGATCCATGACCCATTGGTTGAGGTTGTTGTTGTTATTGCTCCCCATTTCCCTCATCATTGTCGTCCAAGTCATGGATTACTTGTTGGGGTTTGCAAGATAGCTGCTCGTGGATTTCTACCCGAGCTTGCAGCGCCTGATCCCATGCTTTGCTAAGTTTGGCCTTTGCTGTATTGATTATCGTTGTTTTTGCATCTAGCGGAAGGCACGAGACTTCTTCTTCTTCTTGGGTTTTTAGGGCTTGTATTTCTGACTAGGCAACTGCCAAGGCTGTTGTGATTGCCAACACTTCATCCTTCAACCCCTGGATTTCATCAGCCCAGGCTTTTACTGGCTTCCTAGCCTTTCCAATTTTGCTCACGCACCCTTTCTATCTGTGCTTGGAGCAGTTGCCTCTCATTAACGAGAGTCCTGATTTTTCCTTCTGTTAGCTCATTTTGGTCTACTAGGGCCCTTCCAGCCATGTCCACTTTCTTCTGCAATTCCTCATTTAGCTGTGCCATGTACTATGATTTGCATTCCAACTCCTTGGTTTTCACTCTGTGGCACTCATCAACATTCCATATTGTTTCTGGTTTAGTGCATTCAATTGATTAACTGTATTACGGGCCTTTGTTTCATACTCCTCCATTGAAGAAAGAGTGTGAGAGAGAATCTTGTGGGCCATGGTCATTAGTGTTTTATCCATGTGCAGCTTTGGGTGGGGAGTTTTACCTCTATTTTTTCACATAACTTGTCCTTGTGACTTGGACCTTATTATGCCTTTTGCACCAGTGCTGCCACCCAAGGCTGCAATTCTGCTAGTATGATCACTTCTGTTCTTGCGGGCATCTTCCCTTTCTGAGTTGCTTCTTCTTTCTTTTTCTGTTGCTCCACTTCTCTCTTCTTCCTCCCTCCTTTTCTTTTCTTCTTATTCCTTTTTCTTTTCCACTTCATCAGATTTCTTTTTCTTCTCAACTTCCATTTGCAGCTTCCTGTTTCTTTTTCTCTTCAAGCTCTCTTTTCCTTTCTTCTTTTGTCCTCTTTTTCTTGGCCCCTTCCGAGTCGAGTAGTGTTTTTTCATCCACCATGTTCTTCCTCTTTTTGTTGGCCTTGTGGGCGATCCTTTGCCATTCTTCCTTGTTATCCACATCATCCTCAAATGAACTGAAGATTACTTTGGTAGCTCTCGAGGATCTTGTGGCTTTTTTGTTTTGCTGCTTGTTGGAGATATCTCCTGTCCATTGATCCACCGATCTTGCAGCTTGGGCAATCGCCCTCAGGTGTGCGTGTACCATAGTGGGTTGTTTCTCTTTAGCCCAGGTGGCTACTCTGTTGGCCAAATTTTCCCTGTAAATTGCAGCCTAATTTATCTTTTCTCCTACCTCCGCTCCTCTGAGCAGTTTGTAATTCTTGTTGGACATGTCCTCCGGCTTCCCCATGAACATGATGTTCTGCATGAAAAAAATAAATTGTTCTCGTCGGGTTTCATCTACCACATCTTTTACCTGGTGCATGTTGCCTGTTTTGGGGATTTCTTCATCCACTCTTAGCTTTAGGTTTTGGTGTCGAGGGCTACTTTCGAGGGTAATCCTCGGCTCCTTCCCCTCCACGTGCACCGTGTTGGTTTCCAAAAATTGAGTAATCAACCTTCCCCATCCTCTGGGTCCTGCAGCTCCTCTCGCCTATCGGTTGAGAAAATTTTCAAACCCACACCTCCTTGCCCACTCCTAATGCTCCTTCTTCCTCATGTTTGGGATGAACATGTGCATGCAGAGACTTTTCTCTAGTTTTTTGTCGGGCCTGAGCATCCTGTTGATCTTTGGCATGGGGCTATTTTCTGAAAAAGGGCTGCAGATAGGTGAGAGTGTGTCAAGTAAGAGAGCAGATTGTCAATGTGAGTGTTTATGTTCTCTTTATGATGCTTTCTCCTTTTAGCTTCCTTTTTTGAGATGTTTTCAGCTTCTTCATTTTTATTTTGATGTGACCGTCGATTTACATCATGCCCGCTGCCTTGGTTTATCTTTACTGCATTCCCTTCTTGCCATGTTTGCGAGTGGATTTTTAATGATGTCATGACTCGTGCCTTCCATGTGGTATGTGGCCTTTTGTATTGTTCACATGCATCCGGCTGGCGCATGCTTGGTCACTTACTTTTTTGTTGTCCGGGCTTTGATAGGTCAAGGCAATCAGTGCTTTAGCAGTCTGGCCACCCTTCCGTGGCTTTGCAATTTTTTGAATCTTCCGCGTCCACCTCTCCTGGTGAGATCATACCACAACATATGCTTTGGATCGGCTCCTGGTCTTATGCTTCCTCTTTTTCAGGTGGAAATTCCACTAGTTGGCATTTGTATTTCCTCATCCATTGACTGCTTTTGGGAAGGGTGTGTGATTCAAGTTTATCCAAGTTTTCTAAGGTGAAAGCATTTTGGCTGACTGATTATTTCACCATAAATGGTCCTATTCACTAGATCTTGAATTTTTCAAGATGAGGTCCTAATTGGTGCTGTAAACTAACACAAGGTCCCCTTTTACAAAAATTATGTGCTTGAGGTACCTATCAATCTAAGCCTTCCTTCTTTGTTGCACTATTTCTGTTTTTAAAGAGATGATTTGCATATCTTCCTCTATTTTCGCTTTTCTTTGTTGCACTATTTCCGCTTTTAAAGAGATGATTTGCATATCTTCCTTTAAGGCTAGGAGTTCCTATATCCTATGCTCCCGAGATTCTTCCATTGTAAGCTTCTCCTAAATGGCCACTCTCAAACTGGGAACCGTATACTCCATTGGCATGACGGCTTCCAAACCATAGATCAACTTGAATGGTGTTTGCCCACTCGCAACCTTGAATGATGTCCGAAATGCCCATAGGGTAGCATCTAACTTCTAATCCCAATCATTTTTTTTGTCATTTATGATTTTCTTTAGAATCTTGGTCAGCACTTTGTTGGTGGATTCCGCTTGGCCATTGCACTGTGGGTAGTAAGGTGAGGACTTCTTGTGAGTGATCAGGTATCTTTCTGTTAATCCCTTCATCACCTTGTTCATGAAATGTGTCCCTTAATCACTGATTATTTCCACTAGCAACCCATGCCTAGCAATGATGTCCTTGAAGAGGAACTTCACCACCTCCTCTGCAGAGTTGCTTTTCATAGCCTTAGCTTCTGTCCTTGAAGAGGAACTTCACCACCTCCTCTGCAAAGTTGCTTTTCATAGCCTTAGCTTCTGGCCACTTGGTGAAGTAATTTGTTGCTACAATGATGAGTTCACATCCACTTCCTTTTGTGGGTGGCTTGATTGGTCTCACAAAATCTAATCCCCACTTCATGAATGGTGACAGCGATAATATGGCTGTAATGGGCAACCTATCGGAATCTCCGAGTTGACCCATTCATTGACAAACATCACAATTTTTTGCTTCTATATTGGCATCTCTACAGTAGACCACCACAGGCCTGCTTGCAAAATTTTTTGGGATGTTATTTCACTGCCCATGTGCCCTCTGGTGATGCCGCAGTGTGCTTCTCTTAATACTGCTTGCTGCTCATGGTCTGAAACACATCTACAGAGTATCTGGGCTATGCTTCTTTTATAGAGTTGTCCAGCAATCATAGTCAAATTTATGCTCCTTAGGAAAATTCTATTCTTCTTGTCTGCAGTAAGTCCTTTCAAAAAAGACCCATCTTCCAAAAACTGCATCATGTCATAATACCGATTTTCTTCTAGTCTGGTTGATGCTACTGAACAAGTTGGCATCTGGGAGTTGGTCTTCCGGTCTTCCGCACCCCCCAAAGTAGGTTCTCTGATATCTATTATGGACAAAAAGTCCACGATTGCATTTTCTTTTCTGGGTTTGTGCTGAATGGTGGACTAAATTTCTTGAAGTAGAAGCATCCATCTTGCCATTTTCCCCCATGATATGCTCGTATAAGAATTTAGCAGTTATATGAGCATTTGTCTTTCGTGTGGCTTTCTCTTTTGCCCACTTTGTGAAATAGCCAATTATATACCAGGATTGTGTTTTGTTGCTACACAACTAGGCTAATGGGTCTAATAAAGTCTATTTCTCAAAAGGTTTTTGCTCAATGATCGAGACCAAAGGCATTGTATCTTGTCCATGGTGAATGTTAAAGCATTGGCAATCATCAAAGTGTTTAATGAATTCTATAGCATCACCAAACATGGTTGGCCAACCATAACCTTGCAAGATCTTTCTCCTTTTGTTACCTTGCTCGCATTATGAGCTTCTTCTAAAATAGTCAGGAACTTGTCCTCCTTGGTGACACATTGTCTCAACACGTGATCTTTGCCTATCTTATACAATTGATGACTAGCTATCAATTGGTAAGGTGCGGCCAACTTAATAAGTCGTCGTATCCTATCATTGTTCACAATGTCTTGTCCTATGGGAATCCATAGGCAAGATACTAAGAGATTTCTTCAGTCCACTCAGGCACCGGATCTAATTTGAATAGCACATTATTTGGGAGTTTATCATTAGCACCAATGTGGTAGGATCTCCATTAGGTATTCTCAACATATGATCTATCAATACATGTTGGTGGAAACCTTTCCTTACAGTAACAGTAAAGTCAAACTCCATCAATTAGCAACAACAAAACAGACTAGCAGTTCACCCAGTCATGCAAGGTTTATTTGACAATATATAATGAGGCTTATCCACAAAGAAAATGAACTTATTAGCCAAGCGATAGTGTCTATACTTTTTCACTGCATACACCATGGCTATTCCTTTCCTCTCAGTTGTGATATACTTCATCTCAGCTTCATTGAGTTGTCAAATCGTAAAGCGAATTGGGTAATCCAATTTATGCTCCCTTGGTTATGCCAAAACACACCCAATTGCAAAGTTTGATGCATTGATATGCACAATGGAACATGAGATCCCAATTTGTTATTCTTAAGATAGGCACAAGAGATAACGCCCTCTTCAATTCATCGTAAGCCTATTGACACTTCTCAGTCCATTTGAAGACAATCAAAAGCTTATACAATGGCCTAGCAACATCAGCATAAAACACATTGAACCTTCGGCAATAGCTAATGTGACCCATAAACCGTTGTACTCCCTTGTAGTTGGTGGGTGGGTGGGTGTGGTAGCTCTAGTGTGAGTTTTACCTTACTGTCATCTATGGAAATCCCATTCTTGGACACTATATGTCCGAATATCACTCTATGCTAGGGTAAAAAATAAGATGCCTCTATGAATATATACGCGTAGATGGGTTGGCGATCATTCCTCCTATATAAATCTAAAATTATAGAAAATGGGGCAAATGTTTTCAAAAAATGCCCTAAAATATCAAAAATTGGACAAATATTCTCTAAAACCCTTCAAAACGGCCAAAATTTGGGCGAACGTTTTAAGACACCGTGCAAATTGTTTTGCAAAAAAACCCAAAAATAGCCAATTAGTCCCTATTTTTTTTCCTTGTGAGTTCATGCTTTACCCAAAATTGGCATTTCAAAGGGCTTAAGGATATACGGTACAATCGAAACCTTTCAAACACTTTTCTTAGGCAAGCCAATTGCTCCATCCATTACAAATGCACACAAAAATCATCAATGAACACCACAGCCATTTTTGTAGATTATCCTTGAAAGCTTTGCTCATTAACCTTTGGAATGTTTTAGGAGCATCGGTCAGTCCAAATGGCATAACCTTATATGCAAAGGTTTCCCATGTGGTGGTGAAAGCACTTTTATGTTGGTTCTCTGTTGTAGTCGTCGATACTTTGTTGTAACCTAAAAATCCATCCAAAAAATTGTAGGCTTTTGTGCCATCCACCCTCTCTGTGAGAGTAGCCACATTCACCTTCTTTAAATCAACACACACACGAAGCTTCCTATTTTTCTTGGTACAATCATAATTGGTGATACCCAATCCGCATGCTCAATCTCTTAAATTAAATCCACAGTAATGAGTTTGTTAATTTCCCCCTTTATAATCGTTGATGAGTATTTCAGATTCTTTTGGTAAGAATCCTGCTTGACTAGTTAACCTTCCATGATAAGGATGGTGTGTTGCACCACTTCTGGGTGGCACTCCCTTCATGTCTTTATAGCTCCAAGAAAAGCAGCTGAAACCAAAGATTCTTTCCTCTCACTAGTTTCTTCTGACTAAAACCAAAACTTTTGAAGAGCTGACTAGTACACCACTAATCGACTCATCATGCGTATTATGGTGACTGACATCACATCCTTCTGATCTAGTTCCACAAACTTTGCTCCACAGGTTCCCATGACATCTATTGTGGCTAGTACGTGCATCAAATTCTCACAAAAATCATCATTTGGAAGAGGAGCATACAAGATGTCATCTTCCTGCGACATTGTTGGTTATTCATGGGTTGCACATAGTTGTACCGAGGTTGTTATGTCTATTGTTTTCGAATCATTTCCAAACAACCCCTCATCCATGGGATTGTCTTCCAAGTCCGTACGTCTACTTTTAGGATCATGACTCCTTCCACAGTAGGTAAATATGATCCATGGGGGTGGGCCCAATGTGTACTACTTAGATTACTTTTTGAGCCCTAATACAAGTAACCACCTTTGATCCAACTTGTCCTTATGATCCCACTCTGGGAGTCCAGATACCACAACTACTAAATTCATTGAAAAAAGACTATATTTTAGCCTATCCACCTGTGGGTAATATGAAAGATTATATAGAGAAGCACAAGTTGTTACATTATTGGCCCTCTATGGTCTATTGGGGATGCCCATCCGACCATTGTGCCGTGCTTGCAATTAGTATCGTGAGTGATGTCATATTAAATACTACATTGTAAGTGTGATTGGCATGTGCTTTGCGGGTCTATGCTATGTATGCTGTGATTGGGTGATGCCATGTGTACACATGCTAGTGTTGTTGATATTGGTGTTTGATTGCCTCACCTAACATGTTGACTTGTTGAGTATAGGTGATGAGTACAAGGATACCGAATGAGGCGTCGTACTTGTGTGAGGGTTACCGAGACGAACGAGGTATCGCACAGACATGAGTGTGCAAGGGTCACCGACCGAGGTGTTGCACGCGCGAGGGTCACCGAATGAGGTGTCGCACGGGTTTTGTCATGTACATGGGCGTTTACATCGCCTTGACATTTATGAGTTATACTTCATTATTTATGGTTGGCCACGTGCCATTTATTTGTACTCGAATATTTATGTACACCGATGTGCACGGGTGTATTGTGTGTCAACTAGAGCTTCACTATTATTTTTGGTACACACTAGATGTGTGTGAACATCCTCTAGAGAAGGATTGGTCATTTTTGTAAAAAGTAAAGAGCCCTATTTTTGGCAAAAGTAAAGAGCCCTATTTTTGGCAAAAGCTTCACGTTGGCTCAAGGGCTATTTTGGTAATACATGATTAAAATACTCATGTCGTGCAAGGAGCTAGCACGCATGAGGGGGAGATTTAACCCAATCCTTTGTTGATGGTAATGTCGTCTAAGTTCTATTTTCAAGTATATGGTTTTATCTCATGTTTATTTTCATATCCATGCTTAATAAGTTTGAATCTTTTAATTGTATAGAGTTGATTACTAATTCTTGATTTATGCGAGCACTTGTGGTACTTTGATTCTCTTGTGTGGCAAAGATCTTGACATAGGTGAAAAGCCATGGACTTATGGTTACCTTTAGCTCAAAAAACTCAATTAAAAAAACCCCACCTTATAGATTTATTAGGTATTCAAGTGGTAGCTTTCTTTGATAGATTTATTAGGTATTCAAGTGGTAGCTTTCTTTGATAGATATTTGATAGATTTATTAGGTAATCCTATTGTGAGGAACCTATCCCCTATTTATACTACAAAATCTAGTGGAATCTATTCTTATTCACATAGAGTAAATCACTCGAGGCCTCTCCCTATGATATCCTAGGCAAAGGTTATCCCAGTAGCCCGCATACTTGACTAGGAAATACCCTTATCCAGGAAAAGAGGGGGATTCCTCTGGATTGTCACCAATCTTGGGATTTTCCTCTATAACCTCTATGAAGGTTGGTTACTTGGTGCTGCTCTCCCCAAGGCTCAAAGTAAGTAGCAAACCTCTATGAAGGGTTTTCCTCTATCTGTATGAAGGTTGGTTACTTGCAGAGGCATGGCTCCCTAAGGCTCAACAAGTAAGTAACCACCATCATAAAGATTGAGAAGGAATATTCCAAGACTTTCTATTAACTATGGTCGGGTCTAAATTACTCAAGGAACCTTAACTAGTCTGCTGGTCAGGTCTAAATTACTCGAGCAACCTTAACTAATTTGGTCTAACTCTCAAACCCCTTATCAAGAACATTTATAAGATATGATGGCCATGGGTTAGCTACCACCACTGAACCGCATAGGCATTAGATTCGATTCAAATTAAGGATGGGTTGTGCCCACATACAAGGGATTTCTCTCCCAAGCCCCCTAGCCTAGGACTTCAACAAACATAGAAATCAACCACACCATCACAAAATGAGATCATCACTCATACACACAATGCTAATTATGAATAAAGAAAATAATTCATACAAAGCAATATAAATTATCCCAGTTACACAAAATATCATGTCAAAAAATTCAAAATAATTTATCCCTCGATAGTAGCTAAGTTGGCCCATGATCATACCGCTCCTTCACCTATGGCCGGATTCACCTATTATTACCATGATGCCATGGAAGATAGATTACTTGCAACACTTCCCACCTTTTCTAATGAGATTGCCTACTGTTGAAATATACAAGTGAATAAGGTGTGTGCAGGAACAAGCCCTTAGCAAGAGGTTGTAGTAAGGCATTCAATATTTGGTCAAATCTTGTGTTTCTTGGCTTAATCCTCTACTAGACTAATTGCTATTGATGGCCTTGAAAGGATTTGAGCTCATTTGAACTCTAAGGCCTCAGATCTGGACTCCCCGCATATTATGTTTTCTGCACACAAAACAGAGGATTAATTTACTAATCAGTGATTAATCAATACTAATCACTATATTTTTGTGCAATTGAGGGTTCAAATTAACCATTAGGTATCTGATACAGATCCCTATAACTTTAGATTGCAATTCGGAGATGGTTTGATACTCCAACCATTCCGTACAGATTTGTTACCCTTGATTTAATGTAATTTTTGGTAAAATTATGCTGATAAATCTTTTGTAATCATCACCTAAACACCAAATTGAGTTGTAAAAGGGTAGACACTGCCCTTGAATCTTGAAATTGGATCAAGAGGTAAGACCCCCTTAACTGTCATCATGAGTATGGCACAAGAGATAGCCAAATTTAATGGGGAGCAGTTTTACACATGGCAGACAAAAACCATGTATCTGCTCATGAGGAAAAATCTGTGGGGGCTAGTTGAGGGAAGAGATGAATGCCCAAAGGTGAGAGGGAAAAATGAGTGGAAGATCAGGAATGAGAAAGCGTTGGGACTTATCGCACTCAGTTTAAATGATAAAATCATTCATCACATCACAGGGATACAATGGGCAAAAGATGCATGGGATGAACTCAATAAATTATTTGGCACACAAGCTAAAAATTCAAAGATAAATCTGTTAGTGCAATTCTACAAATTGGATATGAAGGAAAGTGACACTTTAATCACACACTTGAACAAATATAAAAGCATTAAGCAACAACTGGCAGCTATTGGCAAAAGGTAGAAGATGATGAGGCACTAGCAGTGCTTCTGAAGAGTGTGGACAAAGGTGAATATGAAAACATTGTAGCAACATTAAAGAATGTACCTGAATTGAAGCTACATAAGATACAAGGAGCTCTACTAGAGCAAGAGACCAGAGGCAAAGAGAAGAAATGGCTGGACTCAACAGTAGGAGAAGAAAAAGCATTCTTCACTCGAGGAGGATTCTCTCGAAGACGAGGACGAGGAAGAGGTAGAGTAGGAGGAAGGACCTTCACTTGCCACAACTGTGGAAAGCCAGGACACATGGCAAGAGACTGCTACAGCAAACCCAGTGGAGAAGGAACGACATCGGCAAACTTCATGGAGGCTCCTAAGGAAGTGGAGTCAAATCATCTTTTCTGAGAGAGAGAGAGAGAGAGAGAGAGAGAGAGAGAGAGAGAGAAACCCCACAACCCAATGTAACCTACCCCAACAGAGTAAAACCACCTCTGAGCCACCGATGATGTAGGCCATGTGGTAGATGTATGTGTGAGTCAAGGTCACGTGCACTTGTAGTAGCCTTGGACACATAGAGAGAGAGAGAGTGTCAAGGACTATGAGTTTAGGGACTTGAGGCACTGGTCATGGACTATCAAGTAAGAGGGAAACTTGGTATAGGGTCCAGGTGTGCTAGGAGTATTCACTTGAGGGGAGGTGTTGAAATATACAAGTGAAAAAGGGTGTGTGCGAGAACAAGCCCTTAGCAAGAGGCTGTAAAAGAGAATCTGTAAATGTGAGAGAACCTGTGAAAAGGTGAAAGTATCTACTAGGAGAGAATAAAGGGTAGCATGAGGAGATTTAGGAGGTGTGGAGATATTCCGGGAGAGGTGGAGAGAATCATGCAAAAGAGGTGGAGTGAATCAAGGAGAAATCAGTGGGATTGGATGATTGGATGTAAACTCTATAAATTGAGGCATTGGCCTAATGAGAATTTGCTAGTTTTTGATTATCCATGCCTACATTAAGCTATCAATTAATTGCTCACTAATCATGTCATCTAATCTCTTTGTTAATGATGTTGATTCTAGCATTTGATCCACCATAGCTCATCGCATTGCTGCAAATTTAACACCTACCCCCTCCCTCCCCTAGACATACCAAAAGCTCACCCATACTCGACCCTGAGGGGTCAAGGTCCCCATCAAGACTATTGTGAGACAGGTGCAAATCACAGGGAATAATAGCTTGTGTGGTACACCTCCACATTCTCCAATGTGGGGTTCACCCCGTGCCAATATTCAATTTAACAATTTATCCAATTCAGAAAACAAGTATCAGAACAGTGGAAATATTTGCATACAATCATTATACCCCTGCTTTTTGGCATGGAATTCCCTTCTTTTCATTGGAGTTTATTAGTTGGTTCAACTTTCTAGGGTCCATCTCTAGGTACCCACTTATAAGGTTTGGCCTTGCCAGTGACCTCAGTCAAGGAAACCACCTTTAACCTCAATACTCAATCCATTATTCTTACCCATCTCTAGGGTTTGCAAGGTCCATTAAGCTTTATATAAGACTTTTACTCAATCCATTATTCTTACCCATATCTAGGGTTTGTAAGGTTAATTAGGCTTTATCATATCGTTCCTTGGACATCGATGAAATTACACTTATTATAATAGTCAAGATGAGATGCTTTGAGAAAACATAAGCTTAGCCTTTATTAATTTTAGGATGAGTACCAAAACTCTGTTTGTACAAACCAACTTCAAGGAGAGAAATTCATGGATTTCACAAGGAGGGTGGGGGTATTTATACTTGAATAAGGTGGTTGGGAGCCTCTACATACCCATAGTCTACTTGAGTTAATTTCAAGCCATACCTACCATGCAAACCATATAATTCGGGGGCTAAAATCAACTTTAGAGTTACATGCATACACTTTATCTAAAGTGAACTAATGGTGAAAGAATGACTCATGTTTTGCATAACCCACATATCACATACCACATACCACTAATAAAATGCCATGGGTAATTTAACTACCACCTACTAACCTAAATCCACCTAGTTTTCACCAAACAATGTTTTTTTAGACCTTAGGTAAATTAACCCTTTTCCCATTAATTTTAAATAATGTGCACACACACAGCTGTTTAAACCCTTAGGAGAATTTATAAGGTTGTGAGCTTCTTCTTTCCCCATCATAGAATAGTAATCCCTAGTCGTGTCACTAGTCGCTCTTATCACGGTATGACAACTAGGGCTTATATCAGGTCTATTAGATAGAGAATGGACCAAAGAAGAGCTAATGTTGAGGAAGCTGACTGATAGACAATTCTTGTACTCAAATAATTATGTTTTTTTTAAATAAAGATTTGTGTTTCCTTCTTGTCAAAGGAATTGTACTTAGAAAGAGTGGCTTATATAAGAATTAGGTATTTAAGTTGAATTTGGACAAGTGTAGAAATGGCACGAAACACAATAATGGACGAGGCCGTCAACATCACCTATGACCATTTGGCAACAAGGTTTACCATGATAATGGACTATTACAAGAGATATTGAGAATATTACTTAGGACAACCTTATCAATCTCATTCCTTATGGTCACATGTGTGGGACATTCATGAACGAAAATTTGTTATTAAAATAGATCTGGGATTTTACCCTTCTTCGCATCAAAGATAAGCCTAGCTATGATTGTTGAAAAGTTAAGAATTGTGAAGGAATCCGTGGACAAACACGTCTTCCATTGGATGAGTATGTGTCTAGACTACACCACATCATGCTATATCTTCCATGTAATAAGTTTGTATTCATAGGCATGTGGCACCAGATGAATCTTTTTGGCTATTAATAATCAACAATTATGCACCAAAATTTTGATTAATAAAAGATCTCGATAATTCATTTTCTTGAGAAGCATTGTATATATATATATATATATATAGAGAGAGAGAGTTGTGTACAAATAAGAATAACTTGAAAGCATATTCTTAGATGCCTCGACACAACATTGCCCCATCCCAGTGAATTAGATAATGATGTAAAAGACGCTCTTCTTTGGGCACAACTAGGAGAGTTTCGCGAAGAAGGCAAGAACTTATCCAATGCTTTGGAGAACCGATTCGATTCAATAGATGAGTATTTGGACGTAAGCCGAGTATAACAAGAAAAGTAAGATGGCCCTAGCAAGACTAAAGCTTGGAGGGAATGCTAGAATTAGTTGGAGGAGCTATTGTGATGTAAATCAATCAAACCTAAATGATTTAACTTGGGATGATATGAAAGATCTTCTTCAGGAAAGATATTGCCCACCTAGATTCTAGGAAATGAAGATGAATGAATTTCTCGAGCTATAATAGCGAGATAAGACCATGGAAGAGTACCATCAAGCCTTCGCTATACTCTTAAGATTTACCCCGACCATGGGTGAAGTGACTCTTCTAAATTGGTTCGTCTGAAATCTTAACCCTCCTTTGGATTGTTTGGTAAAGAACGTGAAGCCAACTTCCATATCAGAGGTAGTGGTCATGGCAAACATATTTTGCTAAAGCTTTTCCAAGCCCAAAAGGGATCAAGACCATGAATAGAATGATAATAGAGAGATAGTCAGATCATCTAGGAAGAACTCTTCACAATAGTTTATACTCAAAAGAAGACCTTCCTTCCTAGGCATTCTATATGGGATATACTCAAAAGAAGACCTTCCTTCCTAGGCACCCTATATGGGAGTTCAATGGCAATAGATAATCCATGACAATCGGTGCTTTAAGTGTCGATAGATTGAGCACTAGCTAAGAGATTGCATGATATTCCTACAAAATGATCAAGTACCTTCAAACTAGAATAGGGGAAGGACCCTAGCCCAAACTGCCACACCCAAAAGTCCTCGCAATTACGAATGAAGTGGACATAGATAAAGGCCATATTCATGCAACCATTGAGCACCAGGGGCCGAATCATCAAATTTTAGTGATTCAAGATGTGACAAACTATCAAGATAAGAACTTTAAGCTTTTAATTGATTTTAGAAACACTTATCATTTATATCACCTGGCTGCATGTGGGAGTACTAGAGTAGAGGTATGGTAAACCAATGCAAGTTGAACTGGTTAGTGGAAGCTCCTTTTCACTCGCCCCACGAGATCAAATTTGAACTGGTTAGTGGAAGCTCCTTTTCACTCGCCCCACGAATTTGATCATATCGATCTCGCCCCACGAGATCGATATGATCAAATTCCTCCTAGATATGGGAACCTAACTGAGTGGTGTCAATTCAAGGTGTTGCCGTTAGGAATTTATGATGGAATACTCAGAATGGATTGGCTTATCCAAAATCAAGTCGATATTCATTGTAAGAAAGAAACTATTTCTTTTTCTTGACCTCAACAAAAATCAAGTCCAAGGAAGTGAAGATACAAGCCACCCGTAGATTTAGCTAGTTAAGGCAAGCAAACTACTAAAGGGTTTTAGAAAGAACCAAGCTATTTACATGATCAAGCTAAACCTTGTGGATAAGGAGCCCAACACCACAAAACCAAAATGGCTGAGTAAATATGTTGACATCTTCCTTGACCAAGATGTCGCTAGTCTATGACATAGACCACAAAATAGAATTAGTATTGGGGACCCAACCAACCTCCAAGAGAGCTTATACGATGGCCATGTTGGAAGCTATTGAACTCAAAGATCAATTGAGGCAACTCCTAGATCAAGGGCTTGTTCAACCTAGTGTCTCACCTTGAGGGGAGCACATGTTCTCTTAAGAAGGATGGAACCCTCAGATTATGCATTGACTATATAAGGGATTCAACCAATTAACCATCAAAACTAAATAGTATATTCCTTGTATTGATAAGCTTCTTGATGGATTTCATGGTGCCCAAATGTTTACCAAGAAAGATCTTAAGTCTGGCTATTACCAAATCAGGATTAAGCAACATGATATTCCTAAGATAGCCTTCAATACTCGCTATGGTCATTACGAGTTCACAATGATGTACTTTGGACTAACCAATGCCCCATCCACATTCAATTGACTAATGCAATAAATTTTCAAAGAATAGTTGGATGAGTATGTGTTGGTATTCTTTGATAGCATCTTAGTGTACTCTAAATATGCTACAGAGACCATGAGAAACATGCATGCAAGGTATTGGAGATTCTAAGGAAACACAATAGAACTACATAAATCATGGGATTCAACACGATTCAAGACCACTTCAATCGGTCGATTGTAAAAGTTAGATCGGGTGATTAAACTTAACTTGGTCGACGATTGCAGAAGTTATTTGCCATATGTCAAGTTCTGGTAAAGTGGTGGCACGGATATCGAACAATGTCGGGGATGGCACTCTGGCTGGACATGACCACAAAAACTGGTCTCGAACAAAAGCTAGCACTCATGGACATGGGAGCCAACTATAACCTAATATCTCATGAGAATTGGTACGCTATAACAACCATCATTAACCCCCATAAAAGCACAGGTGGAAGGAGTGAACTCGTGTGACAAACCAGATGCATAGGGGCTTTGACTACCATGTTTCACATTAGGAATAACCCATTGGAAGGGAAGTTTTATGTCATGCGTATAAGTACCATATGAGAAGTGCTTCTTGGATGAGGATGGGTGGGGCATAATCGATGCCAAATTGATTGGGAATCAAGAACTGTTGCATTGCTACTAGCCTCAACACAGGTCACTGTTTATAATGAGAGAAGAAGAGGCCATGTCCAACAATTCCTAAACATAGAATACTCATTCTCCCAATAAAGAAGTGCTAAAGCTAATTGAGCCACCAAAGGGAACCCTTACTTCGACCTAGCTCTAGATAACACTTCCTAGAAACTTTAAGTGTTACCCTCCCTTACTGAGCTAGTCTCCACTCTCCCCATTCCCCTAGATACATGATCAACAAAAGTGCTGCTCTTTGGTCAAGTCTAACACTTTAGTGGTTCTAACACCACCAAGTTGGAATCAGCTAGCCGGTGCCATAAGTGGTAACTAATGCCATACTAGCCTATGTGACTCATAAGTGAGGATTAATGCCATACCAATCTACATGCTTCATGGGCAAAGCATCAATACAAGCAACATGATCTAGGCTGGTATATCCAGACATCATTCAGATGGAACATACAAGAGTACAAAGCATCAATACAAGCAACATGATCTAGACTGGTATATCCAGACATCATTCAGATGGAACATACAAGAGTATAAAGCATGCATGAGCATGTAAGTTACTTTCATTAACATGACATAGCAATATAGATAGCATGATAGGAGCAACATGAGAGCAACCAAACTTGAGCATTACTAGTCTAAGAGGGGTGCAAGTTGCACAGTACAACATGATAATATAATAATCTCACACTCTTTCAAAACTACACCTTAGAGGAGGACACAACAATGCTCAATCACAAGACTCCATCAATCCTCACATACATTACTAAAAAAGAACAACCTCTTTTATTGGTGACTAACATACTTCTGATGTTATTAGATGTGTTGTAATTTTGTGATTTTTTTTTCCAAAATTCCATGGGGGCAATTTCGTGGATTTTGTGAAATCCAAAAGTTTCTTCCAAATTGCATGGATGAATTATGCTAGTTTTTTTTTTGAATTTTGGGAGTTCGATTAGGGGAGTTCCTATTAGAATTCCTTGTTTTCATAACCTATGTTTTTTTGAATTCTGTGGAGGCGATTTCATGTATCCAATTTCGTAGAATTTCATGTGCTTGTCGAAATTTCAAGATTCAATCCTAGCAATATTGCACAATTCTGTGTCTTCTTGTGAATTCCAATGATGCTAATGTATCTTGTGGAATTCCAATGGTGCTAATGTATCTTGACAATTTTAATACTTACCTGGAATAATAAAGTAGTAGTTGTTTGGCGTTAGTCAAGAGTAACAATGGTATCGTATGCCAGATACGAGGAATAATAAAGGGTTTGGCAGAATTCTGTGGTCGAATTCCTTAAGCTTAGTTGGAATTTTGTGATCCCAATGAGTTGAAATTCCATAGTGTCAATTCTGTAAGTTAAAATTTTTGGTGCTAATTCCACTCTAATTCCATAGGCTTTGGTGGACTTAAAAAGGGCAAGAGAGAGAAGAGGGAAAAAAGAGAAAATGAAGGGTCCAAATCAAGAAAAGGACAAAGAGGGAGAGAAATTTTCCCACACATTGAGGTTTCAAGAGGGAGGGTATTTTTTAAATTTTAAATTGAGCAAGTAGTAGTTGGGCTCTTTTCAAAGGCCAAAAACCCAATTTAGTACCTAGCCTTAACTCATCTATGACAACCCACCTCTTTTTTTGTAACCTCCTCTTACACAAGGGCCTAGTCAAATATTCTCTTATTAGTTTTGGGGGCTTTAATGATTAGCCCTCCACTAACGTTAGGGGTTTCCCTCTGGCTTGGGGATTTCTCCAAATCTGAGGAAAATCAAGCAACCTTATTCCCTTTGCTAATTAGGCTCCCTAATTTCCATTTTTGGTATGGATTAAGGACCTAACACACTTATGATGAAATCAAACAATAAGAATAACACACAAAACTAGCAAACAATTATGCTTTTTTGTCTAGGGAGCACATAAAACACATAAAAGAGAGAAAATACTTACTTTTGTGAAGAACACTTGAGAGCTCCATTTGATCCATTGTGTTGCTCTATTGCTCCCAATACAATTTAAAAAAAACAACAAAATTTACACAAGAAATGGGTGGATTTACATTCCAATTGGGCAATGTGAAACACCAAATGCAATAGCAAGGGAGTCCTAAGCTATGATGACTCCCCACGACAGTAGTAGTGCCAAAGGTTGTCACCCAAATCAAGAATACTTGAGCCTTGCATGAGGGAAACTTGTCTTGATGCAACGGTCTCGTGTGAATCTTGCTTCAACTCTTCTCTCACCTTGGCAACAATTCCACCTTTATGAGGGGCAACTTAGAGAGAGAGAGAGAGAGAGAGAGAGAGAGAGAGAGAGAGAGAGAGAGAGAGAGAGAGTTATATTAACGTCTACGGAAGGCCCCAAGGGCCTATGAGACCAAAAGTAATACAATGGTACCATGAATATACTGAGCCATGGAAAACTGAAAGAAAAATTAAAATGAAAACATCTTACAGTACATGTGATCAACAGACCATGGATATACTGAGCCATGGAAAACTGAAAGAAAAAGTACAATGAAAACATCTGACAGTACTGAGAGAGAGAGAGAGAGAGAGAGAGAGAGAGAGAGAGAGAGAGAGAGGAATTAAAAAAGGGGGAAGGGAAAAGTTTTCATTCAAACTTTGGAAACTCATGTCGGCCAAAAACCTTAAATGTCACTAAGGCTTTCCTTTAACAAAGGGAGGCAAAAAATTGCACAACTTAATGATGTATCCTTATTATGAAAATTATTAGTGAATGTAGCACCACATCAAGCTAAGTGTATTTACGCAAGGTTACATACAAAATCTCTTGCGTTATTCATCCACGTGTAAAGATTTTTAAGATGCTAAAAGAGCATTTTTCTAGGGAATGTTTCACACAAGAAGCTTTCCATAAAATTAGGGTGGGTAGGGAGATGGAGAGGGGAGACTTCCCATCCATGAGCTTGGTTAGAGGGGATCTCCCCCAAAAGCCAATATTCCCTTTTCTTTTCAACAGGTTTCATGCTTCCACCAGAAGTGTGTAATCCCCTTTATGATTGAAATTTGAAAATGTGGGCTATCCAAGCTTAAAGTATACCTACCAGTCATAAGAAAATGTAATAACTATTGAATTATGTAGTTAAGACATGTTCACTATTAAAAGAAGGGATTGAGCACATGCGACATGACATGCAAATATGTTCATTATAGCAAGGATGTGACTAGTGATTGCCAAGATCAAGTGGATAACTTAATGGTTGGGGTTATGTTGCTTTGAAGGTGGACTGAAATGTTTTGTTGTTTGTGGTGTAATCTGGTCCTTGAACTTATTTCATGGGAAAGTTGGGAAGTGAATGCTATATTGCACTCATTGCCGTTTTTTTTTTTGCGAGAGATTGGTATTGATGAATGGGAAATTTCACCCCACTGGGCTTTTTCGTAACAACGCTGTGGTGAGCAGGGTTTGTACCCGGGACCTCCACGTTCTCAACGTATAACCCTAACCAGCCCACCACACACCCGGTCTTTTAAGTCATGGAAGATGACATTGAGTTCTCGACTCAAGGTGTATAAGCCACCGGTGGAAAATAATTAAGAACCAGGTCATGAAATTAGCATGGGAATATTGAATTGCATAAGGGTATTTTCAACGAGCTCCACAGTTGAGGGCGGCCGCCGAGTTTGAGAAGCCGGACAACTCCAGCCGTATCTGAAACCTCATTAGAATTGAACATCTTCTTCAGAGAAATTAGGGCTTTAGCAGCTGAGCGACTATGGAGTCCTTGTGCTCTTCCAATCTCTTCTGCAATCTTGCCCCCAGCCATGGATCCGGCTTGAAAACTTCTCTCTTCGCAAGTCCTCCGTCGACCTGCTTGCCAAAGCTCTCCCTTAACGGCATTTCGCTTGCCTTCTCTCGCCTGTACAGAGTTCCTACTCCCTTGATCTGCAGAGCTGCTGTTTCTGAACAAGTTTCCGCCAAAACTGTGGCCAGCGGAAACCCGGCCTTTCACCACTGCTTCAGTAGAAAAGAAGATGGTTTCTTGTACTGCGAGGATGTCAAGGTGCAGGACATCATGCAATCTGTGCAGGAGAAGAGACCCTTTTACCTTTACAGTAAAACCCAGCTTACCAGAAACGTAGAAGCTTACACTGCAGCTCTAGAAGGGCTGCATTCCATCATCGGATATGCTGTCAAGGCTAACAACAACTTGAAAATATTGGAACACTTCAGGAGCTTGGGGTGTGGAGCTGTGCTGGTCAGTGGCAATGAGCTCAGACTGGTGCTGCATGCTGGTTTTGATCCGGCCAGGTAAGCTTTAGAGTCCTTCTGATGAATTCTCTACATTGTCATTGAGGGTCTAGTTGAAGTCCATACCAGTGGTTATGTGGAATACTAGGTACATTCTGGACTATCATGGCCACTCCGTGCACACCTACTTGAGACCTACAAACCACCATGCAAACCCACATGGCCACCATGCTCACCCCCATGCAACCTACATGGGTGTGTGGAGGCCTATGCTGGTGGTCTCCTCAGGGAAAGAAAGGGTAGGATCTTAAACCACCATGAGAGTGAGGGGAGGCAGCTGTGTTCACATGTAGGGGGATCATGAAGAAATTATTCATTCGGAAAATGTGGATAGATGTAAAAGCTGGATAGTTGGTTAAGTGCAGTCTTCGATTATGACAGTTAGTAGGTAGCTCTACATTATGTAGCTATACTGCACCATAATTTACAAGCTTTTGCCATGTACAGGCCGTACTGTTGTAGCCATTGTAGGTGTTCTCTTGTGCACATTGCATGATCAAGGTTGCAGGCATGTCTGACCAATTCAGGTTCAAGCAGGTGCATCTTCAATGGAAATGGAAAGCTTCTAGAGGAGTTGGTGTTTGCTGCAGAGAAAGGAGTCCTTGTCAACATAGACAGCGAGTTTGATCTTCAGCACATTATCGAGGCAGGGCGGCTTGCAGGGAAACAAGTGAAGGTCCTTCTTCGAGTCAATCCAGATGTGGACCCGCAGGTATAATGTTTTCTAGAAAGCAGCAAGCTTCAGTTTTCATTCTAAGGAGTTATCCTTATCTACCCACCTACCCATGCTTTGCCTCTTCAGGTCCACCCATACGTTGCAACCGGCAATAAAAACTCCAAATTTGGCATACGGAATGAAAAATTACAGTGGTTTTTAGATCAAGTGAAGCGACATCCCAAAGAACTTTTACTTGTAGGAGCTCACTGCCATTTGGGATCTACTATCACTAAGGTGAGTGGTAAGTGTTGTGCCTACCTTGTAGTTTTTCTGCTTTCTTTGTGTACTTGGAGTGGACCATGCACAAGTTTGGATCATATCATGGTTGCACGACACTATTGCACATGTGGTGTGTAAAGGAGCCACGACCTGGGTAAGCTATAATGACGCCTTGGTCTTAGCGAGGCCTTTTTTGCAGCTAACTCTCCTGTGTGTCAGCAGAATTGTTTCACGTAATCAAATTTATTCTGGTCATCGTTAATCATGTAGCTGTACACGGTACCTTACCCTATAGATAGTATCTAGCTGTACACGGTACCTTGCCCTGCAGATAGTATTTACTATTATGCTAATGATGGCTGCCATATCAGTTCTCACATCAAAGCTTCTTCGCCTGTTTAGGGGTTCCTCATCCCCATCTTGTTCCATTGACAGGACAAGGACTGCATTAACGGCTGCCAGTTTATTTTGTTTGTAAGACATCATATATTTTTTATTTTTTATATTTTATTAAATTTCTTGATAGGGGTGGTTGTGATAATGCTGCTGGCTTGGAAATAGCTCAGTGTGTTTATAGGCAAGGTGTACAAATTGCTTGATGTTTCCAATTATGTGGCTCGCTGCACAGTGTATTTGGTATAAGATTTTGTATCACCCCCTTGAAGTGAAGATATGATTAGCATATGAAGCTTGGTGAATGCAGGTAGACATCTTCAGAGATGCTGCACTTTTGATGGTCCAATACATAGATCAGATACGGGCTCAAGGATTTGATGTCAAATATCTCAATATTGGTGGTGGATTGGGGATTGATTATTATCACTCGGGTGCAATCATCCCAACACCAATGGACCTTATCAACACTGTAACCACCTTGCTTTATTTTTCTTTGCCAAAAACTTTTATACACTTTAATGCCTGCTGTTGTTCATTCACACATGACAATACAGTCTCTAAGATGTACTCGATTGCAGTATCAAGACTCAAGGCTAGTGGTCCAAAGCTCATTTTTTCTGTAACTGAATTTGTTCCAGGTACGTGAGTTGGTCTCTTCTAGGGGTCTTACTCTAGTTATTGAGCCTGGACGGTCCCTTGTAGCAAATTCAGCCACTTTCGTGAACTGGGTTACAGGTGTGAAAACAAATGGTAACAAAAATTTCATTGTTATCAATGGAAGCATGTCTGAGCTGATTCGACCTAGCCTATATGGTGCTTATCAAGTAAGTTGTTCTTTGTCTTAATCAAGTTTTTGTACTTTTAAACACTCACTAGTGAGAGCTTCAACATACTCACACTCAGATGCCTATGCCTATGTCTACACCTACACGTGCGCACATGGTACTACGACCCATGAGTCATGAGTGATATGCTCAACATGCACGTATGCACACACAGGCAAAGGTACTCATGCGCGTGCACCCACCCCCACATCACATGGGGTGTCAATGAGAGTGCATGTGGATGTGTGAGGTCAAGTTTTGTTTTTAGCACATCGATTCATTCGGTAAATTACTACCTTTTTTAGTAAGTTTAATAGTGAAATGTGGAATCTTTGATTTATGCAAGTATTTTAGATTCTCATGTTGGCCGGATTCTGTGGCACTGACTGTTTTTGGTGGGTATGTAGCATATAGAGTTAGTTGCACCACCTTCACATGATGCAGAGGTACACACATTCGACGTTGTTGGCCCCGTATGTGAATCGGCCGATTTTCTGGGTAAAGACCGAGAATTGCCCAGTCCTTCAGAGGTATGCATTCAGGAAGACCCTTGAAACCCTCTTTGCAGCCTCTTTTTAGAAAACCCTCATATCACCCAGGTAGGATGGAGGGTAGTAAAAAATAGGCCTTTTTTGCATGTTTTGTGATCATGTTGGAGAATTTTTCATTGAATCGTTTCTTTTAGTCACTCTGCCAATGTGTTGAACTGTCTTTTTTTCTACAGGGTGCTGGTTTAGTGGTCCATGATGCAGGAGCCTATTGTATGAGCATGGCATCCACATATAATCTAAAGATGAGACCACCTGAGTACTGGGTTAGTATGAACCTCTTGTCTTTTGGGGAGTTTGGTCTGCACGATGAAACTGTTTATCTGACTTTTATGTCCCTTCAGGTTGAGGCAGATGGATCTCTCAAGCAGATAAGGAAGGCTGAAAGTTTCGAAGATCATTTGCGCTTTTTTGAAGGTCTATAATGTTTTTGACTGCCGGAGTTAGGAACTCTACAAAATAGAGTAATTTTGATTCAATGCGAAATAGCAAAGCGCTACTGGGGATGTTTTTCATGAGGTTATAATTAATCCGATTACGATTATGCCCCTGTTTGATTAGTGGTTCCTGTGTCATACAAATTGTGTTAAATCAAAGCAAGTCCTAAACAGGGTAGTGGTTGTCAGACTTCGGTGCTAAAAAAAGGGGACTGGTTAAATGTTCTAGATCTTGTTCCCTAATCAATCGGTCCCTAGTTGGTTGGTTATGTGAAATATGCCACCAAAATGTTTTTTTTTTTGCATTTCTATTAAATATATTACATGAGATTTTCAAGAATAAGAGTGTTTTTCTAAGGTTTCATTTTACTATGTGATGAGTAATGCTTGAAAAAGTCAATGAATTGATGGCCCTCCATATCCTCTCTATTTAAGGCAATGAAATGATGACCCCTCATGTCCTTTCTATCTGCATGCATTCACTTATATGCTTTCTATTTGCATGTATTCACCCATAACCTTTCTATTTAAGGTCTCACAATTCTCTATAAAGGACCTCAAAAGGATCATTCAATGACTAGAGGGAGGTGAGAGGAGAGGAGAGGAGGAGGAGGAGGAGGAGGAGGAGGGGTTGGGGGGAACTCATGTACAAAGGTGTATTAGTTAAATGCCACGTTAGTAGCATTTAATTAATACATCTACTAAAAAGAGTTGTGAATATTATAGATTGATTTATGTTGGTTCTTGGAGGCGGTTGAAGGGAATGGTGTGTGAGCTTGTAAGCTGTCTTATTTGTGTCTCAACCTATTCTTTATAAATAATACATTCTCGTTGGGATGAACACAGCTAAGCTGTTCATTTTGCTCAAGAAGCACTTGTTTGCATGTATCATGCTGATTTCTAGCTTCAGTGGAAGATTGGGCTCCTGAAATCTTTGTTGGTACCCCTACAGAGCCTCCTCTATTGTTGGTGTTGGAATTTGGCATGGCTCTTTGAATTCATCTCCTCTAGATTCACCTGCTCTGGATATATCATCTGGATTTTTGCTTATCAGGGCATCAGGATCAATCAAAAACTTACAATGTTCTACATAACGAGCGTATAAATCTTTCATAACTTGCTTGATCCGAGTTTCATATGTATCTACATCACTCACCATGAGCTCATAAACCTAGGATTTTTTTTTGAAAATTTTATGAAAATTTTGAGCTTAAAAATGGTAAATTTTAGTAAAAATATGGATTTTTGGGTCAAAAAGGTGCTCTATAATTTTTTGAAAAGTTTTTGAAGACGGAAATATTTACAGGGTTAAGGATATGGATTTAAAATAAAACAAAATTGAGGCTTTAATAGGTTTTGAAAAAGCTTAAAGAAAAGCTCTTGTAAAGCTTATAAAGCTTTAAGCTTTATAAAGGTTATAAGCTTTGAAGCTTTAAGTAACTAAAGCTTACAAAAAGAAATAGAAACTAGCCGGCCACTAGTGAGTGCTAAGGAAAAGTGATGAAGTAGTTGAGGATGCAAATATGCACCGTGCACCATTGGAAGAAGGGGAGAGGAATTTTAAACAAATGTCTCAGAAAGAGTGGTTTTGAAGCCTCCGAGGTGAGAGAAAATCATGTGGTATCGGATCTAGAAGAGGGAAAGAAAATAGAAAACCCACTTTTAGGTTTTTGGTAGTCTTGGGAAGTGGTTTTCCACCTTTGTTCGACTTGTGGGTAAAAGAAACATGGATTTTAGTTATCCATCAATGGACATAAATAAGCCTTCCTTTGAACAACTTTAGCCTTTCCTTGCAATTTGGAAGTGGAAAATTACTCTCTTGAATTTCAAATCTTCTTTACCTTCTGGTTCTTCATTGTCTTCAAACTTTGCAATCCACTTTTTTAAAAATAAAATCATAATATCAAGATGATGCAACCGATACTCCTACATATGTGTGGAGTCACCCTCATACACGTAAAGTAAACTAGGATCGCCCGGATTTAGAAAGGCATCTAATCTAAACCCTTCTAGGAGAATTTATAAATAATGGAAAACATGGGAATATAAAATCCATGAATAAACTCCTCATAAAATTGCTAATATGTATGAGAAACACTCCGCCTGCTAACTACAAAGGTACATTTTGTAGAATTAAGGCTCAATTTGCTTTCTTGGCGCCTCTCCAGATACAGTGTTAAATGATGAAGATCATTTGAACACATTCCAAACATACTGAAATCATCTATGAATACCTTATAAATGTTATGAGATATTTATAAAACCATTCTTTGGAAGGTAGCGTTGGTGCATAATTTAATCCGAATGTCATAACATTGGACGCAAATACCCCCATTCTATGACGAAAGTTGTCTTTTCTTTGTCTTTAGCCGCCATCCGCACGTGATTGTAACCACTCAATCCATAAAAAAATGAATAAATTTCATGACCACCAATAGCATCCAGAAGAGAATTTGTGAAGAGTAATGGAAAGGAACCTGTGATAGTGGTTGCATTTAGCTTTCTATAATCCACACATGCCCTCAACTTCTCATTTTCTTAGGGACCATGTGACAGTTAGAGCCATTCAATTAGCTTTGTCAATGGAGTAAATGAAACCTACTTTTAGCAGCTTATTAATCTCTTTTTTAACTTGGTGGACATAATTCGGATTCATCCGATACCTTTGCTACCGGATGGGAATTGCATCTTCCTTAAGATTGATTTTATGTTGATAAAAACAAGGATCAATACTCCTCATGTCCGTATAGCTCCAAGCAAACACATATTTATATCTAGACAATAGATCCTACAATTCTTTTACCTCCATTCTTCTATGAGTTTGGCACTTACCTAGACCATCCAAGGATTCTGATTATCTCCCAAGTTCATTTCGGATAGTTCATCTTCTTACACCTAACCACCTTTGAGCATGTCCTTTTCATGTGCTTCTTTTGTAATAATTAATGCTTGAATCTCTTCCAAAACTTGAACTTACTCTATTCATGGAAGAACCTACTTGACCATATCGTATTTTGTACTAATTAATGCTTTAATCTCTTCCAAAACTTCAACTTGCTCTATTCCTAGAACAACCTACTTGACTATATCGTCTGGATTTACCAATATGCTTTCCTCCATTAATGGCACTAGGATTGATTGTATTGCCATCACATCCAGCTCATATTAGGAAATAATCTAGTCCACATCCACCTCAAACAAAGAAACTAGATTTGAATTCTCCCTTAAGATTTTCTCTTCCTCATCATCCTCCACTTCTTCCAACCAATTAAGTCCATCTGCATAGAGTGGTCGGACCGACGGATCCACTTTTTATTTGCAGAACACAGACATTTTGACCTTTTTCTTCCCTCTACGAATGGTGAGCCAATCTGTCTCCCAGTTATGGCGGATCTTCCCAAGGTGCAGCCACGGTCGACTAAGTAGCATCGAATATGCTTTGGAGTTTTTTTTCATCCAGAATCTCACAAAGGATAAGTACTAGAAATTTACATTCAACCACACTGATTTCTTGGTTATGGATGATGCTTGCACACATAACTCTCTGCTCATCCACCATCTTGATGGCAAAGGGCACCAATTGAGCACCAAATGCATCTTTATAATGTCTAATCTGTGGGCCATTTCTTTTGATAGCACATTATTGACTTCGGATCCTTTGTGGATAAGGATGCTAGATATTGTCAGACCTTTAAATGTTACTAAGACCTCGAGGGACTGCTTCATGATAGTTTGAAACTGGTTGTACTGATCCACATTGTACTGTATGTACTTGATTGTGCTACTGCTGACTTGAACTTCCACCAATTTCTCCATAGGTACTATCCTTTTTAGAACTTCCACCAATTTCTCCATAGGTACTATCCTTTTTAACAATTGTTTTATTGATAATTAGGTACTAAACACAAGAATTGATGTAATATTTATCTTCATCTTCTACAAGTCCTTCCATAGATCATATTCAGATGATTCTTTAGATGTATGTCCCTTGCTTACAAATTTCTGAGGCAAAATATCTACCCCTCTCTTGGCCAAATTGTGGAAAAATATGGTGCCATGGAGCACAAGTCCTGGTAGGGAGTGAGTATTCAGCTCCTAGCACTCAACCACATGGCAACAAGCAAGCATAATCCCACATGAGCGAGCAAAGCCAATTTGTACTCACCTCATATAAAAGGCGTCATTTTCAAGCAATCGAATCATGCAAGCTATCTCAAGTCCTTCTACGAGTACAAGTCTCAATCTTGTAACCTAATTGAACTTTAGTCTAAAGTTTTATTAGCAACCTTAGGCTTCACCCACCTTAGCATTCTCTCAACCACTATAGCTCACACCATAGCCATATTGGTTGAGGTACTTGTGTTTCTTAACATCGTATTAGAGCTATCCCTCTCTCTCCATAGCTCACCTCAGTCCTAGGTTATCTCTACACACCCTCACTGCTCATTTTCAGTGCCATTCATTAGCACTAATCATTGTGATTAATAGAACCTTATCCTCTTGCATAGTGTGTGTAGGAGAAGCTGCAGCATTGAAACTTTGAGATTTGCTCACTCTCCACCATTGACCAAGACACCTTGGGGATATCTTTCCTAACCCTAGATGAACCTCTAGCTCAAGCCTTTTACTTCAATTCACATGCAGTTGCCAGAGCTTTGCATAAAACTAGTGTAAGCAGGAACATGTTGCTTTCCTTCTTTGGTGCACATTAGGCAAATCCCTCTTACTACTTAGGGGTTCTTAGACCATATACCAAGGACTCTATAACCCAAATCTATCTGCATTTCATCCACAGGTCCATTGTGCTACACAAAAAAACAAGTCGCCCCTTTTTTGTTAGATCTACAATGTTTTGAATATCTGGAGCTGAAGGTGTTTGCTTGGGGCACTCCTCTCATCAAGGGCAACATTGCCATGCAAACCCCCCCATCAATTTCCACTCATATGAGCTCAATTTGATACTCCAATCTCTGGTTCTCCTGTTAATCATAAATAATTAAGGCTTAATTAGCATCATTAACATCAAATTAACTTTTATGAACAGAAATTGTGGTTGTAAATCATAAGTTGAGATATTATTGAATTAACTATTGTTAACCCCATTGGACACCTCTCCAGCGTCACGATGCTATCCATTCGCAACTGTCACTTCATTTGGTCATTGACATTAAAAATGCTAACATTGTATATTTTATGTGTGAATTCGCTACTTGCCTATGAAAGGCATTCGCCGCTTGTCTATGAAAGGCATGGCATGGGATTATTTATGGAGATTGCATGCTTAGATTAGGTGTTTACACAAGCATAGGCGGCCCTGGATAGCCATGTACCTATCTTTTAAGTATGGCCGCCCAAGGTGTGAAGGCTGAGGCAAAGATAAGGGTCATTTTGTATTTTCACCATTCATTCTCTTATGCAACTAATGAAAAGATGCAGGGGAGAAGAGAGCTTGAGATCTTGCAAGCGCACACACACTCACAAAACCCTAAAAGAGAACACACAAGGTGAGAGGCTGAAAATCTTCTTCTTCTTCACTCAACACTCAACACTCAACACACCATATACAAAGATAAGAGTACACTCGTATGAAAAGGCACTCAACCAAATACATACTTGGGTTCTCTATAGTGTGAACCCAACTAAATGAGCTGGCACTATAACTATGCCAGTCTCTAGAATGGCTGTCACACAACCTGTCATCCCACTGGTCGCATATCACCCATGATCTCACCAACCATGCTAGTGGTGTAAGTGTGGGGCCTATCCTCCAGGCGGGTCATCAGTGTCCACTGCCTCACTAGATGAGCTCGATATCTCAACACTCCCCCTCGAGCTTAACTCCATCTCATGTACACCAAGAGAAGCTCTGAATCTGCGGAGCTTCTCTGTACCCAATGATTTGGTGAAGATGTCAGCTACCTGATCTTGTGTGCTGACATAAACAAGGTCAACGTCTCCTGCCAAGACCTTCTCTCTGACAAAATTATAGTGGACCTCTATATGCTTTGTGTGAGCATGAAAAACTGGGTTCCTAGTGGCCAACTGTATACTGCTAATGTTGTCACAGAAAATGACTTGTCTATCCACTGATAGACCCAAATCTGCAAGTAGCTTTCTCAACCAAGCTACCTCACATGCTGCCATAGCAGCACCTTTGTACTCGGCCTCTGTGTACTGGATAGAGCAACCGTAGGGTGCTTCTTGTTGCTGCTCCAAGTCACAGCAGCACTCCCCAAAGAGAAAACATGAAGCCACTAGTAGATCTTCTATCTGAGATACTACCAGCCCAATCAGCATCTGTGTATCCATGTACACATATCTTTGTCCCAGTTTCATAAAATAGTCCACAATGCATAGCAGACCTCACATACCTCAGTATGCGTCTCAATGCATCCAAATGCGGCTTCCGAGGAACCTTTATAAACTGACTCACCAACCCAACAGCATAGCTCAAATCTGGCCCGGTGATCGTCATGTAGATCAAGCTTCCTACTATGCGCCTATACATAGTAGGATCCTCCAAAATCTCTCCTGAATCTGCACTCAACTTGCCATTCTGATCCAATGGCACTGAGATAGGCTTACAGCCTGTCATACCATACTTGGACAACATGTCCAAGCCATACTGTCTCTGCAGTAATCCAATACCATGTGGTCACCTAATCACCTCAATGCGCAAGAAATATCTGAGCTCCCCCAGATCCTTCATCTCAAACTTCTGTCTGAGCAAGATATTTACATCAAGGATCTCTGCATCATGGTCCTCCGTAATGATCAAGTCATCTGCATAGATGACAACAAGCACAACGCCTCTATCACTGTGTCTCACATACAGCGAGAAATCTGCATTGGCTACATGAAAGCCAATAGTGACAAGATATTCAAAAATCTTATCAGACCATGCTCTTGGTGCTTGTTTTAAGCCATACAAGGCTTTCTTCAACCTGCACACATGCTCGGGGTGACTCACATCCTCATAACAAGGTGGCTACAACTTATACACCTCTTCCTGCAAATCCCCATGCAAGAATGCATTCTTTACATCCATCTGATGTAAAGACCATTTCTTTGACGCAGCCACTGCTATCACAACTCTCACTATTGCCATCTTGGCAACTGGGCTGAAAGTTTCCTCATAATTAATGCCATATGTCTGCGCATATCCTTTGGCTACCAATCTAGCCTTGTACCTGCTTATGCTTCCATCACTGTTATGTTTTACTTTTGTACATCCACTTGCATCCAATGGCTTTCTTGCCTTCAGGCAATTGCACTAAATCCCAAGTCTCATTTCCATATAGTGCATCCATCTCCTCATCCATAGCTTTCTCCCAACACACATTTCCAACAGCCTCATCAATGCATGTGGGCTCTACAACCTATACAACTTTTGCCATGTATGCATAGTGATGTGCCACATAACCATCATAGGTAAACCTCTGCACAGGATTCTTCACTCTCCCATATCTTCGCAGCTTTGCATTCATGGCTTCTATTTACACCAGGTGTTCTCATAGCTGGTATCCCAAGCTCCTCATCAAGGCTCATCTCTGAGCCACTAGACTCTCCATCAACATGAGAATGCCCTGCAAAAATGTCAGGCATACTAAGGGGCTCAACCACTTTTTCTTTGCCTTTATGTGATGTACTAATCACATTTGTAGGACTGGTATTATGACGCAGCCTGCCACTCCATGGTCTATCAACTGAACCACTAGATGAGGACTCTCCTGGTCCACTCAAAGACTGTGATTGCTGACTTGCATTTTGTGCAACCACATTTCCACTCACATCAGCCCCAACAGCTTCTTTTTCGACAGCATACCAGCTGCTCATCTCATCAAAAACATCACTGTGCTTACCCTCAACTCACGTGTAGCAGGGTTATAACACCCGTATCCATTTTGCTCAAGGGAATATCCAATAAACACACATTTTTCAGCTTTTGGATGATCCAGCTTAGCTCTCAGCTCATCTGGCACATGCACATATGCAATGCATCCAAAAACTTTGAGATGAGACAAATCAGGTTTTCTGCCAAACCTCTCCTCTGGAGTTACATCATGTATGGCTGCAGTTGGAGTCCTGTTCATGATGTAAACTGCTGTAGAAACAGCCTCAACCTAATAGCTATGTGGCATATTCTTCTCTTCCATCAATGCTCGCGCAATCTCAGCAATGTGCCTGTTTTTCCGCTCAGCAACTCCATTTTGCTGCGGAGTGTATCTGCATGTAAATTGTCTCCGAATACCATTTTTCTTCAAAAATTCCGAGAACTCATTAGAGAAGTACTCTCCCCCTCGATTTGACCTTAGGAACTTTATATATTTCCATGTTTGCTTTTTAACCATAACTCCAAAATTCTGAAAGTGAGTGAACACCTCACCCTTCTCCTTCATGAAGTATACCCACACTTTCCTTGTGTGGTCATCAATAAATGTCACATTCTGAAAGTGAGTGAACACCTCACCCTTCTCCTTCATGAAGTATACCCACACTTTCCTTGTGTGGTCATCAATAAATGTCACATAATACCTGCAGCCTCCCATAGACATGGTCTTCGTATGACCCCATACATCTAAATGCACAACATCTAGTGCATTTCTGCTCACATTTCTGTTACGTGGAAATACATGCTTTGTTTGCTTTCCAAATTGGCATGCTTCACATATTCTCTGCATACCTTCAACTTTAAACTTTGGCAGCCCTGTCACAATTCCTTTAGTCTGCATAGACTTCATTCTCTGCACATTCACATGTCCAATTCTTTTATGCCAAATGTCTGTATCTGCAATAATTTCTGAACCATTTGCAAACATCGCAACACTCACTTCAGGCATGTTTACATTCAATGTAAACATTCTGCCTACTCTGTTGCCTTTTGCAACCAACCTGCACTTGTCTTTAAAGTCTTCAACATAACAACCATCAGGATTAAACCGAACCTGCAAACCTTGCTCAATCATCTAGCTAACTGAATCCAGATTCTTTGTTATGTTGGGAACATGAAGTACATCTGCAAGGTACTTCACTTTGCCATCCTGCATAGACAATGGCACATCTCTAACATGGGCAATTGGATGAGCAGTGTCATCCCCTGTTTCCACAAAACCTGGTCTTTCAAGGTTTTTCATCTCCTTGAACCACTCCCCATGACTTGTCATGTGGTTCGAAGCACCTGAATCAACGTACCATACATCATCTTTATGTGCTGCTTCAACATTTTCAAACATGGCATTAACGACATGCTGCATAACAAACAACCTTTCATTATCCTCATTGTTTCCGCTCGAGGATGCATAGTTGTTTTTACTGCTGCAATTTCCCATTTTGCATGTCAGCCTACTTCTTATAACAATCTGCATGCACATGTCCAGGCTTACCACAATAAAAGCATCCACGTGTATCATTATACTACCTTTGCCAATTTTCACGACCTCTTTGACTCCCCCTGCCTCTGAATTGGCCTGTTCGGCCACCTCCTTGGCCGCGTCCATGGCCTCCTCTACCTTGTTCTCTTCCTGAACTTGTGTAGAAGGCTTGTTGCTCTAAACTGTTTTTGTTTTGTGAAGACTGTTGGTCTTCACCCAAGCTCTTCTCTTCTATAATCAACATAGACACCAAATTTGTGAAATTGGGAATGTTTTCCCGAGTCTCAATAGACGTCTTGAACGCCTTGTATTGTGGCCCGAGACCACGTAGACAGACTTCCACCTTATCATCTACTGAAACGCCAATAGATGCAAGGGATTCCACAATACCCTTGATCTTCAATGCAGTCATTCACAGACATACTCTTTTTCTCCACAGTATGAAGTTCATTCTTCAACTGTATCTTTTGTGCCTTGGTATTTGTTTCATAGAGTTTTACCAAGGTGTCCCACGCCTCCTTGGGGGACTTGGCATCCTGTATGTGCCCAATCATGGTGTCATGTATACTGATAGAGAGCCAATACATAACTTTTCTGGCTCCTTGGTTCCAATCCTTGAAGTCTTTCACATTTGCAGTAGTCAGATTGATCTCCGGTATCTCCGGTACCTCTTCATGCTCACCTTCTATGTAGGCCCAATAACCCTTTCCCATCAGGAAACTCGTCAACCTGAACCTCCAAGCATGGAAGTTGTTCTTATCAAGCTTCTCAGCAACAATCTGGTTTATGCCATCATTTGACATCTTGCCAGACACACAAACTTACCAGAAACAGCACTATGGTGGTTTGTCCTGCACAAACTGCTTGACTTTCTGTATTTGTACAATATAGTTGCCCTATAGCTTTACTCCTGCGAAGAAAGCTCCTTAATCAAAGATCGTTTGCCGGTGCCTCCCATAGAGCTCTCGACAAGGGTGTAGTCGCCAACACAAATAGGGAAGAGTAGTTGAAGCTCTTACCCTCGTACCGCTTCCTGTGCTTCTCTTGCTTGCAACTCAGCCCTTAGCATGAACCAGACTCTGATACCATGAAAAGATGCAGGGGAGAAGAGAGCTTGAGCTCTTGCAAGTACACACACACTCACAAAACCCTAAAAGATAACACACAAGGTGAGAGGCTAAAAATCTTCTTCTTCTTCACTCAACACTCAACACACCATATACAAAGATAAGAGTACACTCGTATGAAAAGGTACTCAACCAAATACATACTTGGGTTCTCTATAGTGTGAACCCAACTAAATGAGCTGGCGCTATAACTATGCTAGTCTCTAGAATGGCTGTCACACACAGCCTGTCATCCCACTGGCCGCATATCACCCATGATCTCACCAACCATGCCAGTGGTGTAAGTGTGGGGCCTATCCCCTAGGCGGGTCATCAGTGTCCACCGCCTCACTAGATGAGCTCGATATCTCAACAACTAATAGAGTACTCTTTATCTCTATTCTCTTTCTTTCTTATGTGTTTTGCTTGCCTTGCCTTGCCTAATTCAATTAGAGGTATGTGCTCATTATGTATGTGTGAGTGCATGTGAGAGAGGGAGATTGAGTGAGAGGAGGGTCAAGCTTCCATTGGAGTACAGCAATGGCATTAGAGTGGAGCTTGGAGTGTGGCTATGCGGCAACATCGTCTCCTACGAGAATCCGAGTAGTACAAGCATTCATGAGAGGAGTGACACACCTTGCCCATGCAATTGTGAGCTAGGTTATGGTAGATTAGCTTCTCGATTTGAGCTATTTTATGCTCCCGAGTGGGGTTAGGCAAAGCCCCACAGCTTGGTTAGTTCTCGCACTCTTTCTATGGTGCAAGGGCTTCCCATAAATGGCGCCGTTGTTGTCAGGGAATAGCCCTATCGTATAGTCCCAATGCATTTTGAATGCGTGTGTATGAATGAATTCTGATATAATTTTGTTTTCTATTTTTTTTAAAAGGGTAGAAATGAATTGCTAAAAATGTGTCCATTTTGTGGCATTGTTGTTGAAATTTGCAATTTCTGCATATTGTTCAATTTCTACTTATTTCTCAATTTATGCATGTTTTTTATTTTTTATCTCAAGTTTGACTCCTTACATGGAGAAATTTTTGTGTTTTCTACATTTTTGCATTAGTGTAATTAATGTGAGTTAATTACACTTAATCCTCTCACTAATTTGGGGCATCTTGATTTGTTGGCTGCATTTAATGCATGCAAGCTTGCAAGCTTTTAGGCCACTAGCCAAAAATTTCCAAAAGTTTGTTTTGTGTGGTTGGGACGCATTTAATGCTTGCAGGTCCCAAGTTAAAGATTCTAGGAAAACCCCTTTTCGATAAAACTAAAAATTGAATCCATAAACAGTAAAAAATAGAAAAAGTAAAAAAGCAAGAAATATACAGTAAACAATGAAAAGTGAAAAGATAAAAGGAAAAAGGTAAAAGATCCGAGGACGTGTAGAAATTTCAGAAAGTGCCATGCTGCAGGGACTCAAGAGCATACCTTTACCTTCTTAGATCCTAAACTTGCCCTCGCCCAAGATAATGTTAGTACACTGCCTCATCCAGTGGCAAGCATCACACCAACTATGGCACCTATGACTGATGCAGAATTGCCTTTGAGCCACATGCCCATGGTTACCACGGTAACCAACACCACTTCACACATGGAGCCCCCTGTGCCTGCTAACATATATGGTATTACCATTCCTAGAGGGGTCACATCTCATTCTAGTGCACCCACGAAACATCCCTTCCCTAGAGTGAGTGTTCTACCAACTCCTGCTATGAGACTGGCTGCACCTATTGCCCACACGACTAAAGCACCTATTGGGGCGTCATTAGGATACATGCCTTATGTGGCACATCTACCCCCACCAGGGTTTAGACCAATGTATCCTCATGCAGTGCCACATGTTGCACCTCCACCTACTCTTATTATTGCTCCTGTTATGCTAGCACTAGCTCTACCCCCACCATAGACCCAATTGCTTTTACACAGGCCCTGGGGAAGAGCGGTAGCGGAAAGCATAGCACCTGCTGTGAGAGATGGTGGTCGATAGAGCCATGGAAAAGCTGCCTAGAGAGACAAGCTAACTCATAAATTCACTAGAGATGGAGATCCTAGGAGGCAATTGGAAGTATTTGATCAAGTGTGTGAGGCCCTAGGAGAACAAAATGAGGTTTCAAAGACCAATATCTTTATTCTAACAATAGATGGTAAGGCTGGGGATTGGTATAGAACTCTTAGGGTTGAGGAGCGCTTGAACTTCACTACTCTTAGGAGATTTTTCTTGAAACAATTTGTGCGTGAAGGAGTCTTATGGGGGGTGTAGCTTCACAGCTACATAAAGTAGAGAGGGAAGAAGAGGAATTGGTTAGAGATTTCATTAGCTGTCTCAAGCATTTGAACTCTCGTGCCTTCCGCATGAACACTATTCGAATAATCAATTGTTGGATAGATTCATCCATGGGCTTAACCGCGATCTATAATGGCTTAGTCATTAGAGGGATCACTACATGGGATGAAGTAACAACAAATGTGCCATCCAACTAGAGGATAATCTCATGTGGTAAAAGGCGCTAAAGCATCGGATTCTAAATCTATTGCTTTCGAGGTCACGGGACAGAGCACTTCTACAATTAAACCCCTTGCTAAAGGTAACACTTTAGCAGAGATGAATTTCATGGATTTCATGAAAGCACTCTAAGAGGGAATGAAGGTCAATAGAGCCCCCAAAAATGTACATATACAATACTAAGGAGAGATTTTCAATGATGCTTAATTTGTTGATAAGGACATTCGACTAGTGAGTGTCCAGTCCTAAGGAAACACCATAATGGTAATTATAATTTTTGTGGACGTTATGGTCATGAGGCTTCACAGTGCCGCACACATTTGTAAACCCTTGCTAATGCTTCTAGGCCTCAACATTTGGCTTTACCGGGCCCATCACAACCACAAACCATAATGCCTATGGCAGCATCTCAACATTTGGCTTTACCGGGCCCATCACAACCACAAACCATAATGCCTATGGTGGCAGCATCTCAACCCAATACTGATCAAACGACATAACAACATATTTCAAGGGGGATTTACAATGCGCAAAAAACGGTGACACCTCTTAATCAAGTAAGCTTCAAGGAGCCTATTGATTACAAGAGTATGAGGTAGATATTGAACCCACCACCCACCTCTTGATTACCAAGAGTATGAGGTAGATATCGAACCCATCCCTCACCTCTTTGAGGACTCCAGAGAGCTTCATATCCAAACTATTATGTAGTGGATGGCAGAGGGGGATTCAAGCTAGTTTACCAACTTGCTGTGAGGTTTTGGGCTTGTAGCCAGGTGATAGCATTCAACGGTGTGTGATCTAGATTATTTAGGATCTACCTTTGAGTTTGATTACTTACCCCAATCATGTTTCGGGGGTGATGATGGGTTATGTTTGTGGGCTTATCATCACCACAATCTTGTCAGGGCAGTCCTTAATCCAATGATCTAAGCCACCACAATGGTTACAAGGAGCCGCCGGTGGCATGTTTGAGGGCATTGCTTTGTTGAGATAAGGAAACTTCAGAGGTCATTCTGAAACTTGATGGGGGGACCTTGACAGCGGTTGTAACATTGAAGAGGTATTCTTCTAGCTATGGCATTAAGGTCTTGGCCCCTACCCAAACATGTTCTCGAGCAACGATCTGTGCCCTCGGTAGTAGAATCTAAGAAGAAGAAGAAAAATAGGAGAAAAAAGTATGTTAAGAATTGGAAAATAAAGGAAACCAAAAAGACAGGGATGCCTAAAGAGCCAGTCTTCATTAGGGACCTAGATGAGGACTCGGACTTCTTGGACATAAGAGATGATTCTGAAGAGAGTAGGGAAATACCCTCCGAAACCAAGAGCATGGGGAAACAGACCCCACAAGAACATGTGATTCCTGCAACTAAATCACAAGTGACAAAACTTAGATCTTATCCTGACCGTAAGAAGGAGATTGAGCAACTCTAAGAAATTAGTGATTTAGTTACAGAAACACAAGAGGAGCTTGAACCAAGACCCAAGCAAGTGAGAGTCTCAGATATTGTACACCCTAGTACCTTGATGCCTAGTACCTGAGATTTATAAACCTCTAGATGTGCCAAGTGTCATCATGGAAGAGTCTGAGGCCTCCACCTCTCATAGTTTGATCCGTGATCAGTTCAAGGGAAAAATACCATATGGAAACCCTAAGCCCATCTTAGAAATGAACTTTCCAATCTCACTGAACCTACTTATGGGAAGGAGGTCATGAATGCACCACTAAATATCCCTAAATTGTTAGACTTTATGGCCTCACAAACAAATACAACTATAACCGCCCGATTGACTGGAGATCCTGAATTGTTTGAAGTGATGAGAGCTCTCCTTAATGGAGAACTCAATGTCAGATTACCACAATTTTTGTTGACATACATAAGGCACACCCCCAATATACCAAGGAGACACCTCATGTTGTACCTGAATCATTACTCCTAGTGGAAGAAGAAAATGCCAAATCTATGGTTAAAATTCCACTTAACAAACTAGGACAATACTTTGAATGTGATGAGTCTAACACTTACTGCCAAGGGCATCACAGTAATGGGAGTCCTAGATGGTGGTGCAAGAGAGCATAATCACAAAGAAATGCCATGGAGAAGATGGCCAAGCCACATCTAGAAGTCTGAGACATCATTGTCAAGATGGCTGACGTGCAAACCTCTTAGGATGCTACGAGATTTAAAGATCAAGGTTCACAAACATAGGGTTAAACATACCTTAATTATTATGTATGTTTCCAAACAACAAGAATCATATAAAATGATCTTAGGATGCCCATTCATGAGAGAAGCAAAGATGGTACATGACTGGTCTAAGAACCATGTCTACCTCCAATTCAATGATTCCATCATCGGGGTTGATCTTGTGACTAGCCGTGTACATCCTATGGGTAGTGGAGAATTTGCAAACCGTTCAGACACCACCACTTATTCAGTTCCATTGCAATACTGGTATACTTGGAGATAAGAGACTGATACAGGGAAGGATATAGCCCACAAGGATGCTGACAAACAAGCTATTGAGCCTGAGGATGATCTAAATTGGATACAGATGATGGCCACAATTGATATAGCTGGGAACTCAAAGGATCTACATGGGTTGTGATGAGCTCCCTAACGTTGTGTCTCTATGAGTGATTCATATGGAAAGGGCTGCTCAAAAGAAGACCCAAGCCCAAGAGGAGGCAAGGGAAAAACGAGCTAAACTGCAAAAATGACAAGAAGAAAACCTTAAACCTACTGCACAAGCCTTTGGGGAGAGGTTAAAGAAGACACAAAGGAGCACATAGCACCTCTATATGGACATCCATTTAATTGCCTAGCCCTTATGGTAAAGTGCTTTATAATGCATTACTTTATACGGGGGCTATTCACAATCTAATTTCCTTCAATGCATGGAACTAGTTGGGAAAACCCCAACTCGTGATACCTTCTTAAAGGTGAAAGGTATACATGGGAGACTTCCTGGTTATGCCTGCCAGAACATTACTTGAACTAGTATACTTGGTTGTACATGGATGAAGGTTGCAGGATGTATGATTGACTGGTCGTACATGGATGAAGGCACATCAAGGGATAATTGGAGGCCAGTTTTTTGGAGAGGTTACAGGACGAGAAGTGTTTTAAGCAGTATTGTGGTGGCCGACATCATTGAAAGATACCGACAAGATTGCAAAGGAGTGACATGTGCCAAAGGCTAGGGCAACCAAATGATTCAGACAGAATCCCTCACACCCTGATACTGCCATTTAAGCCATTATAGAAATAGGGTCTAGAATTTATAGGCCCATTCAAGCTAGTAGCTTAAAGAATGGGGAAGAAATATATATTGGTGGCTACAGATTACTGGATGAAGTGTGGGTAGAAGCTAAAGCTTTGAAAGATTGAAAGACATCGTCAGTGGCAAAGTTTTTGTACAAAACTATCATGACAAGATTTGGATCCCCAATCGAGATAATCGAAGATCGAGGAAGCCACTTCCTCAATGAAGTAATCAAGAAGCTGATAGAGTAACATACGATCATAGATAAGAAATTGATAGTCAGGCTAATGGTCAGGTAGAATCCACAAATAGAATCCTGAAAGGAATTTTGGTCAAGGCGGTAAATGAAAACAAGATAGACTGGGACACAAAGTTGCATTTTGCATTATATGGGCATTCATAATAACAGTTTATAAGAATACAACATAACCTATGCCATTCAGCATGGTGTATGGACTGGAAGCAATAGTGCCCATGGAGTTCCTCACGCAAAGCCTCAGGATAGCCATGGTAGAAAGACTCTCTTCGGAAGAGTCATAACTGCACAAAATTGAGCAACTCCTTCAACTGGATGAAAAGACTTTGTATAGTGAATGGACAATTGAGATTGTGTAGAAAAGAAGAAAGCTCCAGGTGGATAGGAACATAAAATTCAGAATCTTCAAGGAAGGAGATGCGATCTTGCAAGCAAGCAGAGGTGGAATCGACAGGAATGTAGAGATGCACAAGGAGAATGAATAGTTACGTCAGCAAGTGGAGTGCAAAATGAGATTCACCATCTTGAAGGGAGAGGGAAAGAAGCTTGCAGCAGCTGAAATAGATGGAAAAGGAAAGGAGATTGTGCTGTGTGGATTGGCTCTATACTAGACCTTATCCCGAAAAAAGCATATCTAGGTAGCCATAAAGAAATTTGAGGAGAAAGCAAACAATGAAACAACTCTACATGTCCAGATAGAGGAACTAGAAGCTCTCATTGAAGAATACAAAGAACAATAAAAGTAGGATGGCAAGACCATTAAGGCATTTAAGAAAGAGGTAGAAGCAGCCACACCCATACGGGTGACCAGGGGCAAAGGAGGAAATATGGGTATCAATGAGCTAAACGTGGCATTAACAAAATGAAAAACGATGAAATTAAGAAAAAAGCCCAGCATATGGATGCCATGAAAAAGGCCCACGTTGAGGAAATGCAGTCCAAAGACAAGATGGTTTAGGACTTCCAAAGCTTGGCTATGAGACCTCCTAGAAGAGAATAGGGCAGCTCTCCACCCAATCGCCAGATATAGCCCTAGCCGGCTGACTATAGCCCTGATCATCCACACTAGTCCAAACGCCCCTGAACCACCCAACTCCCCCTAATCTTACCCTTGTCCTGACATTACTCCCCCATTTTGGAAGAGTTTTTATCCTCAAAAACAAAGGTACGGTATTGGGTCTTGAGAGTACTAATGTCCTCCCAAGTTGAACCTTCTTCTAGTCTATCCTTCCACTTGACTAGAAATTGTTGTCTAATTCTATGATGAGTTTGCTTCTCTTGAAAATCTAAGATGTGCTCTGGCTTGTGGGGTAAAACCGGAGGCTCAATCAAATCTACAAAAACACATGTATCCACCACATTAGCATCTTCACCTAGACATTTTCGCAGATGACTCCTAGTGAAACATTTCCTTCTTGATAATCCACTTTTTCACTTTCAATAAGAGAAGGAAACTCGGTCATGACCTAAGATAAAAAGACAAGCACTCGATTATGATGGATTATGGCTTGTATGCTTGTGAAGAATAAAAGGAATATTCACAACAAGTTGAGCCAAACGGTTAGGAATATTCACAACAAGCTGAGCCAAATGGTTAGGAATATTCACAACAAGAACGGTTAGCGAGTGGTAACTTTTAACACTTCTACTACCAAAAAACAAATAGTGCTTGTCCTTAATCAAACACAAAATCTTTAATCAATATCAATTAATGCCTCTACTAAAAACATGTCCTCTTCTCCATACGTGTATAGTAGAGCAATCATGAGATTACCATCATAACCCTCTTGTACTATGTGAGCTTCCAAAGCAAAACCTACACAATAAATGTGAGTAGTTATATACTTGAACTTTCAAGACCCTCACAAGTTGTACTCATTCACAATTTCATAAGATAGTAGAAAAAGCAAGAAAGGGTAGAGGCACTTATCATCGACGAGGTCAAGCATTGAATATGGAGCTTGAATGTTTGACCCAAATCAGAAATGATTTACCTCACACCATTAATGGAGTGTTCAGTAGGGGTATGGCAATGTAAATTAAGCACTTTGTATTCTTGACCATCCCAATAAACAGAGTCTCCATCTTCTAACCACACAAGCTGCAGCTCAAAAAATCAAAAAATCATGAAAAACTGGGTGAACCTTGGAATGTTTTGGCAGAGCTAACTTGTAGGCAACTTCACCTACACGCTTAAGTATTATGAAAGGTCCACAATACCTAGGCGACAACTTTGGCACTTTGTTTGTCCTCAAAGTTTTCAAACTCAGGGGAACCTTGAGAGATACTTGGTCACCTTTTTCAAACGTGACCACTTTGTGGTCTTCGTCCGCATAATGCTTGTAAACGATCTTGGGCTCGTTTAACATTTTCCTTAGCGATCTTCAGCATATCATTATGATCTTGCAAAAAAACTTTAACCTTTTGAAATATTTCAGTAGCTAACCCCACAACTAATGGGGATCGAGTTTGAAAACCATACATAAGCATGAAAGGACTAAAGCCCATAGTGACATGCTTCGCACTATTATAGAAAAATTCTAAAATTGGTAAGTAATCTTCCCAATTGGTTTGCTGTTTACTCACATGTGCTCTTAGCATATGTGAGTACTTGGTTTGCCGTTTACTCACATGTGCTCTTAGCATATCCTTGAGTACTTGGTTGACCCTTTTTGTCAGACCATCAGTCTAGGGGTGGTCAGCAGTGCTCATACTTAGCATTGTGTCAAACCTTTTGAACACTACTCGCCCCACAGAAGTGACTATTACACTTCTGATCTCTATCACTGACTATATTGGCTAGTAGCCCATAGAGTCGATAGATATTCTCAATGAAAATCCAAGATAACTCTAGCATTTTCACCATGGTTTTAGTTGGAATAAATCGAGACATCTTGGTCAACTTGTCTACTACAACCCAAATGGCATCATGGCCTCTGCTAGCTGTAGGTAGACCTACAATAAAATCCATAGAGATGCTTTCCAACTTACTATCAGGGATCTCTAAGGGTTGTAATAGCCTGCCTATCTTAAGATGCTCAGTCTTATTGACTTGGCATTTTTGACAATACAAAACATATTCTTGGACGTCCTTGTGAAGTCTAGGCCAATAGAATTTCCTTCTTACTAAGGCATAGGTCTTACTAATTCCAAGATGACTGGCACTTGGACAATCATGACACCCATAAAGCATTTGGAGCCTAATGTATGAGTTTGAGGGTACACATACTCTTCCTTTGTGTAAAAAATACCCATTATTGATGGAAAAATGCTTCCAAAGATTAAGCTCGTAGATGTGGAACTATCATCTTCACTCGCTACTACGGATCCCTATATTTAACAAATTTCCACACCTTTGCATATGACTAATCATGTTCGCACTTTCCTTTGAGTGAATCTAAAAATTCACTTATCAACTCCATGAAACTCAATGAGTTGACTTGAGGCATGCAACTTAAGGCATCAGCCCCATGACATTTTATCGGCCCTTGCGATACCTTAATTGAAAGTCAAATTCTTGGAGGATTTCTACCCAGCAAGCTTTACAACCTTTCAAATTAATTTGAGTTGTCAACCATTTGATGCTATCATGATCAAAGACAATCTCAAACTTAGCACGGTAGAGATAATGTCTCCACCTCTCCCGAGAGCATAAATGATGTCATAAAGCTCACGCTCATAGGCATAATAATTCCGCTGAGCTCTATCCAACTTCTTGCTCTCAAAAGTTACTGGTCTTCCTCCTTGAAGAAGCACAATGCCAATTGCATGGTCACTAGCATCCGTTTTCAACCACAAACAGTTGATTCGGATCTACTATTGCCAACACAGGTGCGGTAGCTATGGAAACCTTAAGACGATCGAAACTTTGCTGTTGGTCATCACCCCAAACGAAGTTGTGACCCTTAGATTTTAATTGGTTCGTCATTGGAACCACTAACTTAGCATTATCTTGGATGAATTTATGATAGAACCCTACCAACCCAAGGAAGATTTGTAATTCCTCTAGATTGGTTGGATGAGGCCACTTAAGGATTGATTCTACCTTCGCAGAATCCATATGAATTCATTTTGCCTTAGCAAATCAAATACTAATCATAAGTGTTGCAAATGCTCTTCCTCGGTGCGGCTAAAGATCAAAATATCATCAAGAAATACTACAATGAATCGACCAAGATACGGGCATAACACACTATCCAAAGTGTCATAAACGTAGCTAGAGCATTAGCTAGACAAACGACAAAACTAAAAACTCATAATGCCCAAATCTGGTACAAAAAACTGTCTTAGATACATCCTCCATGTGGATGCAAACTTGACGATAGCATGATCTTAAGTCAATCTTGCTAAATATCGGACACCTTGTAGTTGATCAAAAAGCTCATCAACTCGTGATTAACGAATACTTATGCTTTATCGTGATTGCATTAAAATCACAATAGTCCATGCACAAACACATAGATCCATATTTTTTCTTCACCAATAAAATTGGTGATGCCCTTGGAAAATTTCTAGGCCTAATGAAGCCCCTAGCAAGGTAGTCAGTAAACTAATGCTGTACCTCCCTAGCTTCACTAGCGCTAAGCCGATATACGAAGGCTTGCAAATTGGTTTAGCATCCTTGAGAACTTTAATGGCATGCTAGAAATTGTGCTCAGGGGGGCAAACTAGACGGCAAGTTTCTTGGAAACACATCACAAAATTCAAGCAAAAGACTTTGTAAAGAATTAGAAACTTGTTGAGTGAGCTTAGGAAAAATTTGAGCTTGTTGTTCACATATGATGGAATTGAGAGATTTAATACACTACAAATCATGAAGAGAAGTATCACTTTCCGTAACCTTGGTAGAGATAAAAAAACTAGAATTAAAATCACCACCACTAGCATCATCATGAGACAAAATTGAAGGAAACATGTAACACAAAAAGAGATTTTCTATTTCATGAGCATGTACAAGGCGGACCACTTCAGTAGAACAAATGAGTGATTGGAGATGGGGGCACATCGCACTCACCTTGCAAACGAACTTGTTTACAATTGACCTCAAAATCAAAAGTACTATCTAGATAACTATGAGAAAGAGATGGTTCTAAATGAAACAACCATTCATGACCCAAAATAACATTAGCTCTAGTAATATACATAACCTAAAAATCTAAGTGCATTTCATGTCCCTGAATAATGAGTGGTACTTGCTTAACCACGCATCCTATACATGCTTATCATTCCCATTAGCAAGAAGTACCATGTATTCATGATCACTAGGGCTTTGTGGCAATTTTACACTTTTAACCAAGTGATAATTCAGAAAGTTATGTGTAGCCCCATCGTGAATCATGACACGAACTCTTCGTCTATTGATGTGTCCATGCATCAAACCAAATCATTAGGCACGAAAGATGGTACCCACATCGTAGAGGTTACAAAACACTCATGCGTAGCATCGGTATGGCATACTTGAACTTCAAAAGACTTTTGAGAATCCTCAAGTGGCAAGACTTGCACCATGTGTACTGCCTTACCATCGCCCTTATCGACATCCTTGCCACATGATTCTTTGGACAATTCTGTTTATCGTGATCACCAGCCATGCAAATAAAACATAATTTTCCCTTTTTAGCTTGCTCATAATCTTATGGAGACAAAACTAGTCAAAATGGGAAGCATCTTCACTTGATCATGCACGAAGCTATGTGCTCCCCTCTGTCCATGCATGCCTGCGCCATTTTCCCCTCCTCTTCATGTCGCAGCACCTCTCGCCCGTCTTCTTTTGCCCCCCCGTGCTTCCCCCCTAGTTTTCACCACTCTCCTCCCCCCTTCCTTATGCAACTTTGCTTCTCTCCCCTGCCCGCCTTTCTGCCCTTTTGCACCTCTGTCCACCCATCTGCACCCCTGTCCACCCCTTCTGCGCCCTCTATCTGCTCCCGTCCTTTGCCATCTGTTTGCACCCTTCCCCCTAGCCCTTGCTCCCGCCTACTACCCCCCTTTTTTTGTTCTCTCCTGCCCACCCCCCTCTGTTCTTTTGCTTGTTGCCCCCCCTTTTTGCCTTCTTCCTCTTGTGCCCGCTTGAGCCTTCCCCTCCCCTTCCTCTCCACCTCCTCCCCTCTTTTATTGTTCCCTTTTCTTCCTTCCCCTTTTTTCGTACCCTTTTTCTTCCGATTCCTGCAAGTTTGTTTTAGGTCTTCGGGGTGCTTTATTTGGCAAGTCTTGGCCTTTTTTTGGTCTTTCCCTCCTCCATGACAGCCGCTCTATCATCCCCGACCGAGGCCATCACTGCTGGCTTATCTTTTTCCAATGCAGACCTTCAGATCCTTGCCATGAGACTGCACTAGAGGCCTCCACCCTAGTTTGCAAGATTGTCGGTAGCCACACTGCATATGGCCAACTCAAGGATCTTCTTCAAGCTAGCCTCCTAGTAGTAGGTGCGCCTGCAAAGATGGCATGCATTCATCCTTTGGGGCATGGCTACTACTAGGTTGAGTTTGACTCACCAAACAACGACATCTAATCTTGTCATGTAGCTGAGCCCTGTTGCATTGCATACGGCCCAAGCCTTCTTTGCATGGTGGTAGCATGGCTTTAACCCGACATCTGAGCCTCTCGCTAGAGTTTTAGGCTTTCCCATGACAGTTTGCTTTCTAGGCCTCAGGAAGGAATACCTTCCTCTTCTCCCGATAATAGTGGTGCCATCGGGAGAGTGATGGAATCTCGGGCATGGATCTGGTTGATTGGCCTTACTGGTCCTCAACGGATGAGTCCATGGCTCTTTTATATAGATCTGTTGGTTGATCTTGCTGATCTTTAATGGAGAGTCCATCTAGATTTTTATAAGTAAATATATTTCCGGGTACTATGAGCTAAGAACTATTGAAAAGGCCCCTGATTGGATATGTGGTGAGCGTTCTAGTTGCCAATGATGCCATATGTACACCGATGAAGGAATGATTGGAAATTAGAATTCAACCGGATATTTTGGAGGATTATGATCAGTGATACTATGGTTTCATTAAAAGATTGTTTTAAAGACAGCTGAATCTGTGAAACAGGCAATTTCATATTGGGTGTGTAAGTGGTGTGACTATCTTGAAGTTTGCTTGAAGCGCCAGCTACTAGGGGGCCAGGGAAATCTTTTCCCTGGTACCCGAGACAAAACATAACCAAATTCCTAAATGGATCCTATCACTACAGTGGTTGGGAGGTTGGCTAAACCCATGGGATTGGATGGGGTTAGGCTGGACTGATGGATCCCTAAAATGAGACTCAATTCTGTTATGGTACGATAGATGAAGTAAATCTTAGGGTAGTCTTTGTTCTATGGAAAAGAATCAACGGATGTGCCTCTTGATGAGGAAAAAAGCGTTGGTCTCTATGATCCAAGTGCAAGTCTTTTCCTTGATCTGATCATGTGACTTACGGGTCGGTCGGATCAGTTTGGTTAGTTAAGGCTCTTGACTACGTTGAAGCGCCAGCTAGGGGGCCTAGGAACTCTTTTCCCTGGTACCCGAGACAAAACATAACCAAATTCCTAAATGGATTCTATCACTACAGTGGCTGGGCGGTTGGCTAAACCCATGGGATTGGATGGGGACTGATGTGATGGGATTGGATGGGGTTAGGCAGTACTGATGGATCCCTAAAATGAGACTCAATTCTGTTATGGTACGATAGATGAAGTAAATCCTGGATAGTCTTTGTTCTATGGAAAAGAATCAACGAATGTGCCTCTTGATAAAGCGTTGGTCTCTATGATCCAAGTGCAAGTCTTTTCCTTGATCTGATCATGTGACTTACGGGTTCGGTCGGATCAGTTTGGTTAGTTAAGGCTCTTGACTACGTTAGAATAAAACAATGTTGAGGAATCGCTTGTGCTTTTTGGGCGAGGGAAGTTTTTTTGAGTTCGGTTTTTGGAAGATAAGGCTCTTGACTACGTTAGAATAAAACAATGTGGAGGAATCGCCCATGCTTTCTAGGCGAGGGAAGTTTTTTCGAGTTCGGTATTTGGAAGAACCGAGGGATTAGTCTCTTATCCGGATATCTGTGGGCGAGGCCCCGATTGAGAGACTCTGCTCTGTGCAAGAAGTGCTACTTCCGCTGCTAGCACCCCCGATTTTGTTGCGCGGAGGGGGCAGGAATCTTTCAGCTGGTATCAGAGTGAATTGCCTAAAGTGGATCAACCAAGAAGCAAGAAATGTCAAGAATTTATGAAGTACCAGTAAAAGATTGTAATTATGTGATGAAATTCATACAAATTGATATTCAAAATAAAAATTCAATAATAAGTAATTGGGTCTTCAGATGGAAGTACCGCAATTGTATGGAATCCCTGACTTGCTTGAGGCCTAGATATGATGGTATTTACTTTATAACTCCAAGGACCATGACTACCCGTATATACCGTGGGTATATCTGCATCTCTACTGACAATATATACGAGTAAATCTAAGACCTTGAAGTTATAAGCAAAAATTGTTGAGATATCGAGCTCATCTAGTGAGGCGGTGGACACTTGATGACCCACCTAGGGGATAGGCCCCACACTTACACCACTGGCATGGTTGGTGAGATCATGGGTGATATGCGGCCAGTGGGATGATAGGCTATGTGACAGCCATTGTAGAGAATGGCATAGTTATAGCGCCAGCTCATTTAGTTGGATTCACACTATAGAGAACCCTAGTATATGTATTTGGTTGAGTACCTTTTCATATTGTGTGTACTCTTATCTTTGTATATGGTGTGTTGAGTGTTGTGTGAAGAAGAAGATTTTCAGCCTCTCACCTTGTGCGTTCTCTTTTAGGGTTTTGTGAGTGTGTGTGTGTTTGGGACATCATAGCATAGCGGAGGCTACACTCCAACCCACACACTTGTCAATCCGTGAATGCAACCCGGTTAGCGCATAGAGGCTATCCCGAATGGGAGAAGATGAGTTAACCACACACTAATGACTTCTAGACCTACTCAATCCTTCTTCAACACTCAAGCAATCAATCTAACATAATCAAAGCATCAAGATTAGGCTACACTTAAGCATAAAAATGCAACTTATGCAAAGAACCTAACATGCAAAGAGCTATCACACAAGCCTCAACTACACATCATTTCATGCACAAGCTTCATCACATGCACTCTACAACTCACAAATCAAAACATCATTAAGAAATCTAGATTAGCAAGTGTGTAGACCAAAACCTCATATCATTGAAAATGTAAAGAATAGAGAGTACAAGATTGAAGCATGAATGGAGATGGAGAGCCTTGGGAGAGCACTTGAGATGGAGCTATGGAGCAAGCTCTCTCTATGAGCCTCTCAACCAAATGACCAAAGAGTCCTCTCTAGCTCTCAAATGGGCCACCTTTTATACAAAAATTCTAGAACTCCCAAAAGTTCCCATGTGGGATTATTGTCAAGCCCTCTCCCACATTCATCTACAACTTTGAACTCTTTTCAAGAGCCCTAAGTGTCTTTTTTGTTGCATCCTTGTATTGATCTTCATTCGTCATGCAACACTCCCCCCTTCCTATTTTGCGCACGTCCTCGAGCGCGGTAGTGGCAAGAGCTGCAACAAAAAAACAATGGATACATTAAAGTCTTTTATTGAAAAAAAGGAAAAGAAAAGAAAAACCAGCAATGATAATTTCACACGTGAGCATACAAGTGCAAGGCTGATTAAAGTTTTAATGAGTACTAAAATAGGTGAGTAAAGACTAGTCAAAGTGAGACTTACGTGGTAGATAGTGCTATGCAAAGGCAAGTGTGCTTTGTACACCGCCGGTTATGACCGCAGTCTCAATGTCCTACAAGTATGTAAGTTATTCCTAAGTGGCAAACCTACTCCTAAATATGAGCAAAGGTGATTGGAACTCAATTTTTTTTTCTCTTTTTTTTTTCTTTTTGATGTGTGTGTAGAAGGTGATAAAGATTAAGGTTCCATCCCAAAGAGACCCAAGCAATGGCCAAGAGACCTCCGCCAAGAGAATCTAAAGACCGCTAAGTATCTCAAGGGTGACAGACCCTGTTTCTTTCTTTTATGACCTAAGGAGTACCCCATGAAGATGAGGGCATCGGTCTCGAGGGCCCATAGTGTACCCCAGAGTCCTACCAACATCCATCAAGGCGATAGATTCCTCAAAGGTCTTTTTCTGAAGCTTTTAGACATCAGTGTTCACCCCATAGAAACCAAGGCATCGGCCCCAAGGTGCTAAGACAACCCCAGGTCCTACCAAGCATTTCTCATGGCTGTAGACACGTCATGTCTCAATTTACTTTGTACATATTTTTTTTTTAGGGTATTATTTTTTTTAAAATTATTATTACTCCTAGCACCTAGCTCATATCTAGGAGGTAGCTACCACTAGGGATAACTAATATACCTTGAAAGCATAAGAACTTGGCATATTCCCTTGGTATATATCCTACACTGTCTTTAGATAGAAATATCTTTTGCTAAGTCTTCTAAGAGTCTAGAATTCACTCACCATATTTTAACAACTAATCAAAAACTTAAACCAGCCAACATTGTGTGAACATGCAAACCATATATTCGAAAGATAAGAGCACATAAAGAAATAAAGATTAAGATTTGAATACACCTGTTGTAGTGCCCTGTTGATGTTGTTCGTTTGCATTGATGCATTGCTGAGTGCAGATTGCTCCTTTTGATCTTTGTAGGCGTAGCATGTCTCCCCCCTTCCTAATTTGTGTGCACGATAGGTGGACTATTGGGGCGTGTTTGATGCTCTTGTTTTTTTATGGAGATCTCTGTAAAATTTTTATTAACAAACAAGAAAAGAAAAGAAAAGAATAAAATTTACCTTTGGTGCCAAACACCGAATATAGCCGAGGGGAAAAACCCAATGGGAGAAAAGTGCCCTGGCTTGTCGATCTTATTGTGGAGTCGTTGAACTTACCCTTGCGCTGGTGGTGGATCCGTGTCCTCGTCTGCTGGAAAGATGGTATCAATTTCCTCAGGATGCAGAGACAACCCCTCACAAAAACCGGCCGCTGGAGAAGGTGGTAGAGGAAGGAGTGCTTCCTCACTAAAATATGGCATTGGTTCTATGGGAAGGTTAATCAGACAGTTTTGATTTTGGAACTGCGCAATATAGGTACTCATATTTATCCAATATTGACATGTTGAGGCTTGGGGAAGGAGGGCTTGCAAGATCGGTGGTTGCAAGTCATTTAAGCTTGTATCCCTCCATTGTTGTGCTTGAACCTCCTCATGTAATCTACGTTGATTTGGTCCTCTCTTTGGTATTCTCACATTAAGAAGATTATGGCGTTGGGGTGTAATTCCCACAATTTGCTTCATTAAGCCCGTGCCATATCGTCTAAAGTAAGAGCGGCATATCCAACAAATATGTGAAGCTTCTCCTAATACGAGCCGTGCACACTCTTGACAATATGGAAATGGGTGATGCTGTTGATAGAATAACGTGACAAAGTGATGCCCACAGCAATTTTCACCTAAGGGAGCATAGAAGTACCTAGAATGTGTTTGAAACGGAGGAGCACTATAACCCCCGCGATGATCAGGTCGAGTACTATCGGGGTCAATGCATGGTGGACATGTATCTCGCCAAATATCCATCAGGAGTTATCTGGACGTAGAACAATGAAATTTAGAACACTCATATCCATCATGACAATTCCAATCAAAAACAAGATTATCTCAAAGAGAACACATCTTCTAAAGGCATAAGGAACTACATTATTCAAACATTGATTTACCAAAGAGCTTTAATTATAATGTTAATGCCTTATCTTTAGTTTTTGGTATATCCTTTTTAAGAGGTGGAAACTTTAGCAATTGTCTTGGAATTTGAGCAAGATAAGAGGATTTAGGCATTGAAATGCTAGAATCTATGCTCAAATGAGACTCATTTGGACTTGTCGTAGGTACACAAGTTGATGGTTGAATTGTGTAACAAGGAGAAATCGGGACAACCGGTGTTTCAATACATGTTTTAGGAAGATCAACACAAGTAGTTTTGTAGGTGCTATCACAGCCACCTTTCCTTTCTTGAAGAGTTTGTGTTGATTTCTTTTGCACCCACTGATATGGAAAATCAAGGGTGGCTTTTGGAATCTTTCTGAAACACTCTTTTACCCCTGCCAAAGCATGGCATTTTGGAAGCCAAATTGCTGTTGCACCCTCATAATAGCCTTGTGCTTTAAGAACATGTTTTGGGACCCATCGAGTAACAATCCGAGGTTTAGGCTTGGAAATGATGTGCTTCTTAAGAGGCTTAGCAACTGGACTAGATGGTACAAGTTTGTACGCATCTTTGGGTAGCCCGGCCTTCTTTGAGCAGCAACTAGAGTAGTTGGAACATGCCAGCCATGGCCCTCACTTGAGTACTCATCAATTATCCACATCATCTGTTTTGGAGCTTCAAGAGCAGATTTTGATTGTGGGTTGGGTAAGGTAGAAACATTACCCCTTTGACACGATAAAGCTCGTGGAGTAGCAGATCCCAAGATGCAATCAGAATCAATTTGCAACTTGTATTGTCTATTCTTCCAATCTAATGAGCAATTGGTAGCACTTAACCACGATCTACCGAGAACAACCTCTACTACTGCCTTGGACTTACGTGCCACATAAAAGGGCACTGACATCTGGTGATCCTGAATGGTCATCATAATGACACATTTTCCCTCTATAGGGTTATCTTCTCCGGAGAAGCTTCGTAGGTCCACAAGAATTTGCACAAGTGGTGGTTTACCCAAGGCTATCCAGGTGTCAAACGAGAGAACATTATAATCTGCACCAGAGTCAATTAAGGCAGAGACAAAGTAGGTAGTCTCATGAAGATGAAGGCACACTTGAATATTGAATGGTTCGACATATGGCTCATCAGTAGCCAACTGTATGGCTAACATAGAAGCTTTGCGACGCTCCTTGGCTTTTGCAACTCTAGCTTTAGCCTCCTCTTGAGCCTGACGTTTAAGTAGGTCAAGTGCTTCTTTCCGTGTTTGTGCAGCATGCATCTGTTGAAGCATGGCTTCAGTTAATGGTTCATTGTATTTCTTGAGACAACTTCCATTAATGAAGTTAGGCATTTGCTCACCGTCTAGTGTCTCTAAACGCACTGCACCACTTGTTGGAGTAAGCTCATTAATCACAAATGGTCCTAGGCCACGTTTCTTGAGCTTTCTCTTATGCTTCTTAAGTGTGTACAAGAGCACCAGGTCTCCTTTTTTGAATCGGCCAGTTGTTACATTTCTATCATACCATTGCTTTTGTCTCCTCTTCTCGGCATACATCCCCATTACCGCTAATAAGCGGGTCTCATCAAGCTTTTCCAATTCGTCAACACGTTGTGAAAGCTCATGACCAGTCCAATCCAATTGTTTAGCTACTCGTAGAGTAGGTACAAGAAATTCAATGGGAAGAATTGCATCTAGCCCAAAAGCAAGTTCAAATGGGGTTGTGCCCATAGATGTTTTATAGGCTGTCCTATATGCCCAGAGAACTGAGTGCAACTTTTGCTCCCAATCAGTCCTATGTCCCTCAACAATCTTTGTGAGTGCTGTGCAGAGAATCTTGTTAGTACTCTCGGCTTGTCCATTGGTCTGGAGATGATAGGGTGCAGAACGAGGGTGCAGAACGCTTGTGAATTACCATAAATTCTTGAAGCAAAAATTCTATGACTTCATTTACAAAGTGTACACCTTGATCACTAACGATCTCAATAGGTAAGCCATATCGTGTAAACACGTACTCATACAAGAACTTGGCTGTGGTTCTGGCATCATTCTTGACTGCTGCCTTTGCCTCTACCCATTTGGTCAAATAGTCGGTTGCGACTATAATATATTTTGCATGCGTGTTACGAGCTGGAGGTTTAATGGGACCGACAAAATCAATACCCCATTTTGCAAAAGCACGTGTGCTTAACATAGGCCGCAATGGCATATTGTCCTTTGTGATGGGAGGTTTGGTCCTTTGACAATCGTCACAACGTTTCACATATTCTTCGGCATCCATTTGTAAGGTTGGCCACCAAAGCCCAGACCACCTAATCAACTTAGCTGTGGTATTGCTAGAAAAGTGTCCACCCCCAACACCTGCATGTGCATGAGTTAAGATTTTCAGATAGTCAGCTTCACATACACACATGCGTAAGTTGCCATCCTTGCCCCTCTTGTAGAGTTGGCCCTCTATTAGCATATAGTTTGCCGCTTCAATTTTAATAGCCTGCTTTCGATGTTTAGGAATTGTTTGATCCGTATGACCATGCTGAAGGTAGTCCACAATATACTTACTCCAACTTGGTGTAGTTGAAATTTGGAATAATGTGACATTATGAATTGGCTTCTGAATTTTACATGAAGCACAGTTACGAACAAATGTTTCAGCATCTGCATGCATGGTAGGCCACCATTGCCCATCCTGAGAGATACGTCGCACACAAGTAGTAGCTGATGCATGGATTCCATCGATACCTGCATGTGCCCATTCCAAGATCTCCTCATATTGGTCGGGGTTAGGTATAAGCCTCAACACTCCATCATTACCCTGACGATATAATCTCCCTGAGATTAAATTGAATGGTCGCCATAGGTCCACATTAGGACCCGCTAGTTGTATTTGCCCACTTGTCAAAATTTCTAAAATGGATTCAGACCATCTAGGAGCTGTCTCTACAAGGAAAAGTGTTGAATCTAACATATCATCATCCACACCCACAGGAGCTTCGCCAGAGGTGATTCGAGACAAATGATCTGCCCTTAGATGAGTTGTTCCTTTTCGAACTGCCACTTCAAAATCAAACTCAAGAAGGATGATAAACCACCTTACTATCCTTCCAGTTGCACAAGGCTTATTCACCAAATATAGCAATGCTTGATGGTCCACAAAAAATATGAATTTGTTTGCCAAAAGGTAATGGCGAAACTTTTTCACTGCATATATCATGGACAATCCTTCTCTTTCTGTTGTGGTGTAATTCTTCTCAGCATTGTTCAACTGTCGACTAGCATATGAGATTGGGAAATCCTTATTGTGTTCTCCCGATTGAGCCAAAATACATCCAATTGCAAAGTTGGAAGCATCAATATGGACATGGAAGATTTGGTTCCAATCTGGTGCCCGTAAGATGGGTGCAGTCACTAATGCTTGCTTCAACTTTTCAAAGGATTCCTCACACTCATCAGTCCAATTAAACTTTACAAGAAGAGCATATAATGGTCTGGCTAGGACAGCATACATGTAGATGAATCTACGGTAATAGCCACAATGTCCCATGAATGTTTGTACCCCTTTAGGGTTGATAGGCCAAGGTAATGAGACAATGACATCAATTTTATCCATATCTGTTGAAATCCCATTGCGAGAAACAATATGGCCCAAAATTTTCCCTTGTCTTACCATGAATTTACACTTGTCAGGATTCAAGCATATACGATAAAGTTGACACTTTTGAAACACAAGTCTCAGGTGTTCTATATGATCATCACGCTCTTGTGAGTGAACACATAAATCATCCATGAAAATCTCAAGAAATTGCCTAAGGTACTCCTTGAATACATGACTCATTAACCGCTGAAAGATTGCTGGTGCATTTGTTAGACCAAATGGCATAACACGATAGGCAAAGATGCCATCTTCAGTAGCAAAGGCTATCTTGTGTTGATCCTTTGGATCAATTGACACTTGATTGTACCCCGAGAATCCATCCAAGAAACTATATGCCTTTTTCCCTGCAACTCGTTCTAGAACATGATCCGTGATTGGAAGTGGGTAATGATCATGCACAGTAGCTGCATTTACCTTCTTGAGGTTTACACATACTCGAAGTTTTCCATTTTTCTTGGGCACCACTACAGTAGGGGAGACCCATTCAGTGTGTTCAATCTTCTAGATAAATTTTGCCTCTAAGAGCTTGTCTATTTCTTCCTTTATCTTCCGTGCAAAATTTTCATTGTAAGTATAAGGACGTTGCTTGGAGGGTTTTGCATCCTCTCGCAATGGTATTGTATGCTGACATATGCTTGGATCAACTCCTTTGAGGTCTTTATAACTCCAAGCAAAAACATCGCGATACTCCTTTATTGTTTGTATTAATAACTTCTCCTCATCTAAGGACAAGTCTGTGGCAATCCACACATAGCGAGGCTCTTCTCCTGGCTTAGCAATATCAATCTTTTTTGCATCTTCTGGACCATCGTATGAAACCCCTGGCACGCTTGGTTTTTGTCGCATGGGCTGTTGAAGAACAATCTTCCGATCTTGAAGAGTGTACTGTGTGAAATTGGGAGGAACATTGAGACCTTTTTCTTGTCCACTTGAGTCCACTCATTGAAGACCATGCAGTTTTGAGCTCTCCTTTGCTATCTTGCATCGGATTTTTTTGTTCAACCGTTGTCTTTGCACTTCCCACACTCTTTTTTGAATTGGTTTTAGACTTGAGTTTTGGTTTTTGTTTCTTCATTTTTTTACAATTTTTGCTAATAGTTGTTAGCTTTTCCCCTGCTTGGAATCCATCTGATCGTTTGACTTGGTCTTTGATACTATCTTGTGCTTGGACATAGTATAGATATCCGTTCTTTCCTGAGAAGTGAGGTGGTGGTCGAGAGTTTTCACTCTTAGACTCCTCCTTTTCTTTTTGTAGTCTCTCACATTGTTCACGCTCATCTTGTCTACGGATTCTTTTATGGCTCTTACAGCATTTACGTTTAGGTCTGCTTCGAGGGATCTCTACTTGAACCTCCCTTCCTCTCAAGAGTAGGCTTGCCTTTCCTAACTCTTCCTCAGGGATTGTCACATCATTATTAAAATCAGAGTCCCATCCATCTTCCTTATCAGCATCATTAGCAGATTCGAGTGTTAAGTCCTCTACTGAGACTTCCTCGACATGCATCGCTGTTGTGGATGTATCTCTATAGTACAAATCATCTAGAAGGGCACGTGGTTGTACCATTCGTATAGGAATAATGTCATATCCATCTGAGTCACAGAATTGAATTGGCTTCGGTAAAGCACATGTCGATAATGTTGCAAGGACATGACTCCATTCTAATGGATCAATTAAATGCTCAGGGAAGGGTTGTGGAATGTATGCCTCGTCTGATACACTTTGATTACCCTTAAGTCTCTCAGTGTTGAAATCCCTACATGAGGCTCCACACATCCATAGATCTTCTCGCCCATCTGACAATGTAACTCTTGAGCCCTCAGATGAAGCAGAATCAAACTCATCTATTGGAGACCTTGTTACATCACGATATGAGTGATTCCTTAGGTTGACCCTTGTGATGATAGAATCATGTCGGAGGTACAAATAATTGTATCCCCAATCTTGAATCATTTGAAATTGTCGCATGAATGGTCTACCCAATATCACTTCATAGTTTGGATGTTTTCCAAAATCCACTACTGCAAAGGTGTGCTCATATTCAATCCCACATGTGGTGACCAATATGTTCTCAAGCAGCCCAAGGGGATGTTCTAAGCTTCCATCTGCTAGCTGCAAGCGCATCTTGGTACTCCTAATAGCTGGTTTGCCCCACTTTTCCCAAATGGACCTTGTCACAATGCCCACTCCTGCGCCACTATCAAGTATTGCAGTTGAAGATGCTTTTCGCACTTCTAATGGGAGGGTAGCATTTCCCTGATCGTCTTCACAAAATTTTCCTACTTTGTTGATAGGAACTCGCATAACATGTTTTGTCTCAGGGTGTATAGTACACTCATGGTGACCCTTTTGTAGCAATACCTGCTCTGACAAACATGTGGCAATATCATTCCACAACTCAGGTCGAATTTTTATCAAATCAAGCAAAGGTAAGGTACAAGCCACTGGTGCTGTGACAAAATAGCTTGCACCATACTCATATCTTTCTCCTTTGTCAACCTTTTATGCATGGAGGGTATCCTCAAGGTTTGAGAACAGTTCTCATATTCTCCCAGATATGATGGTAAGGTTTTCATTGTATGCTTACTTCTAGGAGAAACAATTGTTTGAACTTCCTCCTGGATGCTTGGGCGTCCAAAGTTGTTTTCCGTGCCCCTGGTAAAATCCACCTCAGAGAATGGAGGCGAACTAATAGAAGACATGTTCTCATTAACTTTCTCATGAACTGCGGCCCATATCTCATTTTCCATGTCCTCATTAGCATCAATAACTTCATCATTGCATGGGAAGACAAGGCTAGGTGGTGGCAAATTACCCCCTTTCAATTGGGTATCAATTGGTGCAGACCTTTCGCTATGAGCTTGTGAAATGAGCTCACTTTTCATTTCCCGACTTGATGACACTTCCGGTATGGTTTCTAATGTTGGCTTAAGAGAGGTTGGGCCCCGAGGAATAGGTGGTGGTGGTCCCTCAAGCATTGACTGAGCTTCCCTAATGAGTTGCTGATGTACAGCTAGATTGATCTTCTCCTCACGAGGGTTTGGGTATTCTTGAAGCTTCTTGGGTAGCTCAGATAAAGCTGCAATGCGACTTCTATGAGCATCAATGATGGCCTCTAGAGTCTCATTCACTTTATCCACAAAAACAGAACCCCCAGAACTATCCTCAGTCGTACTAGCCTCATTTTGTTTAACACTAGGCCCAGGTTGAGGTTGATGTTCCTCATGCACTTCTTGGGATGTAAAAGTTTTATCCCTCATGTTTTGTTTTGAGGCTTCTTGAGAACCAGTGGATGTACTTTTAGTTTGCTTGTTTCGGTTCTTCTTCCTCCGAGTGGTTTTTTTTCTATTGGACTGTAGGGTCTTGTCCACTAGATTTGTCTTTGCATCCCTAGTTCGAGGTGTCTCATCAGTTTGTATTTCGGTATTTCGTGTCTGTGATCTAGTCATGACTCTAAGTGGCACGACATCCTCATTCTCAGATGAAGGTGGTGATGGAACTGCGCCTACAAGGTTGAGTGAGACCTTTGGTTGAGAGGTGCCTTCCTCATGTGGTTTCAGCAGACAGTCTTTTGGGAAGTGTTCTACACAACACCCTAGACAATATCTTTCAATTGGTGGAAACTGTTGTACTGTTGTATTGGATCGAGATGCTTGCCTTGAGCGATGTGGGCAATCATGAGCCCAATGGGGTTCTCCGCACTCATAATAGGGGCCCATTGGTTTGGTCTCTACTTTCCTTGGCTGCCATTGACCTGAGGGGCATGGAGTCCTAGGTTGGTAGCCGCCTAGCAACATTAAAGAGTTTTGTTCCCCTGGTTGAACGTCCAGTGCTGGGCCTTTCAAAGATATTTTCTTTGGATGAATATGATGCGTATTCCTCCTCCACATAGCCCGGGTTTATTAAGTCTCTACACATATTTGAATTGTCGTAGTCGACAACCCTCACAGGAGCAGTCCCTGGAGCAGGAGGTTGAGCACCAAGAACAGGTCGTGCTTGCTCTTGTGCCATCGGTGGCTTACGTTCAAAATTAGTATACTGTTGATACATTTGTGGAGCCACTCCACCCCTTGGCTGCTCACGTTCCTGTCTCATTCTCGCAATGCGAGTACATTCTTGTGTGGTATGGGTAAAGTTCCAAGCACAGGCTTGGCACCACTTTTTTGTGGGTTGGTTTGTGACTAGAGGAGAAAAGGTGTTACAATCCTCTGTTTTATGGTTACCGCCACATGCTCCACAAAGATGAGGACCTGTAGGAAGTACACTCCTCATTCTCTGCTGTTGTTGTTGTGGCTGCAAGGGTGGACGATAGGTCTGTCCCAATCTCCGTAGTACTAGGTTAGCTATCTGGTCTGGATTTACTAGCGCGCTAGACCCTGAACCTTGGTCATCTCCCCACTGATCTCTAGGTTTCACCTCTGGGCCAGAACCATCTTGGAATTTGAAGTTATCGGTGAAATCCATAGCATCATGGCAACACTCATTGAAATTTGTATGTTTCTTCGCATAGAGATGTGTGTGCAGTGTTGAATTTTTGAGTCCTTTTAAGAAGAGAGAAATTAATCGACTTTGGGCGGGCTTCTCATCTTCTGGGCAATGATTAATGTACTGCTTCATTCTATTTACACAGTCTCTAACACTCTCATTCTCGCCTTGCTTGAAAGAGTAGATGTGTGCTACCGTGTCATGTTGAATTCCCATCAAGGAAAAAGCAGCAATGAATCTCTCTTCCAAAACTCGTAAAGAAGATTTGTCGGAAGCCTCTAATGCCTGAAACCAAGCAAGGGCTTTTCCCTCAAGAGTGAGTCCAAATCCTTCAATTTGAGTATGCTTATCAGCCACTTGCTCAACTCAAACTGCTTGCCTAAATGCTGCTACATGGTCGTATGGATCTCCCGACCCTTCATACTTCTTTACCAGTTTCTGAAGAGTTGATGGCCTTACTTGTCTTGAATACTCATCATAGGGCCTACGGCCTCTCACTCTTAGTGGGAATTGTTCCTCTCTTTGGAAAGATGGTCCACATGCATCAAAAATTGGTGTGGGTACCCTATTACCAGCCTCACCAAATCCCTCCAAAGATCTTGTCACCCGCATTTCAGGAGGTGCATTAATGGGAGGCCGAGTTGGCTCCCCTACCCTCCGATTGTTATAGTGAGAAAGATGTTGGTGTGGTGTGACCTGTGGTCGCACATTTGGTGTAGGATGATATCTTGGTGCTAGAGTTGGGCTACTAGCAGTGGTCCACTTAGATGTTGAGGGTCCCTCTCTAGTGAACTCTCGTAGGGGAGGAGCAACAGTTTCTCCAAGAAAGGCTGTCTCTCCTGGTTTGGCTGTATTTGTTGAGAACACTTCCATGAATAATGGTTGTCCATTCCACGTGAGTTCCCGAATCTCTTTCCAATCTAAGGTTCGGTATTCATTGGCCCATTTATCAATTATTCTGTTCATGTGTGCTGCAAGCTTCTCAACTACCACCACATGAGCTAGAGGAAGATCCAGCTGTGGCAATCTAGTTGTGGCATAATATCCCTCTAACGAGTCCTTATAGACCTCTTGAAGTGGGTCATCCTGTAAGACCTTTGTCACTGGAATTTGTCGTACAAACTCCCATTGGTTTTACAGCCCCCTGATCCATTTTACTCTTGCCTTTCCTATCCCTTTTCAAATTTAGATCTACAAGAAGTAAATCATCTATGGATGGCTTTGAGGACTGGGCATTGGATGGTCCAGGCATGTCCGGCTCAATGAGCCAGTCATCTCTGCTCTGGAAAGTTCTGATAAGTCTAAGAACTCGGTTTTAGAGAGCTCCCCTAATTTGTCTACCTTTTCTAGATGGTAGGTGACTTCGTAGCGAACACCATCTCCACCCATGTACATGTTACCCTGGTCATTGACTAGAGGTGCTCTATCAAGTTCTGAGAAAATGTCTACGATCTTAACAAGATACCGTTGTTGTGGATCCCTAAAGATCTCAGCTCCTTGAGCATTTGTGTAGACATATTGGAGTCTCACATTGAGTGTTAACCCCATGGTGTCGGCTTCAAATGGATTAAAGGATCTTGAGGGTGTCCTATTTGGGGCTACGGGATGACTATTTGTCGGCCCTAGATTGTCCATGGACAATGAACTAGTTGTTCTAGAGGAAAGGGTATCGGATTGGGATTCAGAAAGGGTTTCAGCAATATCTGCCAAATTTCCTACCGATTGGGTCCCACTTTCCTGCGTAGGTACTCTAGAAGGTGCCCTAGGCCCTATGGCAGAATCTACAAGACGTCCCGACCGCAAGTGCATAAGGTCAAAAAAAAATTTTTGTGGGTTTTTTATGTGTTTTTGTTTTGTTTTGTTTTTTTAAATAAAATATATATATATATATATATATATATATATATATATATATATATATATATATATATATATTTTAACCTACCTAATCCCTAAATGCAACTAAAATGAGTATGTGTGGCGTAACTATCTATCCTATTTTATTATTATTATTTTTTTAAAATGATTTTTTTAATGATTTAATGATTTTATGATTTTTACTTTTTTTTAATACAAAAATTATGAATCACACTAAAAAAATACTAATTATGCACAAAGTTACAAAAATTAAAAAATACAAGAAAATACTAATTATGCAAAAAATTTAAATGAAGAATTACAAAATGTGCACAAAGGTAGACTCCTAAAAACACTTAAAAATTTATATATTTTTTAACTTTTCTTTTGTTTTCTTTGTTTTTTTCTCCTTTTTGTTTTGTTTTATTTTTTTTAAAACTAATAAATTTCGTGCCTAATTACAAAAAATATAAATCTACTAATTATGCACGTAATTACAAAAATAAAAATAAAAAAATGCACGCTACTTTACTTATGCAAAAATTTAAATAAGGAACAATGGAAAAAAAACAAAAATTGTTTTTTTTTCTCTCTTTAAAAAAAAATAAATTTATTATTTTAAGGGGGTTTTTTTTTCTTTTTTTCTTCCTCCTTAAAAAAAAAACAATCTCTTTTTCTCTTTTTGTTTTGTTTTGTTAAATTTTTTTTGTTTTTTTATATTTATTATTATTATTTTTTATTTAAAAATACAAAAAAACATGGAAAAAATTAATAAAAATAAAAAAAATAAAAAAAAATGAAAAATATACCTACCTTATCTTCCGCCTCCCGGCTCGCCCGGATTCGTCGCTGGCACGCGCGTGGGTCGCCTTCAACTGCTGCTGCAGGCGCTTGCCTTCGCACCGCTTACAGTCCTCTTCTTCAATGCGATCACTGAGTCGCCCTTCACCTTCTACCGCCTGCAGCCTCTTTCGCCTGCAGCGGCTACCTCTGCCTTCGCACTGCTGCAGTCGCCACCTTGCTACAGCCACCGCCTCCGATGTACAGCTGCCCGCTGCCTACGCCTTCTCTTCCCACTGCAGAGCTCGCCTTCGCTTCCCACTGCAGAGCTCCACGCTTGCTTGCTGTCGTCTTCAAGCTACGCCCACTGCAGAGCTCGCCTTCACGCTTGCTGCCATCTTCAAGCTACGCCCACTGCAGAGCTCGCCTTCTACGCCTGCAGCTTCACTTGTAGGTGTTTGGTCGCTTCACAGTGCAGGTGCCGTCTAATGATTCGCCCACTGCAGGCACCTCCACTGTGCTTCACACGATGCAGACGACGCTTCAGTTGCTGCGCCTTCGCCTGCGCTTCTACCAGCCTACGCCAGCGTTTCTACTCGCCTACGCCAACGTAAAAAATAATTATATATATATATATATATATATATAATTGTTTTTTTTTAAAAGCCGTCTCCTCTGCGTTCCTTTCAGCCGACCTTCCACTCCAGCGCTTGATGCAGCGCTCACGTCACTTTTCAGCTGGCCGCCTCCCTACACATATATATATACATATATATATATAGATATATATATATATATATATGTATATCTATTTGTCTTTGCTTCACTTGATGGAGATGTATATCTATTTGTCTTTGCTTCACTTGATGGAGATGCCTCCCCACACAATAACAAAACAACAAAACAATAAAAGAAAGGCCGCCTTCTACGCTTTCAACCTACCTCTCGCCAATCCCCGTCAAAAATACAAAAACTTGAAGTACTTAAATCTGATTAGTGGCGGGATTTCTCTACCGCAATGAGGTTTTAATTAAATTTTTTTTTTTTGCTTCTAATCAAAAAAATCGAATACACACAAGGCGCCCTTGAGATCACACACTCAATGCCCTTGCTAACTCTACTCTAATCTACCCTAATCCACGATTTTGCAATCAATGGAGCACTTAGTAAGAAGTAATGGTTAACACCCTTCACTAACTTAGGTGTGCGTTCCCCGGCAGCGGCGCCATTGTTTGGGACATCATAGCATAGCGGAGGCTACACTCCAACCCACACACTTGTCAATCCGTGAATGCAACCCGGTTAGCGCATAGAGGCTATCCCGAATGGGAGAAGATGAGTTAACCACACACTAATGACTTCTAGACCTACTCAATCCTTCTTCAACACTCAAGCAATCAATCTAACATAATCAAAGCATCAAGATTAGGCTACACTTAAGCATAAAAATGCAACTTATGCAAAGAACCTAACATGCAAAGAGCTATCACACAAGCCTCAACTACACATCATTTCATGCACAAGCTTCATCACATGCACTCTACAACTCACAAATCAAAACATCATTAAGAAATCTAGATTAGCAAGTGTGTAGACCAAAACCTCATATCATTGAAAATGTAAAGAATAGAGAGTACAAGATTGAAGCATGAATGGAGATGGAGAGCCTTGGGAGAGCACTTGAGATGGAGCTATGGAGCAAGCTCTCTCTATGAGCCTCTCAACCAAATGACCAAAGAGTCCTCTCTAGCTCTCAAATGGGCCATCTTTTATACAAAAATTCTAGAACTCCCAAAAGTTCCCATGTGGGATTATTGTCAAGCCCTCTCCCACATTCATCTACAACTTTGAACTCTTTTCAAGAGCCCTAAGTGTCTTTTTTGTTGCATCCTTGTATTGATCTTCATTCGTCATGCAACAGTGTGCTTGCAAGAGCTCAAGCTCTCTTCTCCCCTGCATCTTTTCATGGTATCAGAGCCTCGTCATGCTAAGGGCTGAGCTGCAAGCAAGAGAAGCACAGGAAGTGGTACAAGGGTAAGAGCTTCATCTACTCTTCCATATTTGTGTTGGCAACTACACCCTTGTCGGGAGCTCTATGGGAGGCACCGGCGGCAAACGATCTCTGATTGAGGAGCTTTCTTTACGGGAGTAAAGCTATAGGGCTACTATATCGTCCTATCGGACAACATTTTTAGAGTCGAAAACGCGTTTCAGGCACGTTAGGACCTCCGTTTTTCAGAAAGCAGGCGATTTTAAGCACTGTGGGTAAGTCATCGATTCTATGCAGAACTCTGTTTTAAGAACTACAGGAAGACAGATTGGTTGTGCAGACATTGTGTGTGTTGCAAGGAGGTCAAACAGATCTTTCTTAGACAGAAGTTTGAGATGAAGGGTCTGGGGGGAGCTCAGATATTTCTTGGGCATTGAGGTGATTAGGTCACCACATGGTATTGGATTACTACAGCAGAGACAGTATGGCTTGGACATGTTGTCCAAGTACGGTATGACAGGCTGTAAGCCTATCTCAATGCCATTGGATCAGAATGGCAAGTTGAGTGCAGATTCAGGAGAGATTTTGGAGGATCCTACTATGTATAGGTGCATAGTAGGAAGCTTGATCTACATGACGATCACCAGGCCAGATTTGAGCTATGTTGTTGGGTTGGTGAGTCAGTTTTTTATGCAGGTTCCTCGAAAGCCACATTTGGATGCATTGAGATGCATACTGAGGTATGTGAGGTCTACTTTGCATTGTGGACTATTTTATGGAACTGGGATAGAGATATGTGTACATGGGTACACAGATGCTGATTGGTTGGGCTGGTGGTATCTCAGATAGAAGATCTACTAGTGGCTTCATGTTTTCTTTGGGGAGTGCTGCTATGACTTGGAGCAGCAAGAAGCAGCCTACGGTTGCTCTGCCCAGTATAGAGGCCAAGTACAGAGGTGCTGCTATGGCAGCATGTGAGGCAGCTTGGTTGAGAAAGCTACTTGTTGCAGATTTGGGCCTATCAGTGGATAGACAAGTTGTCATTTTCTGTGACAACATTAGCAGTATATAGTTGGCCAGGAACCCAGTTTTTCATGCTCGCACAAAGCATATAGAGGTCCACTACCATTTTGTCAGAGAGAAGGTTTTGGTAGGAGACGTTGTCCTTGTTTATGTCAGCACACAGGATCAGGTCGCTGACATCTTCACCAAAGCATTGGGTATAGAGAAGCTCTACAGATTCAGGGCTTCGCTTGGTGTACATGAGATGGAGTTAAGCTCGAGGGGGAGTGTTGAGATATCGAGCTCATCTAGTGAGGCGGTGGACACTGTGATGACCCGCCTGGGTGATAGGCCCCACACTTACACCACTGGCATGGTTGGTGAGATCATGGGTGATATGCGGCCAGTGGGATGACAGGCTGTGTGACAGCCATTCTAAAGACTGGCATAGTTATAGCGCCAACTCATTTAGTTGGGTTCACACTATAGAGAACCCTAGTATGTATTTGGTTGAGTACCTTTTCATATTATGTGTACTCTTATCTTTGTATATGGTGTGTTGAGTGTTGTGTGAAGAAGAAGAAGATTTTCAGCCTCTCACCTTGTGTGTTCTCTTTTAGGGTTTTGTGAGTGTGTGTGTGTGCTTGCAAGAGCTCAAGCTCTCTTCTCCCCTGTATCTTTTCAAAAATGCTATCCAGAGGATGAATTCGAATGCTGGTTGATATGATTTTAGAATTATGGTTGAGAATTGATGAGTTGATTTGGATTCTGATTGAAAGATGATGATTCCTAAATTCTGGTTGACAGAAGATAAGTTGAACAAAGCCACAATGAGGATGAATGGCACAAATCCCAGTGATGATATTGGTAACTGGAATGACGATTATAACTTTAGCAAATTCACTATGAGGTTAGTGAATTGTGTTGACAGATTGCTGCTGTTAACCCTTGAACCAGTGGATCTAATTAAGGGATGATAAATTGAAAACTTGCATAACTAAAATTCTCGAGGAGGAATGATCAAATGGAATTTTTGGTTTGATGGACCATTATTGTGTTAAGGATATGAATGATATGTTCTGAATGAATTGTTATCTGATAATGAATTCTATATGTTCTTCTTGTAGAAGGGATCTTTATCCTAGGATTCTATTGGGTTGACTAGACTATAAGGAACCCCAAAATCAGTTGGATCTTAACGGAAAGAGTTGTCCTTTAGCTGCGAGATGAGGACATCTTGCGTTTTTTAAGTGGGGTAGGATGTAAGATTCCTCCCTCCAGCTTTTGAGGTGTAAAAGTGTAAGAGCCTCCCCTTCTGTTCTTGTAATTATTCCCCTCTCTGAAATAGAAGAAAGATCTTATTTTACCCTGTTTTGGCCTATGGAGAGAAAATGTCTAGAGAGAGGTAATCTAAAATTGAAATATCTTTGGATATAAAAATCCTCCTAGTGTCTAAAATGGTTTCCCCTGAAACAGAAGTTCAAAATGAACTTTCCAATGTGCATTAGGAATCAATTAAAAATGATATAAGGGTTTTTATCTCTACTCTCTCCTGGATCAAACTGGATCAAAATGGGAGCTAAACTGGTCCAAACCTTGTCCAAACTGAAGTTAGAAATTTCTAGAACTTAGTTGGACTCAGTTAGTGGCCTCTCTCACCTATAAATAGACCCTCATTCTTTTGTATTCTCATCTATGAACTATACCATGCCAGTATTACATTAAAATAACGATATTTTCTATTATCCCTTAAAAATTCTCTACTTTTGGAGAGCTTGGAGCTTCTCTCTCTCTTCAACAATCCTTGGAGCTCTCTTCTCAACATACTAAACCAATTGATTGGTTAGGGGTTCCTTCATGGTTTTTGATTATATTCTCAATGATTTCACTTCTCAACCCCTCTCAAGCTTGAGAAGTTTCTATTTAGTTGTTTTTAATGCAAATCAAGCTTGCTCTAAGAGTTTTAATGATTAATCACAAAAAAGTTAATCTTTATGCTTAATTAGAATGCTTTTTATGTATATCTCTCTCATTCTTATGACTAATTCTTAAGCAAATAAATTCTTCTCATTGATAAATTCTTAATTCAAAATCAATCTCTAAGCTTCTTAAGCTAGAGGTTAAGAAAATGGCTTTTTATGCTTTTATGATAATATAAATATGGTAAACTTATGATTTAATTCCATGAATTGGATTTAAGTCTAAGGATAGTTATTCTATCATAATTGTATTACAAAGTCTTATCCTTTCTAAAAATATTAAAAATTATCTCAGTAATAGCAGTGAAGCTATAGTAAATTTTTTAGAAATTAATACATAGCTCATTTTTATGCATAATGCTAAAAGAGGAATTCCTACCATATTCTAGGATTGGACATTCTATGCTAAAAGAATGATTTTCATCAAATTCATGGGAAACTAATTTTTAGTGTTTATGCATAAATAATTAATTAAAGAAAAGAGAAATTTTTTGTAATTTTATTTTTATGTAAAAAGAGGAATTCCCAATAAATGGAGATCCATGTAATTAAATGGAAAAAGAGAAATTTTGGTATATTAAAATAATGGATATTTTTATTTAAAGAGAAATTTTAAATAAATTTATTTTATGTATGAGAAAATTTTATGATAAAAGAGGAATTCCCATGACATTTGGAATTCAATCATTTAAATGGTAAAAGTGGAATTCTTGACATATTTGAAATAATGGATATTTTTATTAAAGAAAAGAGGAATTTTAAATAAATTTATTTTATGATAAAAGAGGAATTCCCATGACATTTGGAATTCAATCAATTAAATGCAAAAAGAGGAATTCCCATGATATTTGAGATCCAAGAAATTAAATGGAAAAAGAGAAATTTTTAGCATAATTCAAATTATGAGTATTTATCAAAAGTGAAATTTCGAGCATTATTAATTTTATTGGGAAATATGGGTAGAATTGATTTTTGTAAATCCCATGAATCTTTTACTCAAAAGAAGAATATTGAATATATTTCACTTGAGAAATTTGAGAAAGAATATGAAAATATCCGTTGAGAAAAAGTACCTTTAACTACGCCAAGCACACTTTTGTAATAAAAAAACTTCCATTATGCATCTTTCTATGCATAGAAATCAAATTTAATAAGAATAACACTTTTTTCGAGATCCTTACTATCCCACCATTTACCCCTTACTTCTAATGGTCAAAATAATCCTAGATACTCTAGATTGAAGCACAATCCAGCAAAGAGTAAAGTCTTGAGCTTACTTGAAGGGTCCCTTTTGTTCTAGGAGCTCGATCTTAACATGCGAAGAGGCTTTCCAACGCGCTTTGTCCTCTATCTTCTAGCTCCAACAATTGCTTCCCTTCCTTGTCCCAATCCAACCTAGATTATGCAAAAAGACCAAAAACTTGGATAAAAGTTAAAAAATTCAGCAACGTTTCAATACTAAATGTGAACGTGGGTGCTTTCAGACTATGCAGCGATGACCTGAAAGAGTATGTTGCTAAACTGTGTGTACATAAGTGAAGGGCTCAAGAGAACATACCAATCCTTACTATACCTCTGTGCTTGCGAATATACTTTGGTTAAATTCCTCTTGATGCTTTTGTTGCTTATGGTAGAGCCCCACACATGCTTGGATAGCACCACTTGCTCACCCAAAGAGTGAGATGGCCAAAAGCTTATGCCCTTTGCAAGAGGATTGCGATGTTTGAGGGGGTTTGCATAGCCTCAAACAAAATGTGTTCTCCCCAAAGAGTATAAGATTTAGCACTTACCTTTACTTACCTAAGTGGTTGTTGAATGTAGGTCTTGTAAAGTATGCGATTGGTCCCTCGAGTTATCCTTGAAAGTAGCCCAAAATCAAGCCAACAACACCACTTACCCCACTTAACACAAGAAATTTCAGCCATAGCATAAAATTAAGTGAATTTTAGAAACTTTAAAATAGCTCAAATGGACTTAGGGGATTGTGAAAAATGTCGAGTTGATTCTAAATATATTTCCAAATCCCTAAATCAATGCTCGGTGGATGAGATATGAGCCTTTACAGTTCACTTTCTAGCACCTTCTACTCCTTGTATGCATAATAGAGAAGCCATTTAAATACCTGCTGCAAAACACCCAAAATCTATCCACTTGAAGCAAGATGAATGGCATTGGTATTAGAAGCAATGAAGCACACCTTATTCATCTATCACAAGCCTCAAACATGCTTAAAAATTAATTTAGGCTTAATTACCTCTTAATCACCTTGTTAATTTAAAAAAAATAAAGTGTGTTAAAACAATGTTTTGAGACTTGCTTTTAACTCAATTTTGGCATCCTGATTCCAAATCTAAGCTCAGATTTTGGATTGGAGACCTGATATTTGAGATATGAATGGATTAAGCTCGTTAATCCCACTTTAAAAGGTAATTAGCAAATGCATTAATCCCTTAAAAATGCATGAAATGCAAGTTTGAATGCATCTAATATGTTGAAAATGCAGATCTATTTGATAGTATATGGTTTAATTAGTTAGTTTTAATCCCTAAACCTCAATTTTGGGCTAATTAAGCTCTTTGTAAATGGCTGTGAAAAACCAAAAAATAAAAATCTTATCTTGTGCAAAACTAATACAAATGCAAGTTAAAATAGATCTGTAATGATGCAAATAAATATTAGAAGCAATGAAGCACACCTTATTCATCTATCACAAGCTTCAAACATGCTTAAAAATTAATTTAGTCTTAATTATCTCTTAATCACCCTATTAATTTTCTCAAAAATTAAAGTGTGTTAAAACAATGTTTTGAAACTTTTGGTGGTAACCCAATTTTGGTGTCTTAACTCCAAATCTAAGCTCAAATTTTGGATTGGAGGCCTAATATTTGAGCTATGAATGATTAAGCTCACTAATCTCTCTTTACAGAGTAATTAGCAAATGAATTAATCCCTTCAAAAATGCATGAAATGCAAGTTTTAAGCATCTAATATGCTGAAAATATAAAGCTATTTGATAGTATATAGTCAAAAAGCTAATCACTAATATATTAATTAAGGAGAAAGATTTAAGCCAAAAAAACCTAATTTTGGACTAATTAAGCCCTTTGTTATGGGCCTACAAAAGTTAAAGAATTATTTTTTTCTTTACAGAAACCACTCTACACCTTAATCTACTAAATCCACAAAAAAATGAACAAATCTAACATCCTTAAACCAACCTTATCCTAGAAAACAACACACAAAACAAAAATTAAAACAAAACACAAATCCAACCAATCTTTCCTTCTCCTTTTCCCCTTCCTTCCTTCACCTTATCCACAACGTTATGCACAGAGTGTAGGCAAAAATGGACGATAATGCAAGAGAAAGTACTAAAGGAAAGAAAAAACTAAGATTTGGCTCTTGCCTCCCCGACAGTGGTGCCAATGTTAAGTTATTCTCACCACACTCTCAAGAAAACACCAGCAAAGGTATTATGTACATGAAGGCTCAATAAGAGAGAAAGAGATAAAACCACTTGCTTGTCATTGGGGACACATAACAAATCCATGTAGAGCTTCCCAAGGGAGGCTCTCCGACCGCTTTGAGAAGAGGCTTGTGCCATCTTACCCTCCACCGCTTGTTACCAAACTGTGTTTATGTTAATTCTCTTGGACAACTCCTCTCATAGCTCCATAGCCATGGTGGTGCAACTCAATAACCTCTAAGACATACTCACACACACTCTCTCTCTCATACACTAGCAACAGGGCAAGAGCACATGAAGTACACAAGAGCTCTAAAATTGCACAAGGGAAGTGTGTATTCTCATTCCTTACATTGTTATTTATACAAAACTTATAAGCGGTCGGGCACCCAAACTTGGGTGGCCATTATGTAAAAATGAGAACTATGTGTCTCTACACCTACTAGTGTACATGTGAATGTGCTGCCGGCATTACACTTAGCTCGGACATCCCTTGTTTACATCGTGATGTGCTCATTTGAGCGGGAAAAATCTGTAAAATGTTACATGAAGTGCTAAAAAACCCGCTCGAATGGTTCAAAAATTACAAGTTACCATTTTGAAATAATTTGATGAATGATGACCACTTGCTTTGCTTAGACAGCCTTTGAAAAATATGTTTATGGACCTACATAAGCCAATCGCCTAGTTAACTACCATTAGAAATGTGGTTAACAGATTTCCTTGCCATTATATCTTGTGCCTATCCTTATTGGGAAGATATCCATAGTTGCAAGAATGTGTATCCAATTTTTTGAGTCGTTTGGCTTAGGAAGTGAGGAAAACTCTGAGCTTTCACATTCCTCATCCAACATTTTGTGACAAGTTTTTAGCTGAGTGGTATTATTGGTGGTTATAGAGTCTTTAGCAAAAGGTTCACCACTCATGGGGGATGAGTTTTCCATGCTTGCAAGCTCACTATGAGGGTGTCATACCTTTTCCAAACATAGATGTGGTCTACGGCCCAATCATAGACCATTCGGACCTCTCTCATGAAAGGTCGACCTAGGATATAGTCATAGGAAGTAGGCTTCTGAGAAGTTCATCACCATAAAAGAGTGGTGGAAACTTAGGCCAAAAGTTTTAATTCTCAAATTTTGCAATAGTCCCATGGGTTTTGCTATGGCTCCATTAGCGAGATTGACCATCGGGTTGAGACCCGCCCGCAGGAGACCAGAAACCAATGGTAGCAAACTCGGCAGCAAAAGAAAGTCTGTCAAGCTTATAACCTTTGATGTTAGGCTTTGTCCTACAAAAGAAAAAGTTAGGCGCTTTAACTTAAGCTTTTATAACTTGCAAAAGAATCCTTGAAATTTAACATACCATATGCATAGTTGATGGACCATTTGATTGTCACAACGAATGCTTTCTCTGCACAGCAGAGATTTGATCATGAGCATGAAAAATTAACAATGCCCATGATTCAGCTGTTGTGACCTTCTTGAAAGCGTCGATGACTCTTTTATATGCACTTACACTGTACTTTACTTCATTGTGTATTGAGTGTGGTGCCCTAAATCCATATGGAGCATCAGCAATGGCTAAAGTAAAATGTTGTGCAGTCACAAATAATTCCATGTTCTCTACTTTGCCTTCATGAACAAAATGGCTAAAGTAAAATGTTGTGCAGTCACAAACGATTCCATGTTCTCTACTTTGCCTTCATGAATTAAATATTGAACTGGTTCTATAGACACATCATCAGAAATGAAAATATTTGCCTCTTGAATGGTCTCCAAAGTTTGTGCCTCTTCTAATCTCTTTCGCTCTGCCCTTGCGCGACTCAAATGTTGCTCAAACTCTTGAGGAATGCTCTTTATGGGAGCACGAGGTGCTCGAGACTTGTTAAAATGAAAATAAGTAAACATTAAATGTATTCTAGAATGCACATTGACTGGATTACAAAAATCAAAATCAATTTTTTAAAATATTTGATCTAATTTTTTACAAAACCTTCAAAAACACTCAAATAAAAAAAATCTATTCAAATATGTAGTTTACTTACCGCATTTTTGAAAAGATAAATGAAACGCTCTAAGGATCTTGGCTGACTAGTGATATCCAAGTGATGGTTGCCCCCATTTTTCCTAGCACTACTTGCTAATGATGCTGAACCTAGCCGCCTAACTATCCTTGCATTACTGGGAGGACATCATTCATGTCATCACTTTCACACTAGCAGCATAGCTTATTCACCAGTACCTTAGAAAGGATTAGTGAACTCTTAGCAAGTTTGTCATCCTCTAATTCATCCAAGGAGTCTTGAATCAGTTGCTCTTTCACTCCTGCTTTTATCTTACTATCCATCTAATCCTTTAATTCCTTCCATAGGCTTAAGCTTCCTTGAAGTAGAAATTTATACTTGGGAGGAAAGGAAGGCGGTGTGATGATAAGCCTAGCTATGTCTCTAAGCATTTTTCCATTATCACTCATATAGCTCTCGGGGCCGGTAATGGTGTATGGAATGTGTATAGGCCCCCTTGAGTGTGGTACGGTCATCTCCTAAGAGTTTGTCCTTTATCACTCACATAGTTCTCGAGGCCAATAATGGTGTATAGAATGTGTATAGGCCCTTGAGTGTGGTACTCTACAGTCATCTCCTAAGAGTTTGGAGGCCATGGCCTCAAAGCTTTTGTCCTCCTCCCCTAATCCCTATTCTACATTCTCTTGCGTTATGGGGTGGATTGGTTCTTTCCCTGGTCTTCTCCTAAGCAAGGTGAAACTAGCCTTTGCATTTGCATCCCCTCCAATTGTGGGGGCTACTAGAGGTTCAATCTCCATTTATGCTTGGCATGCTCTTACTAGTTCGTGGGCTTCTTCAAGCCTACTTTTTTTCTCCATAGGATTGGGATATTTTGCTAGATTCTTAGGTAGGTTGCAAGGATCTATGACTAGTTCCTCCACGTCTCTGGTGGGTTAGGGATTCAATTCAAGTCTATGGCTAGTTCCTAAAGATCTCTAGTGAGTTGTGGGGATTCAATTCTTCCTCTGAAGAGGATGAAGAGATGTTGGAAACTGTGTCCTCACCTGATCTCGCTTGATGGTCTTCCCCTTGTCCTATCTTCTTGGTCCTTCGTCTTCTAGTTTTAGGGGAAACTTTAGCCTATTTTGAAACTTTGTCGATGGACTGGTAGGACTTGGGCCAGCTTACATGTCCTTTGAGTATGGGAGTCTGAAGCCTATCCAACTTTGTGATAGCAGTGACTCTTCTCCTATTCTACATTCTAGTCATGACATAGAGAGGAACCATTTATAATAGCACATCCCTAATGCTTAATAAATTAAGGATTGTACTTGGTTTATGCTCTTGGGTTGGATTGTACATGTGGTCAATTTTACATCCTGTGTACATATTAGTACTAAAGGATATGGATTGGTTTGATGTGGCTATCTACCTTATCCTTCTTGATGGGACACTCCACCATTTAGTTAGGTCCCTCATAGTGATAATTGATGTCCCTCCTCCTATTTGATATTTGATTGCATTGTGACTATATATACAGGGTAGATATTGTCACCGTCTTGAACATAGTGGCTTAGGATTTGACTTGGGGACTCTGAGCCTCTAATGGTTCATGGGGGTCATTCTAGGAATGGATGGTTGTTGTGGTAATATCAAAGGTGGTAGGGGTAGTTCTGGAACTCTTAGAACTCCTCTTTGGGGCATATACTTCCCCGAGTGAGGTTTGTTGTGGCAAGTAAGGGACTTGCTACTAGTGAAGTCGACAAAGCCAAGTGTTGGGCTACACAAGTCATAAAACTTAGAGATTTCCCATAATATTTTACATAAAGCGTATTGTGTGGTACAAAAATATGGCTTGAATATGATGCCACATTTTGGAGTAATGTTAGGCCAATGTGGTTAACAAATAGGGTAAATGGATGTGAAGATATCTTAGTAAAAGTTTGAAGTGTGTGTGAGGAATGCTTACTCAAAATTGGTTTAGAAAATAAGTTACAGGCAACTTTTGACAATGTATGTGATGAATGGTGATAATACATGTGATGTATTCTCAATGTATGTGGCCTTAGTGATTGGTTGAAATCACAAGAGTGTTGTAGAAATTCAAAACCTGGATTTATGAATCCCATATAGGTGTTTGGCAACCATGGGAGACTTATGTGCTTGCCTTTAATTACTTGTAAGCTTGATATGAACAACTTTCAATCTTGGAAGTTTCAAATGTAGAACTTTATTATGGGACAAGGAATGTGAGAGTTTATTTACAAGTGATGACAAGAAGTTGGCCCCCACAATGAAACATAAGACATGGGAAGAGAGAGCATGGAAGGTGCTTCATTGGATCTTTATGAGTATTAGTGACCATATGATTATGTCTACATGATGCAAAGAACCCAAAGGTTGGGGATACTCTTATGGGTCTCTATGAGATAAACAACAAATCCAAAAAGATGTAGTTAAATCAGGAATTGCATGGGATTAACAAGAACTCTATGACTGTAAATGATTATGTGCTAAAGATTAAAAGTATGGCTAATGCTTGGGTACGATAGGTTCTCGAGTGGGATGATGTAATGATTTGGTTGTTGCAGCTACATTAGTAGGTCTTGGTGGGAAGGAGTATAAACCTTTGATAATTCCATTAGTGTTCAAGAATAGGGAAGGTTCAATGCACATCCCTTCCACACATTCATAGGTCCTAGCCCACCACCACAAAGTGTGTAAAAACCTAGCAAGTGCAAACATCACCCATGGAACATAGCACTGCCTCCTAGGGAAGGTCCAATGCATATTCATTTACACACTAATAAGTCCTAGCCCACCTCATAGTGAGTAAACACCCAGCGAGCACGAATATTGCATAGAACATAGCAGGCCTCACAACATTCTTGTCCTTAGAAGTCTGAGTTACAATAAGTTCTCTTTTTTTGCAAGAAAATTTTCAACTTTATTCGCCTTGGAGTTGGTACGGCCATGGCTAAGGAAGGTACGGCCATGGCCCCAAAAAAAGTCAATTTTTTTTCAAGGATGGTACGTCCGTATGCTTAGGTTAGTATACGACTATACGCTTAGGTTGGTATGCCTATGGCTAAGGAATGTACAGTCGTGGTAAATTTTTTATTTTTTATTTTTGAAAAAAAAAAGCTTTTTGGGACGGTAAGGTCGTATGCTTAGAAGCGTACGCCCGTGGCCTTAGGTATGAATGGTCGTGTGGCAAGTTTGAAATTTGAGATTTGAACAGAAGTGAGTGGGAGACAACTAAGGTCCCCTCATTAATGCAAGATAGGTAGGAAAAGGCTAAAGTTAGAGGTTACCTCTAAATTAGTGGATTTTGACTAATTTAGAGGCACTCTAAATTAACTAATGAATAATCTTATCATCTTTTAACCCTCTTCTTTGCCCTCTTATTACTCCTAAATGGTGAAGAGTTTAGGGATGGGGATTTGATAGATGGATTAGCAAGGTTTAGGCTAATCCAATGATGTGATCACCAGGTCTCTAATGAACCCTCTCAAAAGAGAAAAAATTAGGCAATTGAGACCTAATTAGTGCTAATTCTTGCTAATTAAGGCCTAATGGGAGTGGACTAAACATGGATTTGGGTCAAGAAAAGTGTTTAGAACATTAATGCCACTCCAATTAGTCTAATTACAAGTAATTAGGCTCAATTTTTTATTTTTTTTATTCTCTTTAAGTTTACTAACTAGTAGATTAGTGAAAATTATGAGATGGTTTATGATTTTTTATGGTTTTTTTAATGGATTAGGGTTTTATTTAACAATTCTAACCTACCTATGCTAAGTAATTAAGCAAAAGAAACAAGATTAAGCTAAAAATTAAGAAAAATAATCTAGGTTTAAGCAAGAATCCTCTTGATTAGGCTCTCTAATCACCTAAATCTCAAGTTTTTTCACTCAAACAAGTACTAATCCTACTCTAAACATAAATATATGCATAAATCACAACAAAAACATTAAAAAACAACCATACAAAACATAAAAATATATCAAAAAAATTGCATGCCAAAGAGCTTACATGGCACTGGGCTATGGAGACTATGTCGGATTTGAATCAAAGATGGCTTTGACAAGTAGTGAATTGGCGCTCCGTGGTGGGTGGCAACAGTGCTAAAGATGGTAAGGAAACCCTACCCTAATGTGTCATGGGAATTTTCCTATCCGTCAAGCTCTAGCAATGCTCAAGAGCTCCACTATAGCCGCTCATCACACCGTCGTCCTCCCGCACTCGTTGCTTTAATCCAACAGGTGGTGCAACCTCTCTTGCAAAGATCATATGGGATCTCTGTGGAAGATGATCGTGTTGGAAGTCTAATCACTCAAGCAAGAGGGAGAGAGAAAGCAAAAGGGAAGCAAGATAGGATAAGTGATTAGCACTAATCGCTCCCAAACCCTAACCCTAAGCACACCACACATGCTAGATTAGAGTTGCAAGAGAGAGGGAGAGAGAGAAAAATCCACTCTATTGCACAAATGGAAGAATGAGTTACAAACAAGAGAAATTAGCTTTTATAGTTCCAAGCCTTTTTCCACTAGGCCGCGCAGGAGTAAGTGACCCGGGGCGTCCAAAATATAGTTACAAGGCTTTTCTCTATAATTTGGCCAACTAACCAAGATCCCTTTGAAGCTCAATACTTGAGAGCGTCTTTAGGGTGTTTCCCTCATCAAATGACGGGATTTATAATAAATCCATGGATCAAGCTCTCCTACTAGCAAAACATCTACCTAATCAAGCCTAATCCTACACTAATTAAATATGATTAATGTGATTAATCTAAGGTGGATGTAATCTAAGTTTACTCATCCATGATGAGTGTGTACACAATAGACTCAAGAACAATTAGGTTACAAGATTAATACTTGTACTCATAAAGAGGCTTGAGATGTGTGCAAGTGATATGATTTCATTGCTTAAAATGGTCCCCTTTTATATGAGGAGGCACACCTTTGGGCTTGTACAATAATGTGGGATAAATCCCTTTGCTCATGTGGCTACATGCTATGCTTTGCACTTTCTTGACTACTCCACTCACTCCCTACCTCTTCCTTGTGCTCTATGGCACCACACTTCTCAACAATTTATAATATAGAACCAGCGCCCATTACATAAGTGTGAGAACATAGTTGTCATAGGAATGCGTTAACCAATATGTGATTAATATGAGTGAATCCAATTAATTATGTTTCACATAGTGTGAAGACTTTGTGAGTGAATCCAATGTGGAATTGAATCCCGTTAACTGTGTGATGCATGGTAGTTAATCTAGATAATGATTTCCACTTATCATTATTATTTTTGTGAGTGAATCCAAAGTAATTGTGATCACACTATGGAATGTCTTTGTGCATGATCATAAGTTCGGGACAACAAAGGTGGACATTGGACGGAATTATCTAGCTATGCACATGTGGCAAAATAATTAATTTTGTATGGTTTGGCCCATTGTACATATGTTGGGCAAGGTTTGGGTCAAAGCATGCATAAGTGGTACCACTTTTCTTCTTTTTGGGAAGGCTTTCACAAGTAGTTATTTAGGGTGTAAAAGAGGCATTTTGTTGAGCAAAACTGTTTAGTTCAAAAAACTTCATGATTAAATGTTGTGGTGGTGGTGGGACACGTGCCACTCCACTCTCTCACGTCGTCTCGTGCCACTCCACTCTCTCACTCTATCTCGTGTCACTCCACTCTCTCACTCTATCTCGTGCTTTACTGTAGTTGAACTCTTCTAACACCCAGCCATTTGAAAATACAACCAATCGTCGTGAGTTGTAGTTTTGAGAGACCAAAAAAATCCTTTAAAAACAATCCAAATCTAGCACCAAAAGAATCTTTAAGTGCCCAATAAAGTAGAACTTTAAAAAGAGACTTTTTTGCTTAACTTAAAACATACTTGCAAGTGATTCATTCGCTAAATTAAAAATTTACCAAATTTTCCACTATTTGATGTCTAAGTACAAGCCTATCAACTACAAAATCTTAAAATATTTCAAACAAAAAAACATGACACCACAACAACAAAGAGCTTCACTTTCGATACAAAATTATTGCTATCGTTACTAGAAAGCAAAATATAACTACTTTTACCGCACAACTTCAATGTCATGATTAAATTAATCTTCATTTTGATTTAAAAAACAAGTCTAATTATGAGACAATTCCTATAAATGCTTCAATAGTGACAACATTTGACCAATTTTTTGAACCAATCTCAAAACGCAAGCTCCTCAAAAAGATTTGTAATGCTAGTTTTGAATACAAACAAATGAAAAAGACTACGTAAAAAAAAAGAAAAAATCATTCTAAGTAGAAGAGGATTTGAAGACTTGATAGAGTGAACTTAAAAGTAAGAACCAAAGCGTAACTTATGCAAAAGTAAGAACACTATAACCATCTCTCTGTATACTAGAATACATGGTAAACTCATTAAACCAGACATAAAAAGTAAGCCAAACTTCCTTCTTGCTAAAATTCATTCAAACTAAACAAGACAAACTTCTTGTATACTAGAATGCATTCTAGCATATGCTAGAGCAGACAAACTTCTTGTATACTAGAATACATGCAAACTAGACTTGACTAGACCTCTAAGTGTTTCAAGATATGAGCTAGAAAGACAAGAATTAAATAGACTAAAAAACAAAGAATAGTTTTCAATGTATTCTAGAATACACAAAGATAAGAAGTTTTATGAACTACACGTACACTAGAATACATACAAACTAGACTAGACAAACTTCATGTATATTAGAATACATGCAAACTAGAGTTGACTAGACCTCTACGTATTCCAATATATGAGCTGGAAAGACATGACTCAAACAAACTTGAAAAAGAATAACAATTCTCTACATATTCCAGAATACACAAAGATAAGAAATTTTTTTAACACTAATGAAAAAAAGGTCAAGAGAAAGACATCCATACCTGACGAGTAATCATTGCATCTTTAAACTCTTGCTGGGTAGAAACAGGATTCATCTCTTCAAGCCAAAAATCTGCGAAGAAAACTCTAACTGCAAGAAACTTCCCTTTGTTGTCTACCAGATGATGAACGATCCCACGAGATATACTTTCTTTGACTTCAACAATGCGACCATAAGTTAAATACTTTGTATTTTTAGAGTCTTCTTTTTCTTCAGCAATAGAAAGGAAATGTGTGTTTGGCTCAACGATTGTCTTGTGCTTACCTACCATGACAAAGTGAATTGTCCAAGAAGCAAATCCTTCTCGTGCTTTACCTCTTGCACTACTCCGAAGAGTTGTAGCTTCCATGCTTAAAGACTTTTTCTGTTGATGTTGAGTTAAAGGTGTGCTTCCTTGAGATGATGGAGTAAGTCCATGAGTAGCTAAAACCATTCTGCTTGATGGTGGTTGATCTTGTAACTCTGGAAACTGGTGAGCTGCTAAAAGTTGTCTTCTTGGCTCACTTGGATGCCTATCAGGGTTTGGAAGAGTCACAGTCACTCGAGGTGCCTGAAAGTGAGGACTAATTGGAGCAGGTTGAGATCGGGAAGGTGTCAAGACTCCTGAACATCCTGAGCCACCCACCACAGGGATAGATGCAGTTGCTTGATTACTTTTCTTTTGCTTCTTAGAAGCTCGAGCATCACGTATTGGTGAGGCCATCTTAATCCTAAATAAGACAATAAAAAATCATTATCTCATTGCTAAGATAAACAAACAGAGACAAAATCATATTTCTCATGAAAAAATATGATTTATTAAGTGAAACAACATTTAAGATTAGCAAACATGTATGTAGGGCAAACAAATGAGAAAGACAAAAGTGAAAGAGAACAAATAGACATAGAGAGAAAGAGAGAGAGTGTGTGTGTTAACCTCCATGCAAGAACGGACCTAGATGTGTAAGCAAACATGAGATAGGAATGTAAGAGAGAGAGCTCCTGAGCACACTAGAGATAAAGAGGGAGAGAGAGATGTATTCTAGAATACAACAGGTTGTTTTCCTCCAAAAATGTGTTTTGTAACTTTCTAGAGCTGTGTATTCCAGAATACAACTCACAAGAAGCTTCAAAACAAAATACAGAGATATAAAAGAGAGGAGAAAGCACTAAGAGATGAATATTAAGGTCTGGAAAGAAGATAAAATATATAGTTTCCGGCACGATTGTGTGTCGAAAGTGTTTTCTTCAAGTGTTTTGTTTAAGCAATTAGCGGATGCAAAAGATATTAAAGCGGTTGCAATGGGTGGAAGAAGATTCACGGTACTCATTTAGTACACGTGATTGTGTTTTCTCAAGAGCTGGATAGAACGATTTGTCACTTACAATGGTGAGCTCATGCCAAATTCGAAATTCACCATTTGCCTAATAATTTTACAAAGGGAGAAGTTTACAACCTCTACGTGGAAACGTTAAAAGGAAGGAACATTTCATTTCTTAGAGTTTGGAGACAATATTTTGTTGATGTGAAAATTCCCAAGAAAACTAGAATGGGGATTTGTCAAATTTGTGCAGAGCTCAAAGCCAAAAGAGATGTTGCAAAGACATTTGAAGAAAAAGGTATGTTTGATTTGTGTTTTTTGTACATTTTAATTTATGAATGAGAATTCCAAGTGGTATAATTTAAACTATCTTTACATTGTTTTGAGTTTTCAGGTCCTATTCTACAAGCACTTAAAGCTCATCGAGAACAACAAAGTACAGAGCGTCAAAAGCTAGCAAAGCATCGAAAGAAGTGAAGTTTGGCTTTGATATACGAGAAGAGAGTGCACAATATGTACAAGGGGATACTTCTTGTACTGCTACAGAGGCAGAGAAGGCAACCGAGAGTTCTACTGAGACAAAAGAGAAGACAAAGAAGGTTTCTCAAGAGGTGCCTACATATCTGGATCAAGGTGCACATCTGGACGACGCAACAGCAACAGCATCCGGCCGGTGTGGAGGCTGCTTTGAAACTACATTCTGATGGCACTGCCACCCCTGAGAGGATACCCTTCAACAAATGGCATCCAAGTTATCAAAGAAGAGAGCAGGAAAAGGAAAGCAAAACGATAGTGAAGTTGGTATGTCGTGTTATGTCATCTAGAAACATTGTAAATATATGTGTAAGATAGAGTTTAATGATCTTTTGTTTTTATGTAGGTGGGCAACATAAGAAAGCAAAAGTAGCATACACGGATGCAGTGGAGCAAGGAGGTGACCCGCAAGCAAGAGCAAGGAGTTATGGTCATGCTGAGAAGGGAGAAGATGCCTTGCCTGTAGACCCCAAAAGTACCACACCCACATCACCTATAGCACACCCTCCTAAGCCAAGAGCATGTGAAAAGCTGTTGAACTACACTAGATCCTCTAATGTAGCCCTAGCCACTTGTATCAAGCAATGAAGGTTCCACTTTTGTCATCCCCACTATTGGAATGAAATTTTTGTGTGTCTGTGCATCGTGTTGTGCTATCTCTTTTTGTAATAAAAGTATGGCTCTTTTTGTAATAAAGCATGTGTATTTTCTAATATGGTACATTTGTATAGGGCTAAGGCACACAAAAAAAGCACAAGTCCAAGCCCCTGAAATTGAAGAGATAGAGATTGATAGGGTGCTGCCACAGTACGTGATGCCTTCAAAGTTTAGAGAGGATGATTGGAAGGGAAAGCCAGCCCTCATCATTAACATGAGCAATGTGTTGATGATCACTTTTGACCCTAGGAGGGGTGATCCTCCAAATTTGAGCATTGATGATATGGAGACCATCAAAGAACGTATGGTGAAGTACTTTGTTGGGAAGGATGCAGAGCTGTTTTTGGCCGTAGCGACGAGTATGTATGCCAATGTAGACCATACGCTTTCGAAGAGATATAGGCTTGTTGTCTGGTTGGATGGCGCAAGAAACTTGCTTGGTTGTGGATTTCACATTTCAATAGGGAAACCTATCTTTTTTAAGCACCTCAGGCAGTTTTGGCAAGGCAGTTTTGGCAATTGTACCCGCCGCAGTTCAATGAGTCCAATGCTCTGTTGTTGGATGACTCTCCGTACAAGTGTAGCCGAAATTATCCTGGCATGTATGTGATAGTACCAAAGATGGGGGATCAATTTGAAGCACAACAGAAAAGTTTCATGATGAAAGAGCTTGGGCCATGGTTGTATAAGTGGCTGTTATCAGTTGATCGTGTGGAATGGGCATCAATGAACCCCTTTAATGTGTGGGATACTGTTGAAGAAGAGTTTATACATGAGTCTCTGCTCAAAGGAGGAAAGATTATGCCTTATAAAGAATGGTGCAAAATGGAACAGGCTAGTCAGAGAAGAAAGAGAAGGAGGTGAAGAGAAATTTGTGTACCCCTCCTTATACCTTATGTAAATATGTTCTGTTGACCATGTAAACACTTACAATGTAATTTGTTGTAGTTTGTTGGTATCAATACAAGAAGTTACTGGCATTAATGTACTTTAATGTGTAATTTCTTGGTGTCAATGGTTTTTCATGCGTAATTTGATGTTATCAATATAAGTGCTGCAAATGTGCTTTAATGTGTAAACTAATGTGAAATTCTTAAAATGCAGTGATAGAAAGTGGAAAATTGTTGTACATTTTATTAAGTCAAGTGCTGTAAGGTACTTCCATGTACACACACAATAAGATTTTGTAAGTTTGGAAGTTCTTTTTTCAGTGAAGACTAGCTAGATCCAGAGAGCCTAAGTTTCTTATACAGACTCACCCATATCTAGAGTGTAACCAATTAACCCACATGTCAACCATTCATAGAACATGGAAACATCAGGTACCATATACCCAAAAGCAATCACGGCAACTCACTTATCCACTGATATCCCAAAATTATACATGTTTTTGGGTGGACAACCTGTTAAAATATTCAAAGCTTCATAGATTCATAGATTCAGAATAGTTGGACATTCATTCTACCCAATGTCAAAGACACATCATGCTACAGCTATAAGTGTGGAACTTCTAATCTATGATGTCACAAAATTGAAGAAGTTTTGCTATGGTGTCTATGGTTTATTTCCTTATTATTCAATTTGTGGAATATTTATATGCAGTGATAGTCCAGTAGCTAGGTAATTGGTACTATGAATGCTAGCATTTTTTATGATAGGAACATGGCATAAATAAGGATCAATGGGAAAATCTTGCACTAAGCATCAGGAGATGTATACGGTGGTAGAGACCAACTGGGGTAGACTAAGCCATGTTGTTTATAGAATACATGTCAGGGCATCCGTGGGAGGAAATTTTAAAGGAGAAATCACAAGCTACAAGATATTGCAGGTCAAGCTTTCCACCATAATACTAAAAAATGCCTAGAAATTCTCAAAACAATGTGATGTATACCTCAGAATCTGATTCTACCACTTATACCATTGAAGTGGTGATTGGATTTCAAAGTGCACCTTGTAGCTCAATGGACATGAAACTGTTGTATCTTGGTTGTTGCAAGGACTACAACACTAAGTGGGAGAAATGCCCTCATGGGGATAACTCAGCCAATTACGTGGCAAAGTTTTTATATGAGAACATCATGACATCATTTGGATGCCCAGTGGAATTGGTCACATCAGTGACCAATTCCACTGGTCACATCAGTGACCAAGGTAGAAATTTTTTGAATGACATAATGGAAGAACTAATAGGTAATCCACAAGCAATCCAAAGTATACTATTCACAATATAATGGTCAAGCATAATTAAGCAATGTTAGATCCTTGTAGAAATAATGCAAAGGAGAAGGAAAGTATGGTTTAACAGAAATACAAAGTACAAACTCTTTTAGGAAGGTGACTAGGTGTTAGTGTTCAACTCAAGAATAGGTTCGCAAACTAGGAAAATTGAAGCTCAAGTAGGTAGGGTACGCTCATCCTGACTTCATCAGATGGCATGCTTTTGCCCAAATAAGTCAATGGATTCAAATTAAAGACATATCATGAGCTGCTCATCACAACAATCCGATAGTGAGAGTATACCAACAAGAAATGGTAGTAGAAAGCACATGTAGCATAGAAGCAGTTGAAGTCTATGCAATGAAGCAAAAACACAAAGAAAAGAAAGAGGCATGGAAGCCCTCTAGTGTAGTAATGCCACCTCCACCTCTCTATCAATCAATCCTCCAACAAGGAACCAGCCCAAAACCAATCAAGTGGCCACCATCGAATACTAACTCCATAATGCCATCTGTTGGAAACTTGGATCCTCCCACTTCTTGGGAGGTCACCCATCCTAGTTGTGCTCCTATGCAAATGTGCTTAACTGAGGTGTTCCACAAATTGGTCTAGCCATCGAGACCCCAAACTCTTAAGGTGCTAGGTGACCTCTGGTTATCCAATTTGTAGAAACCTCAACTTGCCAAGATTCAAACCTAGTCTCACCAAGTGAGCTGGTTCTCTCCAGAAGTGTGGATTGCATCTCCAACACCCCCCCTCAAGCCACAATTTGGTTAAGGTCTTAGCTTCCAGCATCATAACCTGGGTTGTGATACTATGTTGGAAACATGGATCCTCCCACTTCCCAGGAGGTCACCCATCTCAGTTGTGCTCTTGCGCAAGTGTGCTTAACTGAGGTGTTCCACAAATTGGTCTAGCCATCTAGACCCCAAAACCTTAAGGTTCTAGGTGATCTCTGGTTATCCAATTTGTAGAAAACTCAACTTGCCAAGATTCAAACCCAAATTCAAACCTCTGGTTATCCAATTTGTAGATACGTGCAGTTGTTAATCCATTCCTAGGGTTAACAAGAGCTACCACCATTATCTTACATCAAGGAGTCAAGGTTGATACAGAAAAAGGTCATACATTCAAGATATGAAAGCAATGGTGTCCAAATCTACAACTTGGACAGGCACCTGTAATGGTCCTATGGAATACTTATGGTGATTCCCACTTTTAAGAGCATGTGGTAGTAAGTTAGGCTAAAGTCCCAAGTGATGTACTTCATGGATATATTATGAGAGTAGTCATTGTAATAGCACTAGGCCTCTTATGAGCCTCAAGTGGTTGGTCGGCTCTCACAGTTTATGTGAGTGTGGACACTTATGGCCATGTATATAAGTGAATATCTCTCATAATACAAAAAACTCTCCCATTGTACAATAGAGTCTTGCTCTTGCTAATCCTCTTGCTAATCTCTCTCTAATCCATGCTAGTGAGTGTGTCTAAGTGAAGTGAGATGAGAGGAGAGACGAGTACACGTAGTGCAATGCGGCGGTGTGACAACGCTCGCGGGAGGCACGATGGAATTGCTTCTCAAGAGTTGTAGAGCTTAGAGACCTCAAGGGTTACGTGCTCTGCCATTAGAAAGATCCTCATGAGGCAATTGTGGTTTACCAAGTAATGTTCTTGTTGGATGTGTTCCAAGGGGGTTTGGGTGAGCCATAACATTTCTGGCGCCATTGTGTGGGGAACCATCCCTTGCAATTTTCCATCGTTTTTCTCTAATCTACGCATTACCCACTGCCCATTGTCTTGATTAGTGGTTTCCCATGAAAAATATGTGGTTTTGATGGTGATTTGTGTGTGATTTGGTGAAGAATAGCTCTCTTTTTTATTTTGTAAAGAACACTTTTTTAACTTAATTTTATGTGCACATTATATGTGCATATACTAGGAGGCTAACCCACCCTAGGCATGTGAACATGGGAGCATGGGAACATGCTCTAGTGGGGCAAGGGTTAGGTCTAACCTTGGGTTAAGGTTAGGGTCAGGAAACCAAGGGTCACACATAGAAATGGAGAGTCAAGAGTCACTTGAGGGCCCTCCTATATAATAGGGACATGGGGCACACTCAAGGGATGTTCCCTTGTGTAGAGCATTATGTCTACTCTCTTGCCATTTCAAGCTAGAGCTAAGTGCTGCTGGAGCGAAGTCATATCTCTTGGTAGTATGGGACACATCGCTTGGTTGGTAGTATGGGACACTAAGGTAAGATATGTGATACTTGATTGTATTTATGTGTGCACCCTTGGGCTCGGGGGTGGTTGAGTGGATGAGTATATGCGTGGTTCATGCATGTTTATGCATGGTTATTAGCTAGAGAGATCTTTAAGGTTTTAACAGTGGTATTAGAGTGGTCTCTAGTTAATTTCTGGTGTTTTTCTCCTCTTATTTTTCTCTCATTATTCTAAAATTTTTATCATTTTTAAAGTAAAATTTAATATTTACTAAACAAAAAAAATAATTTATTTTTTGATTTGTTTTGATGGTCTGTGTTGGGAACGTCAATATGGCAGTTGGAACGCGGTGCTTCTTGACATGGATAACGTATCGACGTTGCGAGAAAATTCCATGAGTTGAAATGCTATTTTTCTTTATTTTTATGGTTAAAATAAGCATTTATGGATTTTTTAAACCAAAATACCACACATGATAATGTGGATATTTTGCTAAAAAGGGATTCCCCTACATCTCAAATAAATTTAGGATTTTTTTCCTAATTTTTAGGACATTGTTTGAGCATTATATGGTAATTTTAGGCATTTTTAATGTGTTTTTATGGGTTTTTTCCATAAGCGTATGGGCTAGAAAATATTATTGCCTGCTGGAAATTAGAGAATTAATTTTCTCTGATGCATGGACGCACCTTCGGGTTCTCTTCCGTGTGCGTGGGCTTCTTTTTCTCTCCTCCGTCGAGATTTTCTTCCTTTTTCTCTTTTCTATGTGGGAACAACCTCTTATGAGGATATTTTTATTATTATGGAGACGAGGAAGATCCATCCTCCCTCTCTCCCTGGCAATTTTGTGCACGACAGGGTTTTTTTTTTCAAGCCGGCGACGCACAACGCCCCTCCCCATTTTTCTTCAAAAATTTTTTTATAAAGCTTTTAAAAAAGCTTATTTAAAGCTTTAATAGCTTTTAATCAAAGGTTAATTACTCTTTGAATAAAGCTTTAAAAAAGAAAAAAAATCTTCTTATTCATGATATTTTTTATTAAAAAAAATCCTGAATAAGAAGAGGAAGATCCACCCTCTCCATGGCGATTTCGTGCACGACAGGGGTTTTTTTTTTCAAGCCGACGGCGCACAACGCCCCTCCCCATTTTTCTTCAAAAAATTTTATAAAGCTTTTTAAAAAGCTTATTTAAAGCTTTAAAATCAAAGGTTAATTACTCTTTGATTAAAGCTTTTTTCATTTTCCCACGACCCTTGACTCTTCATATTCCAGGATGACCTTTCGGGTTTCGAAATTTTTTTGACCATTCGTATTCTAATGCGTTCGGGGTGCATAAAAAATTTTAATTTTTTTTTTCAAAAAATTTATGAAAAATTAGATAAATGTTATTTCAAAATTTTAGAATATCCGGGTTTGCTGATATGTGGTGTGTCTGTTCGGGCGCCCGTGACCGTTCAAATTTCTTAAAAATCTTTTTTAAAACCCAAAAAATTAGTAAATTCATTAAAATAGTAAAATTTAATTAGATTTAAGAATTGTCGGGCAAAATTGAAAATTTTTGTGTTTGATGGGATTCTTGGGGTAATTTTTAAAAAAATTACCAAATATTAGAAAAATTATAGAAATTATTTTAGAAATCTTAAAAATTGGTATTTTTGAAATATCAATAGTATTTTGGCAAATTTTATTGCTAATTTTTTTTGGAAAATTTTAGATTTGGAGTGCCATAAGATAGAAATTGGTGGATTTCAAAATTAGTAAGTTTTGAGACCCTAGAAAAATAGAAAAAATTAGAAAAAATCATGATAATTCTTTTTTCTTGAGAATTTAATATTTTCGGGGGTTATCTAGTGTTGATGTATGTTTTTTACGTGCTGACATCAGATAGATGCGGATTATTTGCGTATAATTAATGCAAGTGTGCCTCGTATTTGTAGTTTTTTCTATTTGGTTAATTCTAGACGATGTTTTCATGATTTTTACCGTTGTTTAGCCACCAAATGCTAATTAAAGCATTTTTTCTTATGTGCAGTCAGTTCTAACGAATTGATTTGCTAGATCATTTTGGTCAAAAGAGGGCAAGTGAAGTTGAATTCGAGTGAATCGTGATTTTTTGAAGAACTTTATTACCATGGCTCATATTGACTTCTCAGTCAATGATAATGTCGATAAGATGAGTGATCATCCCAACTTGGGTGGGGAAGATTTAAAATCTCAAGTTGAAGAAGAGGAGGTTGTTGGAAAGAGTGAATTTTTGGAAGTGATAGAGCGTCTTGAGGCAACTATTGCCAAATGTCATGACGAAATGAAGTCAATAAAGATGCAGATGTTGACTTTGCAAAAAGCTCTTTTGGCGGCACCTCTTGCTCCTACCAAAGCAGTTGCTCTGTCGTTTGCACCAAAAGTGTATGGTGGTGAGAAAAAGGAGAAGAATTAGGAATGTGTAGATGCCTCGCTCAATAGGTGGACTACACATTTTGCCTTTCATCCATTCACATGCGCAAAAGCTGCAAGATGGCGCAAGGTTTATTGAAAAGAAAGGCATTAACTTGGAGGAAGGATCTCAAAGATAATTCCATTCCCACCACTTAGCAAAGTTTTGAGGAAGCTTTTAAAAAAGAGTTTGTCCAACCAAAGGATGAATTTGAAATAATTGCCAAGCTTGTTAAAAATAGCATGGGAAATAAGTCTTTTGACAATTATGTGCAGAAATTTAGACAATTGGCTGCTAAAGTCAAATTTGATGATCATACCTTATGTGGGATTGTCATCAATGGTCTAGCTCGATATTATCAATACGAGGTAAAATGGCTGAGGATGCTATTCAGGGCAGCTCAAGTTTTTCACAAGACTATGCTTGATGCCAACACTTCAAGACCATCATCTAATGAAAAGAAATCCATGTTCACTTTTTCAAATAGTGGACAAAAAAGAAAGTTGGTTTTCACACCAAAACCAAAAAATTCTGACAATGCCAGCAAGAAGCAAAAATTTGTGAGCAAGGATAATATCACATGTTTAAAATGCAAGAAAAAGAGACACACGAAGAAATTTTATCCTTTGAATGGAGCTACAGCACCTTCTCGGCGCTTGGACAAAAGGCGGCATCGAAGAAGTTCATACCAAAGAAATCTATACACATTATAGAACTTTAAGGTAAATTTCTAAAGTCAATACTACGCATCTTGAAGGAAGCCATGTTCAGATTGTACTTTCAGTAAAGAAGTTTTTGGTCCAAACGAATTATTTCGTGTGGTAGTACTCACAATTTTATTGACTACATTGCGGTACAGAGGATGAAGCTGAAAAACCACACAAAATGATCACATGTACAAGGTTAGGATGGCTGGAGAACAAATCCAATTCTGGGACAAGAAGGTGTCAAAACTACCATTAGACATCCAATTGTACTCAGATAGACTTGATTTTCATGTCATGAGCTTGGGTCATATAGACATAATTCTAGGGATATAATGGTTTCATTAAAAAAATAAATTTTTTAATGTTGATTGGGTCAAACATTTGATGTTTTTCCATCACAATGGAAACCTTGTTACTCTTAAGGGAAACATTGTTGTACCCAAGGAAACTTTTATTAATGAGCTTGAGTTAATGGAAAATCTTTTTAACAATGAACTTTTTCAATTGGTTATGGATCCAGTGTCTTCATGTGTTCATTTTGATGTAAACACTGTTTCTATGGATGTTTGGGAAAGTAAAGTGTTAAATTCCATTAAGAATGAATTTCAGGATGTATTTCCTAATGAGTTACCTCATGGATTACCTCCTAAATGAGAGGTGGACCATAAAATTGAGCTAGTGCCGAGTGCAGAACCTGTTAGTATTCCTCCATATAGGCTTAGCCAGGGTGAAGAAGACAAGGTAGCAAAGAACCTATTAGTATTCCTCTATATAGGTTTAGCCAGACTGAGGAAGACGAGGTAGCAATGCAACTAGCTGAATACTTGAGGATGGGTCAAATTAGACCAAGTAAGTCTCCTTGGGGTGCACCAGTTCTCCTCGTTAAGAAAAAAGATCAAGGTACCTAGCGGATGTGTATTGATTACAACCGTCTTAAAGTTACAAAATTAAAAACAAATACCCATTGTCTAGATCAAACGATCTTATTGATAGGTTGCAAGGAGCTAAGTATTTCACAAAGCTTGATTTACGAACCGGTTATCATCAGATCCGTATTGCAGAGAAAGATGTTCCTAAAACTACTTTTAGGACACGTTATGGCCATTATGAATTTTTAGTGTTACCCTTTGGTCTCACTAATTTTCGATACTTTGAAATATAAAGTTCGAGATGCTCCTGTGTTAACCTTACCAAATCCTAGTAGGCCTTACATTGTAGAGACTGATGCTAGTGATTTTGCAGTAGGTGTAGCTTTGTTCCAGGATGGGAAGCTTATGGCCTTTGAGAGTAAGAAACTCAACGATGCACAAACTAGATACCCAGTTCAAGAGAAAGAGTTGTATGCAATTATTTATGGTTTAAAGTCATGGAGATAGTATCTCTACGGGTCTCAATTTATGTTCTTGATAGATCATCTGTCTTTGAAATTCATTTGTGAGATCAACTGGACTTGAAAGGTAGAAAGGCCAGTTGGGCTGAATTGATGCAAGACTTTGATTTCATGATTAAATATAGAAAAGGTCACTTGAATAGCATTGCTGATGTGTTGAGTCGAATTGGTGAAGTTAATGAACTTAGATTCATGGAAATTACTTCTAACTTGTACGATTCACTCAAAGGAAAATGTAGTGCAGATATTTTCTTTGAAAAATATTAGAATTTAGCAAAATCAGGGTCCAACTCTAAGGTAGATCAAAACCTAGTGAATTAAGAAAAAGCCAACCAATTTTTTATTCGGAATGGTATTTTATTCGGAAATGATAAGGTTTGCATAGCGGATGTGCTGGAAATTAAACTAAGGATCCAATTTGAGTGTCATGATGCACCATTAGCAGGATATCCGGGTATACAATGTACCTTAGCTTTGGTTAGAAGGACCTTTTATTGGCCAAAAATGAAGGATTTTGTTCAGAATTGTGGTCAAATGTCATCAGTGTCAGATAATCTATTGGGTTATTACATCCTTTGGATATTCTGTCTCAAAAGTGAGAAAGTATTTCCATGGATTTCATTACGGGACTTCCACATACCAGCAAGGGTCACAATGCCATTTGGGTAGTCGTGGATAGATTGACAAAGGTGGCTAGGTTTTTACCCACAAAGACAACAGTTAAAGCTTCATAATTGGCTTACCAATTTGTCGACGAGCAACTATTTAGACTGTATGGTCTACCTTCTGATATTGTGAGCGATCGTGACTCTAAGTTCACGGCTCATTTTGGCAGGAAGTTTTCAAGAAATTACCCGCAGTTTGATGGGAAAACAGAGCGTGTGAATCAGATTGTAGAGGATATGCTTCATGTATATGTCTCTGAAAAACCATCAAGTTGGGAAAAATATCTTCCAAATTTGATGAAATTTTTCTATAATAGGTCTAAGCATTCGGCTGCTGGTTATAGTTCGTTCATGCTTATGTATGGGTATCAACCCAGGGCACCTATTGATGTCAATCTTAAGGACATTGAGCTTGATGCATTGAGGGATTTCTTACAAGATATGTAGGAAATGCTGACCCAAGCTCAGGATTCTATCATGAGTGCTCAGGATAGAGCACAGTTTTATGCTGATAGGGAACACTCACCTCGGTCTTTTGAGCCAGGAGCATTGGTTTATTTGAAAGTTCCTAAAGATTCCCAGACTTTGTCAATAGAAAAGTGCTCAAAATTATCTCCTAGATATTGTGGTCCATTCCGAGTTATACGTCGGATTGGCACGATTACGTATGAATTAAAACTACCTCTACATGTTAGAGTTCATCTAGTCTTTTATGTCAATAGACTGAAAGAGAAGCTAGGAGGTGAGGATAACAAAGTTACTCCTGAAGAACTCATTGAAGTCAAGGATTTATCTTATGTTCCACATGATCTTGAAAAGGTACTTGAATTCAGGGAAAGGAAACTTCGTAGTTGTCTAATCCCTAAGGTTAAAATTAAGTGGAAAGATAGGGAAATTGAGGATTCGACTTGGGAGTCAGTGAGAACATTCAGCACAATTTTACTTCTTTTCATTGCAAGAGTGCAATGTTTTGAGAGAGGGGAAGTATGTTATGTGCACATTATATATGCATGTACTAGGAGGATAACCCACCCTAGGCATGTGAACATGGGAGCATGGGAACATGCTTTAGTGGGGCAAGGGTTAGGTCTAACCTTGGGTTGAGGTTAGGGTCAGGCAACCAAGGGTCACACATGGAAATGGAGAGTCAAGAGTCACTTGAGGACCCTCCTATATAATAGGGGCACGGGGCACACTCAAGGGATGTTCTCTTGTGTAGAGCATTGTGTCTACTCTCTTGCCATTTCAAGCTAGAGCTAAGTGTTGATGGAGTGAAGTCATATCTCTTGGCGGTATGGGACACTAAGGTAAGATATGCGATACTTGATTGTATTTATGTGCACCCTTGGGCTCGGGGGTGGTTGGGTGGATGAGTATATGCATGGTTCATGCATGTTTATGCATGGTTATTATCTAGAGAGATCTTTAGGGTTTTAACACTTTATCTGTGGCTTTTCAAGACAAAGGTGATCAGTGGAGTGTAGTTGAGTGAACTTTATTCGATTGAGTGAAAATAAAACGAAACCATTAGAGATTTTATCCTTCAGATAAAAATCTTGGACTCACAATGTGAGCCATGGGAGAAACTAAACGATGCTTAATTGAAAAGATGTTTCATGATGGACATAAAGCAAAATAGCTTTACACAACTTGATCATTGTATCCAATTTGGAAACATTCGATCGATGTTATAAATAAGTAATACGTTTAGATAACAACATGATGGAAAATGATAATGGTATGAGATGTCCCTTATCTAAACCAAGTGAAGCAAAGGCTAAGAAAAAATGATCTCAGAATTGTCATTCCCTGAATTCTACGTTGCCTTGCTTAAAAGCTTTGAATTGGCATCTCCAAGAGAGGATAAGGTCCCTCAAAACCAAACATCCTTAATGCCTATCAAAGTGATGGGCGAAATGCCTTGTATTCATTGCCATCATTATGTCCATCCAATCCCCAATGTGCGTACAATAGGCCTATCTTTATGTACTGCATATATTGCAAAACCTTTGGTCACGACACACCACAATGTCCCAATTCACCTACAATTAACTCAAAACCTCTATCTCCCATGTTCCAAATAGAAACAGTCCAAAGGGTAGAACCTGCTTAGGAAGCAGTTAAGCAAAAAAACAAAGGCTAACAAGCTTTCAAAACCAAGGTAGAAATAAAGAACAAGGGAAAGGAGCCTGTGGCTTTCCTAACCCCAAAAGAGCTAAAAGCTACACATGATGTGAATGCATCCACCTCAAAGGCTACCTCACAAACCACAAAACCAACATGTGCGACACATGAAACAAAAGCAAAAAAGAAAGTTTGTTCTCGTCGCATGGGCAAACATAATGAAAACCTGACGATCCAAAGAAAGTCAGAAGATGAAACAAGTTCTAGTACATCACTTTAGTGAGGATGAAACAAGTTCTGATTCATCACTCAGTGCACCTCACAGACCAATTAAGAAACTAGAAACCGCCCGACCACCCCAAACTGAAAATCATGATCACATGACATATACGCAACGCAAAAAGCAAGCTCAGGAGAGCATGCTTAGCATTGTTGGGTGTCATATAGGATCACCGGATTGTGATTGAACCTCATAATGTGAAACATAAAAAAGCAACCAAAATACAAAAATCGGAGAAGTATCACTTTCCCTTTCAAGAGGAAGATGTACTCTTTAACAGAAGACTCATTAGAGGTAGATTGCGCGAATAATGCAGTTGAAAAAGCATGTGAGGAATTTGATGAATCCCTTAAAAAATTAAAACAGTCTCTCAAATCCTCATTTAGAGGAGTGCTCTTCTCTCGTGGTGGGTGAAGCCAACATAGCTCTTTAGCCCTTGCACCTTTAAAGGCTAACCATGAGTTGTACCAAGATCTCCAGAGCTACATAGAACAAGACTGTGAGGATTCGCAAGTTTTCGAACAGACCTCACTTAAAGTTGTCAAAAGGACTGAGTGTGCCATTGTACATATATCACACTCTTGAAAAAGCTGAGAGCCAAGAAGAGGATAAAAATGAATGGGAATATGAAACCGAAATGGGATTTGAAGCTGAAACAAAACCTGAAACATCCATGGTTCCTCTTGAAGACTCTATCGTGATATGGTTAGATTTCCCTATGGACAACCAATATATATGCCACTATCCACCAATATGTGCTACCACTATCCACCAATATATGTGCCACTCTTTACTTTAAGTCTCAAGGTATTTATACCTTTTCAACTGGCATATCCATCATAAGAGAGTGAACACAACGTAGCATTACACCTTGATAAATCTGCAACAAACATGGTAGTGGATAATCCATTATCATAATCCCTATCATGAACTCTCCTATGATCGAAAGGAAAATCCCCACTAAGCTCATGATCATCATACTTATGCTCATTACAATCCACAAAATTTCCCGCATCATCCTCAAGTCTCCATTATCATAATCCCTATCATGAACTCTCCTATGATCGAAAGGAAAATCCCCACTAAGCTCATGATCATGATCATGATCATCATACTTATGCTCATTGCAATCCACAAAATTTCTCGCATCATCCTCAAGTCCTTCATCACCTTGTTCCGTGAGAATCATACTCAAAGATAGCTTCTTTGCCTTGCATGCTTTATAATGATCCTTGCTCTATTTCTCCCCACATTTAAAATATATGTTTGCTCTTAAGCTCATTAATGTGATCCTCCTTAATCACATTTCTCTCGGTCAAACCTCTTGAGCTCATTAATGTGATCCTCCTTAATCACATTTCTCTCGGTCAAACCACTTGAAGGCTTTCCATCCCCACTCAGATCCTTAGAAGAAGTATTCCCAAATTTCAAATTTGATTTTACATCTCTTCCATAGACCATTGGGAATCTCAGAATGGTCAGTCCCATTGTTGAACCATATGGAGCCTTCACATGAGAGCTAGGAATCGAATCACTCTTGCATAGATGATAGGGTATCTCAGAATAGTCGGTTCCCCCTTCACATGAGAGCTAGGGATCAAATTACTCTTTTGAGGGCCTTTGTATTGCCAATTATGAGACCATATTTCTCCTCATATATCTCAGACATCATAGACTCCACAAGAGAAAGAGACCTTTGGGCATTCACACCAACACCCAATGCTAGGCTTCATGTAGTTGATCATTTTCACTCAACCCTTCTACATACAAAGCAAGCTTGAGAAAATGGTGTGAGTACTCCTTAACACTAGTTCCTCTTTGTTCCAAATCATTCCAAGCACCAATGACCTTATTGTACTACAAATCTGATTGTAAAAGTCTCCCTAAAAGTTGTCAAGTAGTAACCTCATAATCATAAGAATAGATGTGTCTCCACCAAGTGTGAGCATATTGCTCAAGGTGAAGAGTGGCAAAATAGACTTTGGCCCTTTCACTCCTTGGATTGAGCTGAAAACACATGTCCATTTTGTTGACCCCCTCCTCATTGGAATGGCTCTCTCCTTCGAATTTGGTGAGAACTACTTTGTCTTTGACCCTTGTTTACCCCCTTGGACTCATCTCTCTCTTTAGTGTTGTCCAAATGCATCCTTGTAGAAGGTCTTCTGTCATTCCGAGTACCATCCATGCATGTGAAATCATAGGTCACATGTTCTCATTTGTCTTGATTCCATAATGAAGAATGCATTTGGTAGTGATTTTCTCCCATGGACCGTGCTGGTATTTGGGATGATTCTCCTTATTAGCATGACCACCCTCATTTGTATTACTAATCAAAATGCCGTGAGTTGCCTTAATAGAGATGTCATTTCTTCATATGCCTTAGAAGAAGCACCCACTCCTTGTGTACCATGCATTAGATTTATACCATGAGTTGCACCAAAAGATGATTTTCCACCATGATACATACTTTCAACCTTGAGCTTATTTATAAGAGAGAAAACATTTCACTTATTATCCTTCAATCAACTTTTCTTGTTTCTTGTTGAAACTATCCATCATGACCTCCATCATTAGAGTGCAATATCAATATCATTGATTACATCTCCATGCTCATTAGAGGATTTGTGCTAGTCATCCCCGCATAGGTATCCGCATTCTTATCCATCTCATGCATTTGTTCATAGTATTGTAACTACTATCATCTAAATGCACTTGAGAAATATTTTCTTCATCAATTGCATCCATATCATCAACCTCAACATTGGCGTCTTACAAAACTTCTGAAAACTTCTTGGATCTTTCCCTTGGTTAAGCTGAAAATCTATTCTGATTGATTGAACCCCAAAATGATGTCAGATTTAGGATTTCTTTAGCTTGATGGAAAGCTTATGATCTATACTTTCGCTATATGTAGGCCATTTGACTTCAATCAGAGGTAACTATTCTCTGTTTTGACTTCTATGATTCATAGAGTTGAAAATAGAAAAATGGTCGTAGATCCTCAACAAAATGGTCGTAGATCCTCAACAAAAATGATCTAAATGGGATGATCTATAGCTCGACGTGAAGCTCTTGAGGAGTACTAATAACCCTATGATGCATTTGACTCTAGCCCAAGGCGTAAATACTAATAACCCTATGATACATTTGACTCTAGCCCAAGGCGTAAATACTCTCTATTTTGACTTTTATAAAAAAGCCAACTATGCACTTTGACTTCTCAAATGGTGTCCCATTCTTGCATTGTTTGGTTTGTTGGCAAACATTTGAGAAGCTCTATCCAACCGATACCTTGAATCTGGAAAATTTAAAGTGTACACAATGTTGTTCAACATGTCATAAGAAATTGCCAATTTGGTTAAAAATTCAAACTTCGATTTAATAGCTTGGCTCGAAGCTTATGGAATATGCTTTCAAGCTATGTGATCACTTTAAATTTAGTCCGCATGGTTTTTGACTGAATTAAACTTTTGCAGTTCAGTTGTGCATAGTGAAACTATAAAAAAATTACCATAACTTTTCATAAAATTGATACAAAATTCAATCCACACAATCAAGTGATCAATCCAGCAATTAATACTCATCTAAGAGTGTACAAGCACCAATGCATGCATCATGCATGTGTCTCATCATTGCCATTCAATTGCATCAATTCATTTGTCAAAGGTTGATGCCGTGTGGCTACTTTCACCGCCTCCTCTCTAGCTCACCTAATCCTCCTCTTTACCACTTTTCCAAGGCACTCATGGTGGTAAGGAAGATTCATGAAAACACTTCCCCATAGTTCTTTCTTACTCCTCTAGCCATGTATACTCCTCTTCCATATACTAGATTCTAGTTTGAAATGGAGATTAAAATGAAATGTTACTTCAAAAGATAAGAGTTAAGCCACTTACATCAAGTGCATGAACTCATACTTATAATATCCCTTTACACCATCATTGATCACCATTGCATCACTAATAGCTTCAAACTTTGCCATCTTTATCATAAGATATCATGTGCCTCTTACCAAGGCTTGCAAGACAAGCAAAGTATCTCCAAATGCATCCAAGTCACAAGAATCTTCATCATTGTTTGCAAGAACATGTCAATGTTATCAATTTTTGCAAGAATGCACTGATATTTTCATTCTTGACATCCAATCATTTGCCTTTCATGCCATTGACATTTTCTATGCACAAAGTCGAATGTTCTTTGCATGGATCAATGAAAAACCCTCAAAAAAGCTTCAAGAAATTACGATGTAATGCAATATAGCTTCAAGGAAGCCTCTCCTAAGCAACTAGAAGCTCTTTTATGTGACAAAACATTGAAACCCCTTGCCAAATTGAGAACTTATGCACAATCTTGATGCATTTAGCCAAAAGACCCTTCACGATGCTTACAAACAAACTCCATTTCCATTTCCATTACCGTGATTTATGCAAGAATGTTTTGAGAATGATAAAGAAGGCATTGGAAATGATCAAGGAAAAAAAAAAAAAACTCAACCATGGTTAGGGTTACAACAAATGGAGGAAGCTTGATCAAGAAAACCCTAATACCTTCACATTTGTAATGGCATCTTGAGCAGTCCATCTTGTCTGCAGTCTTTGTCTTCTCCAGTAGACAAGAAGCGTGTTCTGAGAGAGAAAAGAAGCCATAGCTTTGGCCATGGCTACAGCAGCTCAGACCTTAAATGCACCAACAATGGCAGCAGCCATCGAATACCAAGAGACGAACAAAGGCGTCAACGTGCAGGCCCTTCTCCGCTGCAAGCCCTGATTTGCTCTGTCGGCTGTTTGCTTGATGCATGAAAATGACGATTAACAAGACCTAGAGACGCCAAAACGCTGCTATCGCCCCTTTGCTTGATGAAAAGGGTGATTAATAAGACCAAGAAACGCTGCTCAAAAGCTGTTTGATTAATATGGCTTCTTTAAGGATAATCATATGGGTGAACATGAATCATGATTATGTGGGTTGTAAGGGCATCTATTGCTCGCTATAATAATAGAAGCCAGTAATAAATGTAAATTAATTAATTAATTAGAACATATGTTTCATAGTGACCAAATTTGAGTGTAAAATGCAGTTTTATAAATATAGCACTCCATGATAACTTGATTTTAAATCTATTATGCTAAAAACACAAACACCTTTCAAATTGTCAAGTAAATAGTCTATTCTAGGAATAGGATAATGATTTTAAAAAATCATCTTATTTAATGCACGTCAATCCACACACATGCTCATCTCCATCTCTATAATATCTTTTCTATCAGTCTACCGTGACGAAAGGGCAATAATTGAGGACTTCCGTAAGCCTAAACCCAATTGACTAGCATTCTAATGTGCCATTGGCATTTTTTGTATCACAGATAGTTGTTTATCATCCTAGGGTTTTCATTAATCTTTTGCTTGTGCCTAAGTGCACCTTGAAGTGAATTGTAATGATTGTGAGATACCGGTTTTTTGTCCATATGCCTTCAAGGCATTCCGTGGACGTTAATATGACTTTCTTTCTCTCTCCCTCCCTCCATCTCTCTCTCTCTCTCTCTCTCTCTCTCTCTCTCTCTCAGTTTGAAAGAAGCCAACAAGTTGCACAACATGGAGTCACTTTGAGGTAGCCTGAGTTTGTAACCATTTGTGAAAATGTGAGAAGATGCTTTAATTAGTGGAGTGTTGGTCTAGTTGGTAGTAATTTTCTGAAGCCTTAGTACAAATTTTTTTCTATAGGATTTTTCTTTGTGAATTAAAAAAATATTTATGGAGACACTTTTTTCATGGGTGAAATCAATTGATAGCTTTGAATTTTCGGATGTAGAAGAGGCATCAAAGGTGATCAAGATATCCACGAGAGCTTGTATATTGAAAAAATGTAGGTTTCTTTCTTTACTGAGGGCCTTTATACATCCTCTCAAAATTTTTGCTTCTCCTAAAATAGGAGTGGGCAAGGAAATGAATGGGGAGAATGAAGTCCATGAGCTTGGGTGGGGAGATCTCTCTCCTTTTCATAGGTTTCCTTGTTTTTCTTCAAAGAAAGCGTGAGCGGTGGAGGAAGTATGTAGATCATCTAGGATGTCCGAGTCAAGGCGCTCGAAAAGAAATGTTTTTTTCAATCCTTAACATTAAAGGCAATGCCAAAACCTAACTGGGATCTTAACCTAAAAATCTCAAAAAACCATACTAATTCCGAGATTTATAACTAAAACATGTAAATGTTATCCCTTAAAGTTAAAGACAATGCCGAATTCCAACCGGGATTTTCAAATTTCGGTCGAAAAAATTACACTACAAAAACCGGGTTATGTGAACACTGGTCGAGTGGCCATCTAGAATGCCATGACTTGTCCAGACTTCGATGGCTTAGCCATTATTTCCCTAAAAAAGGTCCCACTTGTATGAGAGAGAGAGAAAGAGAGAGAGAGAGGTATTAACGTCGGTAGAATGCAACACGAGAGAGAGACATGCTCGTAAAAAACACATTTTTCAATCAGAATAAGGAGGTTTTTGCTTTCATAATATTTTTATAACTAAAATATATGAAAAATCAAATAAGTATCGGCGCGTTTTTTCTTAATTTTGGCCGGCTAAAATGCCTCGTTTGTATCGAGCATGGGAACAGAAATCCAGCGAAGATGAGGTGGAAACGGGGAAGGGCATGAGGCACCCAACAGGAATCTCCCACCTGGCAAGGAAGCCCTGTGTGCGAGATCATACCCTTAACCTACGTTTTATAAAGCGCTCTCAAGGCTCTCCCCCCCCAGGCCACAGGGTTTTCGGTTTGAAAATCTAAAGCAGAACTAGAAGAGCCCAGCAGGATGCCGGAGGGAACGCTTGAAGTGGAGCTGATCAAGGCCCATGACCTCAAGGACGTGGAGACCTTTGGCATGTCCCTGATCTCTCTCACCTCCCCCTCCCCTCTCTCTTTCTCTCTCTCTCTCTCACACACACACAGACACACACACTTTCTCTCTCTCTCTCTCTCTCTCACACACTATCTCTCTCTCTCTCTCTCTGTGCGCGCGCGCGCGCGCACACACACACACACACACTCTGTCTCTCCCTCCCTCCCTCTTAACCGTTTTCCTGCCTCTGTCTCCTCTGCAGGCAAATCTGACCCCTACGCCCTCCTCTCATGCGGTCCTGTGACGCACCGGAGTCGCACCATTCATGGTAAAAAGGGCTTTGAAAGCCCATCTCTGTGTGTGGTTCACCATTCTGTCTTGGTTTCTATTGTGAAGTCCCTCTTGTTTGTTTTGAGCTCGTAGATGGAGGGAGCAACCCTGCATGGCACCAGAGCTTTCTGTTCGAGATCCCAGACGGTGTGCCGGAGCTCTCCATTGCTATCTACGACCTGGAGAGGCACGGCAAAGACGAAGCCATGGGCACTCTCATGTAAAAGCTCTCTTTTTGTATTGAATATTCATCTGATCTAGGTGCATTCAGAAATGAAAAACATAAGAGGTTGGCTCATACATGTGTAAGAGCAAGGGTGAATCTAGCATGTGAGCTCCATAGATTGTACTTGTCCCTTGCCTGGCAACTTCAGTGAATGGATGGGGTTGATCGCAGAATACCATTGGCCCCCGTGTATGCCCAACGACAGATTGGACCCACCAAGTACAAAGTCCAGCTGCCCAATGGAAGCTTCCACGGAGAGCTAGAGCTTCGTCTAAAGTTCTTCCCAAAGGTGACCATTTGTCACCTCACCTGTGCATCTGAATCAAACAATGTTACACCTTCTTGTGTAGAGGTTCATAGCAGTTTTTCCTACCTCTGTGTGTGCACAGGTCCACCACGGAGCCCTGGATCTGCACCTTGTGCAAGGACATGGCTTGCTCTCGGCAGATGTTTTTGGTAAGAAACTATCAAATTGCTCTTAACTCTCTTGAAATGTCCATGTTGCAGAGAACATCCAAACAATTCTTGACTACTATGGTGCAGATAAGTCTGATCCCTATGCTGTCATTACCTGTCACAAACAAACATTGAAAAGTCGCGTAGCGAAGAGTAAGTTCTTATAATCGATTGGCATGTAATGCATTTGAGATTCCTTATTTTACTTGGCGAAGCTGTGTGTCTCTAAGCAAGCATACTATGGTTTCAGATGCTGGTAGTGATCCTATCTGGGATCAGACCTTTGTTTTCACTATTGACAGTGAGGTTACAGAGGTCATAATCAACCTTCTGGACAAAGATACCTTTACTGCAGATGACCCACTAGGAACTGCCATGTGAGTCAAGACATCCACCTGGCATTACATTGGTTTTACTCTCAGTGCTTAGTTTTATACTTGTCCTGATGTGCATTTTTCTCTCTGTTAATTCCAATCTTTAAGTAAATGTCTTTATGGTCTAGTCATGTAAAGGGGCTTTACACATGTAATCCCCACCTGTGACAAGGGGTTGAGGGGATATGTCACTGGCCTCTCTTTCATGGGTATCCAACCAGAGTGTAACCCATGTAAGAAAGGCCCGAGTGCAACCCATGTGAGTCAAGACATCTACCTGACATTACATTGTTTTAACTTCAGTGCTTAGTTTTATACTTGTGCTGATGTGCATTTTTCCTTCTGTTAATTCCAATCTTTAAGTAAATGTCTTTATGGTCTAGTCATGTAAAGGGGCTTTACACACGTAATCCCCACCTGTGATGAGGGGTTGAGGGGATATTTCACCGGCCCCTCTTTCATGGGTATCCAACCAGAGTGGACCCCCCACCCGTCACATGGGCAGCAGAGATTTCTGTAAAGATCTTAAGGGGTGAGGAGTTTCAACCTAAATGCTAACTCCAAACCACTTGTTGAGTGATTGATCAGAGTGCCATTGCACAAGGTGTTTGCCGAAGGTTATGTCCCCCCATCTAGCTATAAAGTACTGGGAAAATCAGGCCAACCACAGGGCGAGGTTAAAGTGGGGATCAAATTTATTCCCAAGGTATTCTTTTAAAACTCTGAGTTATCTGAATAGAGCTCAAACATCCAAGTTTTTATGCCTCCACTTTGGGGGGTTTATTCTCATGGTTTAAATGATGGATGCACTATTCGTGAAGGACTCCAGGTGATTGGTTGAATGTTGCAGGTCTAATGGATGGTTGAGATCATTACTGGTGACTGGAGCGCAGCATGGTCTAACTATACAACTGTCTGAGTTTTTGACATGAAACATGGCATTAGAAAACTATCTTCCTTTTGTTAGTACATGGGTGTATGCTGGCCTTCTTTTGTCGATGCGTTTGAGTATGTTGGTCTTTTGTTTAAGACTAATTGGTGGGATATTTGATTAAAAATGGATGGGTTTGGTGATGTACATAAGCTGTTCTGTGTCTCCCAAATTTGTTGTTACAATCGGTAGAAGTTTGTCCAGGACTACCTTGAGAGTCATCAGTGCTTTACTTGCTTCCATGATGTGTTCATGAAAGTGTATAGGTGTGAAGTGGTACTCATATCGGTTACTTAGCATGCTTAACTTGTAGCTGGCAATAATGTGAGGAATTCTCATTGCTTGCGCCCACGTATCACCTTTGTTGTTGTGGGTGAGTCGCCAGATTGTCGATCTCAGTTGTTGGATCATGTAGCTTCTATTACAAGAAACTTATCACGATGTCTTGACAAGTTGTTGACTTAGAAGAGGAGGATTGGGAGGTGAAGTCCACCAAACTTTGGCTAGGCATTACCACAAAGATTGGCCTCGAACTCAAGGTCACACTCATTGACATGGGTGTTAGGCATAACCTAATGTTGAAGGAGTAGATGTTAAAAATGTGGTGCCCAAATGTATGTGTGTGTGTCAAGCCATATAGGTTTATGTCATTTCCATTATGATTTATGTGGGGGTAGAAACCTTTGGATTTGGGAGGTTATGCATGGTCATATATGTATGTGAGAATAATGTGTATGGGTCAATGAATGTGGGGTAAAGGTCATGTGCAACATTCATGTGGATGTATAAAAGTAGCATGTGGACCAAAACTGTCCTTATCTCTTGGAGATATGTATGTAAGATCCCATGTGGATGAAAATGAGGCATTGTATGTCATTCTCACTAATGTAAGTCGTGATTTTGTGATTAGTCTTAATTCATATCTTAATCATCTCTATTAGTATTGATTTCATGCTCTAACAATGCCTTCCCTCATCTTCCATCCACAATAGCTCTCTTTTGTAACTCGTACACATTCCAAGTCCTTCTCAAATAGGATTTTTGACATTTAAAACCTCATGAATAGGATAGTTCACTTCTATGCTTTACTTAAAAAGCAAGAGTGAAAGAGGAGACATTTAAAACCACATGTATAGGATAGTTCGTTACTATGCTCTACATTGGAAATATTTGCTTGGAAGGGAAGTTTTGCATTATGCTATAAGTTCACTTCTATGCTTTACTTAAAAGCAAGAGCTGAAAGAGTAGACACATTTAAAACCTCATGCATAGGATAGTTCACTACTATGCTTTACATTGAAAATAATGGCTTGGAAGGGAAGTTTTACATTATGCTATAAGTACCACTCGTAAAGACATGTTTTTTGGATGGGGGCATAATCGATGCCAAATAGATTGGGACTCGCGGTTGCTATGCTATCTTGCAACTAACTATTGGACAAGAGATAAACAGTCCTAATAAGAGGTGAGGAGCCTATTTCTTGTTAAACTTTAGCACCAAAAAACCATTCTTTCAAAAGTGCTTCAATTCATTGAGCATTCAAAGGTATCCCACACAACAGCTATGCTTCTTAAAAAGAGACATTCTACACTTGATCGTAGGGGTAAGTAACTAAGCTCCATTAAAAGCCTTGTCTCAGCAAAATCAACCTTCATGGTAGAGTACCTTTTTCCTCTCCCCTAACCCTTCCCCCTCGACATACAAGAAAAGGACTAACCCAACTAACATCAGTACTACTAACGTTACTAACCTTGTAGAAACCTTGTAGAATCAAGATTGTCTTGTCCACCCATCAGTCCCTAGCATAACATCGATGTTTCCATGATAAGGATGATAAATGGGTAGCAAAGGTAAAGTAATGCTTAGAGCACAAGGTTACTACGAAGGACAACCAAAAATTTGGGTGCCCAAGAGGAAGGTCTTGCATATGCAACAGTCAAAGCCACACCCCATTGATTGGACCAAATATCAAACCATCAAACCCTAAGTCCAGAGAAAAAACATGGTTTCTTAATAAGGAGTCGTACTACGTTCGACAAAAATAACTCTAGCTATGTAAAGTAGTGCAATAGAAACCATCCTATCAACAAACAAGGCAACCCTAACAAAATTGCACTATCGAAAGATGATACTCTTAGTGGTCCAAGGGTATTATGAAGGTCACACCATTTTTTCTCCCAATCTATTTAGTCACAGTAAAAAGAACCAAGGAAAGATTTCAATGTGGCAACCCAAGGCTCCCAACAATACGGAAACTAGAGGTGTAACCCAGTGAAGGGTAGGTCAGAAATTGGCCAATTCATGGAGTCCCATGACCTCCAAACATGCTTCGAATAAGATATTTCTTCCACTTTGAACTTGCCAAACCAAGAACCAGGTCCATCTTCCCAAAGTCTTGAGACGTCATACCAATGAGAATGGGTCTACCTAGTCCCATCACCACAACATGACCCGCCAATCTATCAGCAGTACCCACCTCATGGGGCACACCCAATGTACCAAACGAGACCACATGGGCCACAACCTGGTCCTCCCAGAGGGAAAAGACCCCTGTTGGTCTATTATCCGCCCGGTTCTGCTCCTCCACAACCTATTCCCCAACCTACACCACCTGCTCCCACCATGACAAGGTTGACACTTGAAATGTTAAGGATGGCCATGGAAATCGAGAGGGGGGTAGCCGTTGGCATTACTCCCCCTGCACCAGTTCAACCTAGGCAAGAACGAACTAAACCAACGAACATCTCGAATTTGATCACGAAGTTCGATGGAACAGGTGACTCCATTCCTCACATGGAGATGTTTAATCAGATCTGCGAAGCATTTGGCCATATAGACGATCAAACTAAGATAAGTGCCTTTGGCCTTATCTTGGATAGCAAAGCCAGCCAATGGTTTAGATCTCTGAAAGCGGAAGATAAAGCTTCCTTCGAGACTCTAAAAGAAGATTTTAAAGTGGGGTATTCTTGTCAAGGTACCCGATGGAGCCTTGTTGAACAGCTCAACAATGTCAAACAAAATGAGGGTGAAACCATCAAAGTTACATAAACAGAGTCAGATATCTCCACTCATGCTATACTACCGTAGACAAGTTCTTTGATGATGAGAGACTAATTGGGAGATTTCTAGAGGGACTTGAAGATATTCCCCTACAAAACTCCTTGTTTGCCTTGGGCCACACCTCTTTTGAACAATGCTATAGGAGTGCTCTAAAGTTTGAGGATAACTTCAAGGGAACACGTTCTCGACAACTCCACGAAGGTGCATTAGAAGCCTTCTTGAAGACCACCAGTATAAAGCCTAATGAAAAGGATAAGGAGTCCACGTCTGGACAAAGTGTTGATCAACTGGCGGCTGTCCTAATGCAACAAATGACCCAGCAATGGAGAATCAACCAAGGCCGGGATCGAGGGGGCCATCCACATCTTTATCCTAGATGGGAACTCTTATGGTGCCCAACCTGTCGAGAAAACCATACCGGCACTGAATGTCCTCATATGAGACCCTGCCCAAGTCTCTATTGTACCTACTGTGTGAAGTGGGGCGACCACGAGATCTCTAACTGCTATCGTGAGGACAAGGCTGCTTTAGCTTGAGCTATGGCTTAGGTATTGCCTACCAACCCCAGACAACCGCTGGCTTTGCCTACACATCACAACGCTCCTCAACCTGGCCAAGAAGTGGCAGAAAGAGGAATCCTTAGGATACCATAAATGCCCTTACCGCCCCCCAGTTCTCCCACCACAGCCCCCGTTACCCAAAGTCACACCATTTTGTTAGATAACCTTGACAGAACTCTTCGAGGATGGGAATGAGGGAGAAATCTTGGAGACTTCCACTTATTAAACCGAAGAGCCCATGAGCCTGCCCTCATAAATTCTCAGTCACTATGTCATGGAGGGTGATCAAATGTACCCTGTGTACTTAGTAGCCTCGATATTGCGGGCTAGAGATATGAATCGAACAATGAGAAGACTGCCCATATAGTGTTATGATTGTGGTGAACCTCATCGAGTGGTTGAGTGTCCCAACAAGAATAGAAGGGCAAGTGCCCCTGTAGTAGGTGCTCCCGCTATGACTCCACTGTGCGTTGGATGCGGTATCGATCATATGTACAAAGACTGCCCACTAAGACCAAGAACAATTGGAAAGGCTCATGAAGCTAATCCCAACACTAGCCTTAACCTCTGCTGAGTGTTAGAAATGGTTTCATTTGAGCAGTCTCCCTCAACGCAGTAACCAGACTATAGAATAGGCAAAGGGCCATAGCACATGCTGCTGCATAGGCGTCAACCTCTCAAAACCAAGACCAAGCAAGAGCCCCTAAACAAGCCCGAGTAACTCGGCGCTCACGAAAGAAAGCCACCAAGGTTGGGAAGGGTGACAGCCGAGTGATTATCAAAAGCGGTTCTGACTCTGGTACAACAACTCATCCTTCAACTTCTTCATCTGGAGAAGAAGATATGCTATGTGTTGTCGCTCGCGCCCACCAAGAACCCATTAACACCCGTCAGCTACCCAAAAAGATTATGGAATATCCAAATCCTATTGAGGAAAAAGAAAGTATCCAAGCCACCCAAGAGTTAGTTCGTGAGTGCCAAAAGCTCAGTTTGGAAGCTGATCCTCCTATTTCCTACCTCAAACCATGCCCGTCTGTCTCAAACCAGAGACTTGCGCATAATGCTCAGGTTTATCCTTGCGAGTTTCCAAACCAACCACTCCCGCAAGAGTTAACACAAGAAGAAGCTACCCCCCAATAGAAAGATAGGTGGTGGAATATCTTAGAGACCTGGGAGATGAACATCATAGGGGAACCAATGTAGAAATCCATGTTCCCATCCCATACACCTCAAAAAGATTGAGACAAAGCACGCCGGGCCTTTCTCAAAAAGGACAATCTTCGTTCCAAGAGACATCGTAGGTCTCTCTTCTTTCCTCTCTTGACAGGTCCAAATTCCTATCGGCACCTTGCTCCAAGGTAGCCTAAGCTCATGGAATGACCTGAAAGACTGGATGGAGGGATGTCTTAGGGCAGGAATGCACGAAACCATGGATCCGAAAAGCTCTGATGAATATGAGGAAGAAGAATTCCACATACCTCTTAAGGTAAAAGGGACTCCTACCATTCAAGTGAATAAGCTCGGACAATACTTTGAAGGCGATAAATTTAATGCAGCCTTGCCGATAACTTTCGATGGCCACCATGTTACCATAATATTGGATGGAGGAGCCATAGTGAGCATTGTGACCAAACAATGTTGGGAAAACTGGGGAGCACTTGCCTTGGATAAAACCAGATTGTTAGTTAAACTCACCTGATGGAGCCACTGCTAGACCCATTGGTCTACTAAGGGATCTTAAAATTAAGATTATGGGAACCACCTACTGCCACACTTTTGTGGTGATGAATTTTGGACGTCTGCCAGTTTCATATGACTGCATCCTTGGCAGACCCTTTATGCAAGAATCCAAGATGATCCATGATTGGGATATTGACCACATATACATTCGGAGAAAAGATCTTACCTTCAAGATCAATCTACGCACGTGGAAAGTACACCCCATGAGTGTGGCAGATCATTTGTAGAGGACTCAGTCACAACTACATGAACTACTGAACTACTCAGCCATAAAACACTCAAAGATGAAAGGGAGAGTGAGGATTGCGCACCACTTCTAGAGCCGGAAGACTCTGAGAACTGGATGCATATCCTCACTACCCTTGACATCTTGCCTAAAAAAACTAGCACAAGATTTGCCACAGCAGATGGGCAAGAGCTTACATCAAGTACACCCCATGAGTGTGGCAGATCGTTTGTAGAGGACTCAGTCACAACTACATGAACTATTGAACTACTCAGCCATAAAACACTCGAAGATGAAAGGGAGAGTGAGGATTGCGCACCACTTCCAGAGCCGGAAGACTCTGAGAACTGGATGCATATCCTCACTACCCTGGAAATCTTGCCTAGAAAAACTAGCACAAGATATGCCACAGAGCAGATGGGCAAGAGCTTACTTAGTTTAGCACATTTGCCCAATATAGCCGCACAAGAGCTTGAACAGGTTGTTCGAGCCAAACCATCAAGGAGTGCATGGTCCGCTAAAACTCACAAGCCTGAAGGATTACCTAGGCCAAAGTAGTACATCTTCCCAAAAATTTATGAAACCCATTGGTTGAAATATGTGGGTGTCATAGCGCATGAGCATTTCAACAATGAAATGTAGCAAAAAGAGTTTGCAAACAGTTCTCTTTTGGTCCACACTACTGTCCCACAGCCAGTTGAACCCATTCAACCAGAATCAGTCCCTGAAAAGCTTTGTTGCTCTGCACGCAAGGCATGCAACAAAAAGTTGGCACTTGCAGGAAAAAGAAGCCAAAAGACTAATTGATGAGGAAAGTGCTAAAGACAAAGAAACAGGACAGGTGTCCAAGCACTTTAAGACCTTCCAAATCGCTTTGTTCAATATGATTTAACTTAAAGGTCTTATAGTGGGCTACCTGGGACCTCATATGACGGTCCAACCAGCCAAGGTTAAGGAAGTGAACTTGGCAGGCTCGGGTGAAGACCCAAGGCCCGTATTTGTGTTAGAAGACTTTTCAAAGGAAGAAGAAGCCAAGCTCATTGCTCTCTTGACTGAATTCCAGGACTGCTTCACTTGGAAGTACACGGATATGAAGGGTGTACCCCCAGAAGTGGTCCAGCACACCATTCCCATGGTTGATGGAGCTAGACCAGTCAAACAACGAGCTTAACCAATGACCCCAAATATTCCAAGATGGTCCCATGAAGATATTGAAAGACTTATATCGATGCCGGATTTATCTATGAAATTGAACATACGGAGTGGGTATCATTGATCGTGATAGTGCCCAAGAAAAATGAAAAAGTCATGGTGTGTGTTGACCTCAAAAAGGTCAATGCTGCCACCATAAGGGATCACTATCCTTTACCATTCACTGAACATGTACTAGAGAGAGTACCGAGAGAAAGGAAGCTTACAACTTCCTCAATGGATTCTCAGGATACAACTAGGTGCTGATTGATCCCAAAGGATCAGCACAAAACTGCTTTCGCCTACTACTGAATGGGGTACACACGCTTATAGAGTCATGCCCTTTGGGTTTACTAATGCCCTCGAAACCTTCCAAGGCTTAATGTGTACAGATTACAAGCAATATCTCTGAAAATTCCTGGAAGTCTTCATGGATGACCTATGTGTCAATTCTTCCTCGAAAGAGCACCTCGCATGTTTGCGCAAGGTGCTAGAGCAATGCAAACTATATCGCATCGCATTGAACCCTCTTAAATGCCAATTTTGGGTTTGACATGGAGTGATCTTGGGACACATTGCCTATAGACAAGGAATATTACTGACGACAGCAAGGTGCGGCTCATTCTCGAGCTTCCCCCACTTAACAACTTCAAGGGTGTCCAACGCTTCATGGGACACGTCGGCTATTATCGGCGATTCATTTTTATGTACGTTAATATTGCTAGACCCCTTTACGGACTCCTTATAGTTTTTGAGTGGACATAAGAATACCAAAGGGCATACGCCACACTCAAAAAAGCCTTGGCAAGTGCTTCAATCCTTAGACCCCCCCAACTAGGATCTCATCCTCCATGTCCATATTGACGCCTCAGCATTTGCCATAGGATGCGTGCTGGCCCACAACCAGGTAAACACGAGATGGACTTCTCCATCAGTTTTGCCAGCCGCCAACTTAATGAAGCTGAGAGAAATTACACCACAATTGAGAGAGAAGAATTAGCGATGGTTTACACGGTTAAGAAGTTCCACCATTATCTTTTGGGGTGACCAAGTTTGTCTTCTTTGTAGACCACCACACCCTCTTGTATACTTGATCAATAAGCCATGTATGACAGGAAGAATCACCAGGTGTGGCTACTTATCTTGCTCAAGTTTGATTTCACCGCCGTTACTATGAGGAAAGGCTCTGAACATGTTCTTGCAAAACACATGTCAAGGATCCCCAATGGCGAACAGCCTGTGGGAGTAGATGATGATTTACCAAACGCTGCCCTATTCCAGCTTTACTTAATTCTTGAATGGAGCAAAGAAGTGGCTCACTTCTTAGCCAATGGGTTACTAGTTGATCCTCTCCTCAACAAGGACCATGCCCGTCATTTAATAAAAAAGGCGACCGCTTACTAGCTTATCGTGGGCCAACTTTACAACAAGCAGAGAAAGGACAAAATCCTAAGACATTGTATTAGAGAAGACGAGTATGTCTTCCTCCTTGAATAGGCTCACTCTGCCTCTGCTCTGTGGCGGGCACTTTGTAGTAGACATCAGTGCTCATAAGGTTCTCACAACTGGGTTATGGTGGCCCACCTTAATGGATGATGCTGCTGAGTATGTCAACAAATGATGTGATGAATGCCAACGCGTAGCAATCCCTCGTTTCAAGGATCACATGCCCCTAAACCCACTGTGTCCTTATAACCATTTGAAAAATTGGGTATAGACTTCGTAGGACCCATTTGACCGGAAGCCAAATATATTCAAGCCAGATATATAATTGATGCCACACAGACTACTACACCAAATGGGTAGAAGCTCGTGAAATCCACAAAGTTGATGCTCGATCGACGGCTAAATTTCTCTATGATTCTGTAATCACACGGTTCAGTTGGCCTCTTGAGTTTGTCAGCAAAAATGGAACACATTTCATCAATGAGGTAATCAAATTTCTCTTGCAAGAGTTCCTTGTCACCCCCACAAGAAGTCCTCCCCTTACTATCCTCAAGAAAATGGCCAAGCCAAAAGCACAAACAAAACCATGTGTGCCATTCTCACCAAAACAGTGGAGGCCAGCCACAAGAATTGGGAACAGAAGTTGTCCGGCTGCACTTTGGGCCTATAGAACTTCGTACTACAAAGCAAAAACCAACGCTACCCCTTTCAGTTCAACCTACAGTGCCCATGGAGTTCTTAGTCCCAAGTCTACGTGTCGTGGTGCACAAAAAACTCACTGAAAATGCCTTAAGTTGTCGCATGTTCAAACTTGAAAAGCTCGATGAAACCCGCCTCTTTGCAGTCTATAGCATGATTGTAGAGAAGCTCAGGCGTAATAAATGGTTTGATGATCAGCTCAAGGACAAACAAATGAATGAGGGTGACATGGTCCTCTTATTCAGAACCAAAACGCACAAGAAAACGTTCAAGCTCAGGGGCTTAGGACCTTTCCTAGTCTCTGAGATCACACTACAAGGCGTTGTAGGCATTGAAACACTTGATGGTGTTGGAAAACTTAAACGCTACTCACCGAGGCCACCTTGAAACCCATCCATGATAAAAAACAATGAAAACAAGACAATGAGGATATGAAAAAAACTATGCAAGAAGAGGCCAAAGTGAGGCAAGCCAAGATGAGGCAAAAGAATATCATGGGGTTAACATGGCCCAAGTAGTTGAATTAGAAGAAGAATATTGGGAGGTGAAGCCAGCTCAGTTATGGTTAGGAATGACCACACCAACCAGCTTTGTCCAAAAATTAGCTCTTGTTGATACAGGGGCTAGTTACAATTTACTGTCTTATGAAACATGGTGTTCCCTTGGGGAACCCACATTCAAAGAAACACCTACCATTGTCACCACGGTTGCCTCATAGCATATTCATTGCATTGGCATAATCACACTTTTGTTCCACATTGGAAAATTTAATTCCTTGGAAGGTAAGTTTTATGTGATGCCTGCAGGAACTGTGCGTGGAGAGATCCTCCTCAACAGGGGATGGATGGGCCATAACAGATGCAACATCGACTGGGATCCACAGACGATCACCCTACACTTGGCTTCTAGCCAAAGATGAAGATCCAGTTCCCATTACTTACCTATGCCAAGAACTCCCATTTTTGCCACCCACAAGTACCCCAACACCTCACCCTTATCACTCCATTTCCCCAAAAAAGAGGCCGCTCAACATGCCATCCACATCAACGCCTCTTGCACCCACACCACCACCATGCACAGTGGCAGCGCGCTCTCACACAGCCAAATCACAAGTAGCTGCCCTACCACATCACACTAAATAACACTGCTAACCATACTAAAAAATCTTCACAGGGTTTGATATCTCACCACCACTGGGTGCCCAAGCAACTTCTTATGTAGGACAAGGCTATTATGAGGGAGCATCTCCATTATGGATCCCCAAAAGGTTCCACCATCCCCCTCACCAATAGGCATCCAAAGTTTCTCGTCCCCAGTGTAGGCCCCCCATTCGCCAACCTGAAGCCTATAGGGTATAGGATCGACGCAAGCCTACGCACTCTCCTAGGAGTTCTAACACTCAACCAAACCTTAAACCCACGCACTCTCCTAGGAGTTCTAACACTCAACCAAACCTTAAACCCACGCACTCAACCCTTCGATGGATCCCAAAATCTCTTCTCTGTGCCCAACATTACTATGAAGACAACAATACCCTATGGATCCCCAAACCTCTCCAACTTAAGCTCCTACCTTGTGTCACACCACAGTCACCTACCCTTCTGTGGGTACCCAAGGCAACATTTGTAGTCAATATTACTCAAGACAAAGGGAAGCATAAAGTCCTATGTGACACAGTTAGCAATTCCTCTACCTAATCATTCAGAGGCTCAACAGGACTGCAAAACTCCCTTCAACTCCCTCAACCCCAACTACTTCCTTTGCCACCTTCATCGGAATCTCTTCAGGAAGTGTAGGCCCCCCATTCGCCAACCTCAAGCCTATAGGGTACATGATTGACGCAAGCCCACGCGCTCTCCTAGGAGTTCTAACCCTCAACCAAACCTTAAACCCACACACTCAACCCTTCGGTGGATCCCAAAATCTCTTCTCTGTGCCCAACATTACTATGAAGGCAATAATACCCTATGGATCCCCAAACCTCTCCAACCTAAGCTCCTACCTTGTGTCACACCATAGTCACCTACCCTTCTGTGGTGGGTACCCAAGGCAACATCTGTAGTCAATATTACTCAAGACACAAAGGGAAGCATAAAGTCCTATGTGACATAGTTAGCAATTCCTCTGCCTATCGTTCAGAGGCTCGACAGGACTGCAAAACTCCCTTCAACTCCCTCAACCCCAACTACTTCCTTTGCCACCCTCATCGGAATCTCTTCAGGAAGTCCCACCCCCTACTTCGCCACCATTACCTAATCGACATAGACTCCTTTCTTTGGCAAACTGGGCACACAGTCAGTACAAAACCCGCAATGGGGTGCTGGTAGCATAGCCTCTGTGTACAAAACCTGTTACAACAGGGTGGACACCCAAAAAATAAACACCTTGCCACAATCATTCCTTTTTTAGAATTCTAAGTGCCATGGCCATTCCTCCCTTAACCACAAATCCCGCAGCCGTTCCAAGTTTCACATGGCCTTTCCCTTCTCAAAGTTTGACTTGCCACATGGATGTTCCCAGTTTGGAATGGCCGTTCCCTCTCCCGCACACTACCACGGCTGTTCCGACTCTCTATTCAAAATCCCCTGGCTGTTCCAAAGTAGTCCCACAAGAGTATTAGGATGAGCCCTTTTAAAGCTCTGTATGGACAAGATTGCTTAACTCCATTAACTTGGTTCGACCCATTGATTAGGGTCGAAATGTCCAGATAGATGCTTGACGACATCGAGTAGCAGATGTAGGCAATTCGTAAAGATATAAAAGCTGTCCAGGATCGACAGAAGCAGTATGCAGATAAGAAGAGGACAGACAGAGAATTCAAAGAAGCAGATATGGTCTTCATTCGAGTACGGCCCAAAAGAAGTTCTTTATCTCTTGGGAAGTACAAGAAGTTATCCCCCAGATATTGTGGGCCATATCTGATTACAAAGAAAGTAGGTGACTTAGCCTACGAGCTTCTTCTGCCTCCTCATCTCAAAGTTCATAATGTATTTCATGTAAACCTTCTAAAGAAATATTTGCCAAGCCCAAATCATGTGCTTGATGATGAAATCCTAACCTCTTCAACCCAAGAGCAGATGGAACTCCAACCTGAAGAAATTCTTGATGTTCGAGAAAAGATTCTCAGAAATAGAATTCTCACAGAATTATTGGTAAAATGGAAGTTCTATTCTTTTGAAGATGCCACCCGGGAGAATGAAGTCGATCTGTAGCCGGATTACCCCCAATTTGCGAGATGAGAACATCTCGCGTTTTTCAAGTGGGAGAGAATGTAAGATTCCTCCCCAGCCTCTCAAGATGTCCAACATCTTCCCCTGTAATCAAATCCCTCTTCAGAAATATAAAAGATCTTGTTTCTACCAGTTTTGGCCTAGAGAGAGAAAATATTCTAGAGAAAGAATATTCAGATTTTAAATATTTTTCGATGAAAAAAATTCTCATCTTATTAAAATAAGTTCCCCTGAACCAGAAGTTCAAAAAGATTTTCAGAAGGTGCATTAGAAATTAAGTATAATATGTTCAAGAGGCATGATCATGGGGGTGAAGATTTTTTTAAAATTTTGAATTAAGGTTCCTATGGACCAATAAGATTCATCCAAATGTAGGGAGGAGATAAATAAAGAAATAAAAGAAAAATCTCCCAAAAATGAGTAAATACTCTCATAAGATGAAGAGTTGACTAAGGACAAGGTTAATAGTCAAAAAAGAGAGATATTTAGAAGTAATGATGCATTTTTGACACCTTTGCATGGGGGAATTCCCCTCGTGAAGGAGGCGCCTATTTCACATGCTTGAATGAGTTTTAAACTCCCAAATAATGGGATATTTTTATCTCTCCTCTCTCTTGTTTCAACTAGATCCAAAAAGTGAGCAAAACTGACCTAAAAATGGTAAAAAATTGACCAAACTGATCTGGAAAATTCTAGAATCAGTTGGCTTGGTTAGAAGCTCACTTTTTCCTATAAATAGAAGCCCTCCCCTTTGTTGAAACTCAATAGTGTTTTGCACTATTACCCTGCCTCTCCCAAGTGCCAAAAACAGTGAATTTTACTCATAATTCATTAGTTTTTGACCTTCCCTCTTCCAAAATATTGGTGGCCACTGTTGTTTTAAACAAGAGTAGAACCCTCAAACCATCAAGCCAAAGGAAGGCTCTCAAATTCATTAGTAAGTTGGAGATTCTTCTCTTTTTCATTCATTTTATGATTTTTATGGTTTTTTTATGATTTTTGTCTTCTCTTCATTGCAAATGATGTTATGCCTCATTGCAAAAGGCATTCCCCTCTCTTCTCTAGTAAATCCAACCATTCTTTATCCTAGGTGAATAATTAATGAATAAAATCAAGTTTTTCATAATGTTTCTCTTAAATAAGTGAAAAAATGTTACTTTAGAATGATTTAAATACTCTTGCTGCATTTCTAATTAATTTTAGAGACTTAAAAATTAAAAAATGGTCAGCCATACAAAGGAGGTTATGGCAAAATTTTTCAAAAATTTGAAAATAAGTATTATCTTTCATTATTCTAAAAGAGTAATCCTCATGGTTTCTATATTCTAAAGTGTCATTTTCATGCATAGAAGATGCATTTTGATTATTTGTATAAAAGAAATTTAGTTTTATTATAAAAGTATTACTTTCATTATTATTGATTTTTATGCATAAAATATTATTTTTTTATTATAAAAGTGTTACTTTTATCATATTTGATTTTTATGCATAAAAGTATGCATAAAAGATTATTATTATTTAATTATAAAAGTGATACTTTTATCATATTTGATTCTCATGCATAGAAGTATGCATAAAAGATTATTATTTTTTATTATAAAAGTGTTACTTTTATCATATTTGATTTTCATGCATAGAAGTATGCATAAAAGATTATTTTTTTAATTATAAAAGTGTTACTTTTATCATATTTGATTTTCATGCATAGAAGTATGCATAAAAGGTTATTTTTTATTATAAAAGTGTTGCTTTTATCATATTTGATTTTCATGCATAGAAGTATGCATAAAAGATTATTTTTTTAATTATAAAAGTGTTACTTTTATTATATTTGATTTTCATGCATAGAAGTATGCATAAAAGATAATTTTTTAAATATGATAAAAGTGTTACTTTTATCATATTTGATTTTCATGCATAGAAGTATGCATAAAAGATTATTATTATTTTATATAAAAGTGTTACTTTTATCATATTTGATTTTCATGCATAGAAGTATGCATAAAATATTATTTTTTTATTATAAAAGTGTTACTTTCATCATAAGTGTTTTTTATGCATAAACATATGCATAAAAGATATCTTTTTAAATATTAAAAGTGTGATTTTCATCATAAATGGTTTTTATGTATAAACATATGCATAAAAGATATTTTTTTATATTAAAAGTGTGATTTTCATCATAAATTGTTTTTATGCATAAATGGGTGCCTAAAAGATATTTTTTATTATAAAAAGAGTGATTTTCATCATAAATGATTTGTATGCATAAACATATGCATAAAAGAAATTCTTCATGTTAAAAGAGTGATTTTCATCATAAATGATTTTTTTATGAGTGATGATAAAAGTGTGATTTTCATCAGAATCGGATTTTATGCATAATTAGATGCATATAGAATCTTTATAATTAAATAAGGGTTCTCCTTAATCCTCTGTTTAGTTTTCGCAAAAATTGGAAAAATGAATAAGTAGATAATCTGTGAGAAGAAATGCTACCGTTTCATATTCACTAAAATGGTAATGAGAAAATTCAATTAAACTATCAAAGTCGGAGATTGAGATAAATGATTATTTTATTCCTCATAAGAAATTTCATGTTTTAGAAATTTGTAAGTAAATATTCGTTCGAATGAAATTTAGAAAAAGAGAAATTGAAATAGTACCTTTCGAGAAAGATAGTTTAGGGAAGAACCTTTCCAGACCCAAACTCTGATTCTGACTATTGACCAAGACCTAATTCCTTCGTCAATGACGATGTGCTCAGTTCAAGAAAAATGCACTCAAAACACCCACCGAATCTGAAACTAAGTTAAGACTTTTGATTTTAATCTGAGGATCAAGTTGACAGAATTCGAGGAATTCTGTTTGGAATTCAGACCTGGATCTAGAAGTATTGAGATACGGATTTAAGATTTTTCATAGTTTTTAAACAAAAATCAAAACTGAAAACTTGCATAGAAACCCTGTTTTCTTAAAGGACTGTCTTACGTCAGAATGTTAGAGGGAGCATTTGGCATATATGTTTATCTAAGGGAAGTTCGGTTGCAACAGCTGGCGGGGAGTGTTTGAGGGACAGCTCACGCGGCAAAGCCTACCGAGGTCTTGACCAGCCTCGGTATGGTTAAAATGGTGCGCTTCCGGTACGATGGGGAGGGCTGACGAAGCGGTCCTTGAGTGAAGTGCCAGGACACCTAAGGAGGATCCTGGAGGGTTCTGACCAGGCGATGCACGGGCTCGCAGTGCCGAGGACACCCATGCGTATGTCAAGGACGACAGACCAATGTTATTGTAATCTATCACTGGATCTCGTTGTTGACTCGCTGGTCTCAACGGAGAGTCCAGAGTGATACTGTTTTGTGAGAAACAAAGACTCAATGGAAATTTTGAAGTATGACATGTGTAACTAGTAAATTGTTCGTCAATGGATTTTTTTTATATTAAAGTTTTAAAGAGGAGTGTGTGCGTATCTGTTTCCTAAAGCTAAAGTTAAGAAAGGCATTTCAATTATGGGTGGGTGAGTACTTGTTTGGATCTATCGATTCCAATGGTAGGGTGGTGGCTAACCCATGGGTCGGATGGGGTTAGGCTGGAATCAGTGGAGTTTTAATAATCAAACTGAAAAATCTTAGGATTACGCTAGGATTCCAGTAGATAGTTAATTCCATGATAAATTTCTCAATTGAGTGGATCAATGGCTGTGCCTAATCTTGATTAGGAAAAAAGCATTGAATTGCTCAAATGATCAAATTATATCAGTGATAGTTTCCTTCTATCTGGTTTATTCAAGTGGAGGATAGTTAGATCTTGATCTCATTAGAAAACTCGTTAAGAAAAATTCAAAAAGGTGGAATCGTCCCCGCTTTCCGGGCATGGGAAATTTTCTCGGGTTCGGTTTTCGGAGTGACCACCAGCCTAGTCTCGTGCCCAGACATTCGTGGGCGAGACCCTGAGTGGGCATGAGGGGGCTGCTTCCGCTGTATATATTCTTAATATATATTTCTCTAGGATCATTCCAAATGTTAGAATATTATTATCTAATTTAAATCTCTTTTCTAATCCTCTATTCATTAGGGAAAGGTTGAGATCTATGGGGGCCCTTTAAGCTGCCATATTATGTTTTTAAGTACTTTTGCTTAAGGACTCTAAGCATACTTTGACTAGGCTTGACAAGGAGATCTTTATGCAATCATTATTTGAATTTCTATTTTTTCAAATATATATTTGCTTGAGCTAAATTGGGGGTAACTTTTTGGTTTCCCCAAATTCAAAATGGCTGAAAAGCCTTCCCTCCTCTCTTCCCTCCACTTTTAGGACCCCCCCACTTTCTCTCTCTATATTCTCTCTCTAAGACGCCCTCGTCTCTCTACCACTCTCTTTCTCTTCCCCTTTCTCACATTTGGGTGTGCCATGGCTCTGCATCTCTGATTAGTAAGCTTCCATAACCTCTGCACTTCCAAATGCAAATATCTCACACTCTCTCATCCTCCATGCCTCATCTTTTTATCATTTTCTGCTCTCTCTCTCTCTCTCTCTCTCTCTCTCTCTCTCTCTCTCTCTCTCTCTCTCTCATGTCTTTCCCACATTGAAGTGCAGAAAATCCCTCTGTCAACCTCCATAGCTTCAGAGCTTACCACTTTCCATTCTTGCATTGTTTACCATACATATCCCCTACTTCCGTCTGCAATCTACATCTCTCTCTCTCTCTCTCTCTCTCTCTCTACTGTATTATGCTGCAAAACCTCAATCTACCATCTTCTATGCCTCTTGCCATCTTCCTTGTCCTTTCTCCTATTACCTAATCAAAAGATCTATGATCTTCTAATATTTTTTATAGCAAAACTTCATTGCACTCTCCTCAGAATACCCTATCCTCACTCTTGCATTGTGTTCTACAAGAAGCTCTTTTTAGCATTGCCTAACCCTAAAGAAAATGCCACTTGAAGATATATCTAACAGAGCACCAAAATTCAGGTTACATGTAGATTTGGCTGCTGAGTATGCTACCATCCGCAACACAAAAATAAGTGGTGTGACCAATGTGCCATTGGGTACTCTTCGATCACAAGGGCGAAAATGTATTGACCTCTGGACGAATGGATTCATATACCCTATTGAGCCGCTCACCAATGCTCCACCTCATTTTGTTAATATCACTACATTTCTTAGTTATGTAGGTGATGGAGCTAATTGTCTATTTGGGTACTGTAGGAGGCTTTCTTTTGTTGCAGCTCAGGAATCGCATTCAAGAGTGCATTTTCGAGGCTTATGGCTTGAGTTGCAGCAGCAACACAAGAAGGACATTGATAGGCTTGAAGAAGTGGTGAACAACTTGAAAACTCAGAATCAGGAGCTCCAGAAGAACAACTTGTTGCTTAAGCAGGCCTTTGATATTGAACGGGACAAGATGAATGCAGCCAAACAGGATGCACGAAACAAGCAACGACACCTTGCAAGCCTGAAGAAGCTTCCAGTAGGCTTTCGACAACGGAAAAGAAAGCGTCAGTCCCTAGAAACCTTGGCAACCCTAAGTGGAAGAAGAAAACGACGTGTATACGAGCAACAAGGTAACTTCTATTCTTGCCATTGTTTTGCAGGCCATTCTGTTTTGTGAAACATATTGATGTTATTTTGTATTTATGTTCCATGTAGAGATATTGCTGGGGATATGATGGGATATGAAGGTGGTGCTGAGGAATGTAGAGCAGGCATATTGAAACATGTTGTTAAGTTATCAGACATATCAAAGCTACTAGAAGATCCCACATGCAAAATATCTAAGCAAATCCGAAACAAAATTTCTGGAGAGCTGCAAAATATGGTAAGCCCCATACAGATTATGGATGCATGTGATAGTGCTGGTGTTAGTAGGAAGGGATATGAAGCCATTTACAGGGTGTTTACACTAGGTCATCGTGCTAAAGGATTTCTTCGACCCATGCTACCAACTCCATACAAGTACAACAATGTTTTTATTGATTTAAGGACCCTTCAAAGAGCTATGATTTCTTATTATGGTCTAAGCATTGAGGAGTGCCAAGGTCAGGCTGTGTTTGTGTTAAAGCTTGATGAGTGTCAAATTGTAAAAGGACAAAATTTAGAAAGAGTCAGCCTAACGCTTATGAACAGGGCTATCAAAGGAAATCTGGAACAGGATGATAATCTTCTTGACTGTAGTGCACAAGCCTCAAATTCCAACACGGGAAGTCAATCTCAGGGAAAAGATTACTATGGAGTGCAATCAGAAAAGAATATATGGTGGTTGTCAGCATTTGAGCTTCCACAGGAGACGAATGATACATTGCGATGGTACCTTACTCGAACAGGCATCCCAAATGTCATATCATTGCAATCAAAAGGAGAAACTTTGCATGTGGAAGATGTAGGAACATTTACAGTTGAGTGGCACATGGCAGGTGATTTAAAGACATTGAAGTGTATGCTAGGATGAAAGCTAGGAGCAAATACTTTTTTTCCATGTATTTATTGCTGCCATTCAAAATCAGACTATATTGATCGCGGCAAAGCCTCAGGCAAGGTTGCAACCACCAAGACGACCAAATCTCATGCAAAGGGCAAGAAAAATGTACAACCACCTTTAATGAGGACAACGCAAAACAAAGATCTAAAGAAACCTATGCAGTGGGTTAATGGCATTATGAATTGTAATACCAATTGTCCGCCTAATCGTGATCAAGAAGATATCTCATGGAGCCCTATATTAGAGATTCCACTTTCCCCTGTTCATATTTGCACGCTTCATGCTAGGTTACGCATAATGGACAAATTATTGAAGTTACATATCAATTATGCATGGAATATGGAGCCTGAACATCTTCGCAATGCATCAGTAAGCTGGAAGATGTCCTTTCAAGCGTGGGGCTTCATGGTGGTGCTGTAAAGTTAACTAAGGATACTAAAAAGTTAGGACTTGGTCAGGATAATCCAAACAAAATATGCATGGGTGGGTCCAAAGCAAGACACCTTCTCTCAAATTACGAGGGGTACAATAGTCACACAAAATATGAATTATGGAAGGCCATTTGTGCACCACTTATTGTGGGAATAATGCAGAGCTTGGTCTCAAGCGGGCAAGGCTGTGGGAGTCACTTGACAAAATGATTCAATTGCTAGAAAAGGCTCCACTTGTTGCTGAGGAGATTGCAAACTTAAAGACTGCAATACATACATTTACTCAGCAAATGGTTGATGCATGGGGAGAAACACATATCACCCACTATATGGTATTTACCTTTCTATCTATTTACTGATATTAATCGCCAAATAGTAAAATTCTGATATGATCTTTGTTGCAGCACATTATATTTGCACACACACATTTTTTTCTCGACCAATATGGTCCAATGGCAATTTGAAGCACCCAAGGAATGGAGCACTCTCATTATCAAGCTAAGGCAGCATACTTTAAGAACACGTGACATGGTGGAGGTGGTAAGGAAAAAAATAATGCCTTGCATGAGATGTCCAATTGGTTTTATCACAATTTGGGAGGTCGACGTCGACAGAAAGCAAAAGGGCAGGTGTCATTACTACGAAGGGTTGTAAAAAATGTCAATATGCAGCAACGAGCAATTGCATGGCAAGCATCAAGTGCCATGCATGGGATGCGTGAGTGGTTCGGTGCGCGTAGGCGTATGGGTCGAAAATGGGTTCCATATTAAAAAATTGTAGCCTTTTTTAAGTTAAAGCCTTTTTTTAAGTTTCTAGAGATTTTTTTTATTAATAAGTGGTGGTATTCATAACCAGTACTTACACTCATTAATTCAAGACTTCAATCAAGTATTGAAGATTTTAAAAAACATTCGCATGACCTAGACGTGAAAAATAAGGAATAAGAAACACTCATAAATAATCAAAGAAATAATTTGTCTAGGTTACAAATAAAAATAAGGAGGTTGAAGCATACACCAATTGGTATACGTGAGTGTAAACAAAAGCTTTCTAATATTGAAAATCTTTCGGTGCAAGGCTGCGCAAGAAAACAGAGGGTCATGGTAACAAGGTATGTTTCTATAGAATTATTTTTTTGTATTTTTTATTTCTGTGTTAATTTAAAGGTTTTTCCTGATAGATCTAATGGTGGTTTCATTATGTCCCAGGAATTTCTTAGCTGATGCATTTGGTGTGGGAGATACTACGCATCTTTTCAAAGCCTGCATGAAGAACAAAGAGATAACATCAATCATCTGTGATCCAAATTACAAGAGGGTCCTTGAGGTGGTTACAAAGGACATTATGCAAGACATCAAGGGGCTTATTAGGGCAAGGGATGTATAAGATGCATGTGATGAAGCGGGCATCAGTCTTGCAAGGGTTATGAGAGGGAATTTATGGAGTCATCAAAGGATCTCTTTGTGCCCGAGGGATTCAAGGGCACTTTCTTCCTCTTTCCTACAAATTATCATTAGAAAAGAAGGCAAGCAATGTAGATGTTAAATCAATCCTTGGTGAGTATATTCACGTAGAAGGAACAATGGTTTTAGATCCTATGTCCAAGGATAGGCTTGAAGTACAGTACAACACATACAACAACCTCTTTGTGGACCTAAAGAACCTTCAATGACATATGATCCGATTCTATAAGGTTTCACATCAAGGTTGGGTTTAAGCATTTATCGTTTAACTTGCAAATTTCCCTTATCATCAATGACATGAATTACTTGTGTTGTTTGGCCCAGTTTACGTGATATGTAGAATCGGAGGGAGTCCTATCACTTATACAGAAGTTGGATGAGGCTTAACTAGTAAAAGGAAAAAGATTGGAGCGAATGGGAGTCACATATATGAATGAAGCAATGGCATATGCAAAGGACAAGGATAAAATCCCTTCTTTCAGTATTCAATTTGAGAAGGATAATTGGTGGCTTGGAGCCTTTGAGGTTCCAAAGAAGAACACTGAGGTGTTGAATTGGATGCTTTAATGATGCCCTCAAATTCTAGAAGTCATCAAACGATAAATTAATGGGGAGGAGCTTGAAGTGGATGGTGTGGGTTGCTTTTGTGTGGATTGGCATCTAGGTGGTGATTTGAAGAACATCAAATGCATATGTAATTGTGACAATAGTGCACAATGCCTCCATCCATGTCCATTGTGTATGAAGCGGTCAATTCTCAAGCCAAAGAGCGAGGATGAGCTCTGATGGTGGGTGGAGGGGATCTTGTCTTCTGATTTAGATGCAACACCCAATAGGGACACAAAGGATCCAAATTGGGCTCCAATTATTCCTTTCCCAATGGAAAGTATACACTTTTGCACATTGCATGCCATGATAAGGATTTTTGATAGGTTGCTTAAGCTTCACATTAACTATGCAGCTAGCCTCATGCTTAGCCCAAGCAATAAAGAAAGTGCAGGAGCTCCTCAACTCTCTGGGAGTGCATGGTGGGAATGTGAAGTTTGTGAAAGATCTTAAGAAGTCTGGGACACATCATATTGTTGCTCAACAAGTGTCAATGAGTGAGGTGATTCTTGCATCCTATATGAACGATGGAGGGAGGAGCCTGTCCTCATGGGAGCATTGGAAAGATCTTTGCAAGTGCATCACAGATCTCGACAAGGATCCAAATCTAGGAAAAAAGCGAAAGAAGGCATGGGCTTACTTTAACAAGGTTGTGACAACTATGTTAAAAAGCACAACAACTCAAGAAGAACAAAGTGTGTTCAAAATAGATAGGACAGAATTCATCAAGCTTGTTAGTGAGAGTTGGGGAGATACCTCCATTACATATTACATGGTAAGATATTCTCAGTGGTTCATTAATTATCATTGCAATTGCTTACTAAAATTCCATAAATTAAACATTTATCTTCATAATTTCTTACTTGGACATTTTTTCCTAGCACATTGTATATGCACATGGACCGTATTTTCTACAAAAATACGGGTCCTAGGATTATGTTCAGCACCCAAGGCACAGAAAAATCACATTACGTAGCCAAAGGAGTGTACTTCAAGAATACTCGACATGGTGGAGGGAAGACACGTAGCAATTATCTTGTGGATATGTTTAATTGGTTCTATCACAACAATCTTGCAAGAAATGTTACTAGGGAAAAGGCTCGAATGTCAGCAATTGCTAAAGGTGCATGACTCAAAAAGAAGAGGCAAACATAGAGAAGTGGAATGGAAGTTCAAGAGCAGGCCATGTCGCATGGCGGCATGCCACAATGGTTAGACATGGCATACGTTGGGTGAAACATGTCTAATTTGGTGGTTTTTAATTTTTAGCTGGTTTCAAACTATCTGAACACATTATAAATGACTTTATATAAAGGCGTAAAAGTCTCATTCATTCTCATTTCTATATTTTGACTTCACTTTTTGCCAAGGCTTGCACACAAAAAACATTGCACGTAAGCATCCACCATCACCTCATCGTCTTGCACCGCCACCGCCAACCGCCACCTCCCTCTCCCCCTCATCCAGACACTGCCCGACCCTGATTGAGAGATATGGAGTGATGTTGACCTTGATGGAGTGCCATGGGGTGATATTCCTATCCCCCCAATACGTTCCACAATTGGGGGGAAGAGCTTGCATCGAGGCATGGGTCCATCTCACCAACACGAGAAGAGGTGGTAGCAGCAGCAGCAGCAATGGAAGTAGCAACAATAGAAGCAACACCAGTTGAAGGAGCTCCATCATCCTTTGGACGACGTAAACGTGCACGAGGTTGGAGTGCTCATGCATGTCCTCCTTGACCACCTGCAAGAAACCCTCCTCCTCGTGCCCCCTAGGAGCAAACAATGCAATGGCACGGCAGCTTTAAAGGAGATTTGGAGGTTCCATAAGAGTGTCAACCTCCTCATCCCGAGAGCTCCTTTTGCACGTCTTGTCAAAGAGATACTAGACGATTTTGGGGGTTGAGACAAGAGGATGCAAAGCCTTGCCTTGGCTGCAATCCAAGAAGCAACAGAGGAATTTTTGGTCACCATGTTTGAAGATTCTAACATGTGTGTAATCCATGTAAAGCAGGTCACAATCATGTGTAAAGACATGAAGCTGGCACACACCATTGGACGACGTGATAATGTATGATTTTTTTTCCTTATGATGTACATGATTGGACAATGTAAAACTTCACTTAATATATTCTTTTTTTGGTGCTTCTCAAGTTGTCCATCAAGGCCTTGATTGTATGTGTATCTATATCAAAAAAATTTTAATGTATTTGATTTGTATATTTCATTTGCAAGGGTGATTTGTATATTTCACTTGCTAGTATGTATAGTTTGAAGGCTTAGAAAAGAAAAAAAAACCCCCAACCTGAACAGGGTGACTTTTGCCCAGACAAGCTTCAATAGGGTGACTTTTGCCCAGACAGGAAGCCTGTCTGGGCAAAACTCACCCTGTTCAGGTTGGGGGTCTTTTTTCCTTTGTAAACCTTCCTCCCCAACCATATGTATCAATATTTTTTTATTTTAATATTATTTAGTTGTAAATTGCTTGGTGATAGCAAAGCTTGCAAACAATGATTGATATAGATAGTTTTCAAAATATGCTTCCAATGTCAGCATCAAGGATAGTGCAACATTTTACCATTTTACTTTGAACTCTAAATAACTAGGTGATGTCAGGGCCAAGGTGAAGACACCACATTTTCCATTTTATCGATAGCTCATCATAGGAAAAATGTATTTATCTATGGTTCACATTAATCAAACTCTCCTTCCCTGTGTAAGAACTCTCTCATCATGTAAAAGGGTATCTTTTATGATCTTAATACTACTTTGTAGGGCACTATATATTAACATTAATCAAACTCTCCTTCCCTGTGTAAGAACTCTCTCATCATGTAAAAGGGTATCTTTTATGATCTTAATACTACTTTGTAGGGCACTATAAATGTAGAAGCTTTCCACCATGGGGGTGAATGCATTGTGCACCACAACAAGGTGTTGAGGTGCAATACAATCCATGTAATGGGCCAATGTAGCATCTCTTCCAAAACCCTCGCATGTGCCACCTTTACATTGAGCCCAAGAATCTACAGAGACTATATGCTGCACACAAGAAAGAGGATTAGTAGAATTCTACTAGTATTATCAATTATATTTATTGGATTCATACATACTTTATCTTACCGTATGTTTGAAATCAGAGCTAACTACCTCAGGCTTGCAAATGTCAATGTGGAGGACTTGTGTTCCTTGCAGCAAAATGCTGTCCTTTTTATATTAGTTAGTCAGCATAATTGGCAAAATTGGCCTTGTGTTTGTACATCAAAAAGGATTTACAGAGAAGGATTTATGATACAGTCTCATGATGTGAGACGAGCATAAAATGTATTTGTACACAAAAATGGATGTACAATACAGTCTCAAGATGTGAGACGAGACCACTCCTCCATGAATCTTGCTATCCCTTCGTCAACATCCACAGGGCATCCATACCAGGACGACACAATAGAGGCCTGCTTCATGCATCTGCCAATAGATGGGCAATGTAGAGTCCTGTGGGGAGCAGACCAAGAGTCCAAAGATGGTGCACAAGTGAATTTAGCAAGAGCCGGTTTGAATGCAAAACGGCCACCTCTTATAGGCAGAAGATGACAAAATGGGGATGACGTTAATACGAGGAATAGGAGGTAGAGTGATACAAGGAGGCATTTGGGTGGAGTTAAAAGGCATGACGATGGTGTCGTTGAAGGGAAAGGGTGTGGCGTTACAGGGAGTGGAGGGAGCGGGTGTGGCGATGGAGGGAGCGGATGGGCACATGGCGATGGAGGGAGCAGATGGGCACATGGCGATGGAGGTGTGGCGATGGAGGAAGAGGATGAGCAATGAAGCAAAGTAGAGGAGAGTGAAGAACAGAGGTAGCACAAAGTAAGTGATGCAATATCATGAAATAGCCAAGTAAGAGTCTCCTAAATAATACTAGTTTCACCGGGCTGGTTGTGTACTATTATATGCACATTATGTGTGCATATACTAGAAGGCCAACCCACATTAGGCTTGTGAGAATGGGAGCATGGGAACAAGCTCTAGTGGAGCATGGGTTAGGACTAACCTTAAGGGTTAAGGTTAGGGTCAGGCATCCAAGGGTCACACATGGGAAATGGAAAGTCAAGAGTCACTTGAGGGCCCTCCTATATATAATAGGGACATGGGGCACACTCAAGGGAGGCTTGGAGGCTTAGGCTATGGTCTCTTGTGTAGAGGTCCATATCTACTCACCTACCATTTCACACTATAGCTACATGCTATTGGATTAGCGTTATGCCTCTTGATGGTATGGGACATCAAGGTAGAGGTATGATGTTCATTTATAATTCATGTGTGCATCCATTGGGCTCGAGGGTGGTTGGGTGGTTGAGTTTATGCTTGATTTATGCATGTTTATGCATAACAATTATCTAGAGAGATCTTAGGGTTTTAACAGTGGTATCAGAGCAATCTCTAGTTAATTGTTGTTGATTTTTTTTGAAGTAAATTTTAATATTTACTAATAAAAATGTTATTTTGTTGATTTGTATTGATGATTTACACGTGGATCGTCGATATGGCAATTGGAATGTGTGTTACTACAATTCAATGGACGAATTGACGTTGCGGGGGAATTCCGTGAGTTTAATGCTATTTTTTTCTTTTTTTATGGTTTAAAATAAGCATTAATGAAAATGTTTACAAAAATACCACATATTTTATTATGGGTATTTTTGGTAGAATGGATTCCCTAAATTTGTAGAATTTTAAGGAATTTTTTTCTAAATTTTAAGGAATTTTTTGAGCATTTTTATGATTAAAAATATATTTTTTTGAGCATTTTTATGATTAAAAATATATTTTTTCTACATTTTTGCGGGTTTTTCTGCGTAGCATTCTTAGACTCTCTGGTCGATGGAAATTGTTCCTGAGCTTTTTTGAACTCCTCCTCAATCACAAGGCTTTGATCAGCCTCTGCAATTGCTAATTTCAGAATCATCACCGACTCATGCACACCACCCTGCACCAGAACAAGTCCTTGTTGCAAAGCCTTCGAGCCCTTGTTTTGTCGATGGAAAATTCATCATTCACAGCTAAAAAGGAGAGGAGCTCGGCTTGGTTGAGCTTGTAGACCTTTTCTAGGTCATGTAAAAAGAGGAATTTCTTCCCTTCAGTCACCAAGAGCTGAGCTTACTAAGCTCAAGCTCCAGCATCTCATGTGTAACCTCCTTTCCCTTGCCCACAACATCTGGTACATCTAGGATACCCTCTATAGGACCCTTCCCCACCTCTTCTCCACCCTTTGTTGTGGCTGAGGCACTTGTCTCTCCAGAGTATGGCACCAATGCCTTTGATGAGGATGTTTCACCAGATTCAGGTGCCTCAATTTGGAGGAGGAGATCTTTGGCCATAACGGCCTCAACAATCTGGTGTTGAGGACCTCAGGTTTAGGATCCTCCTCCTTGCCTTGTACCATGCCTCTAATTGAGACATCCTCCACCTCTACCTCTCTATCAGAGTCTTGCTCACCATAAAGGTATATGAAGGTGGCAACCCAAGAGAGTAAATCAAGGCCAATCTTCCCCCCCTAAAGTGCAAGCGTCTCCTCCTTGGTGAATCGGCCTACAATAGCCGACATGTCCCATGAAGCACTGGACACCCTTGACATTTGTAGATGGGGGAAGCTTGAGAATGAGCCTCACTTTACTATCATCAGTTGAAATTCCCTACCTAGAGACAATGTGTCCCAGTATCACATCGTGTCGAACCCAAAATTGATATTTAAGAGGGTTCAACGAGATGTGATATAGCCTGCATCTTTCTAACACTTTGAGCAAACATGCTAGTAGGTGCTCCTTCCAAGAGGAATTGACACAAACCAATGATATTCCTTGTAAGCCGTACACATGAGGCGTTGGAAGTTTTTGAGGGCATTGGTCAACCCGAAGGGCATGACTCGTATGCATATACCCCACTCAGTGGCAAAGGCCATTTTGTGCTGGTCTTTTGGATCAATCAGCACCTAGTTATATCTTGAAAATCCGTCAAGGAAGCTAGAAGCTTCCTTTCCTGCTACTCTTTCTAGCACATGTTCAGTGAATGGTAGGGGGGATAGTGGTCCCTAATGGTGGTGGCATTAACCTTTTTGAGGTCAACACACACTCTGACTTTTCCTTTCTTTTTGGGTACTATCACGATTGGTAATACCCACTTCATATGCTCGATTTCATAGATGAATCTGACATCAATAAGTCTTTCAATCTCTTCACGGACCATTTTGGAGTACTTAGGTTTCATAGGATAAGCTCATTGTTTGACCAACCTGGCTCCATCAAACATGGAAATGGTATGCTAGACTATTTCTGGGGGTAAAACTTTCATGCTATGTACTTCCGAGAGCCAAGAAATCCTGGAACTCAGTCAATAAAGTGATGAGCTCGGTCTCTTCTTCCTTTGAAAGGTCTTTTGCAAATAAATACCGGTCTCGGATCTTCACTCAGGCTTGCTAAGTTTACTTCCTTGACCTTAGCTAGACCATCATCATATGAGGTCCCAGGTTTCCCACTATCAGACCTCTAAGCCAAATCATAATGGACAAATTGGTGGGCCATTTGGAAGGTCCTAAAGTGATTGGGCACTTATCTTGTCTCTTCTACCTTAGCACTTTCCTCACCAATCCTTTTGGCTTCTTTTTCAGCAAGTGCTAACTTTTTGTTGCCTGCCTTGCACGCATAGCAGCAAAGCTTTTATGGGGCTAGTTTAGGTTCAGTGGGTTCTGTTGGGCTATGGGATGGTAGTGTGGACCAAAAGAGAGTTGTTTGCAAACTCTTTTTGCCATATTTTATTGAAATGCTCAGAATCCCTCAAGCCTGTGAGTTCTATGGGAGCGTGTACTCCTTGATGGCTTTGCTTTGACAGCATGTTCAAGCGCTTGGGTGGCAACATCAAGCAAGTATGTTGAACCGAGCATGTATAATGATGTAAGCTCTTGCCCATCTACCGTGGTGGCAAACCTTGTGCCAGTGCATCAAGGTAAGATATCCAGGGTAGCAAGGATATGCATCTAGTTCTCGGAGTCTTTCAGCCCTGGAAGAGGTGCATTATCCTCACTCTCCTTTTCATCTTCAAGCGTTTTATGGCATGTCTGGCCAGATGGACTATCGTGGATCGAGTTGTTGTCTCGCGATGGAGTCCTCTGCAAATGGTTTGCCACTCATGGGGTGTACCTTCCATGTGCATAGATTGATCTTGAAGGTAACATCTTTTCTCCGAATGTAAATGTGGTCAGTGTCCCAGTCATCATGGATCATCTTTGATTCTCTCATAAAGGGTTTGCGAAGGATGTAGTTATAAGAAACTGGCTGATGTCCAAAATTCATCACCACGAAGGTGTGGTGGTAATAAGTAGTTTCAAGGATCTTGATCTTTAGATCCCTTAGTAGACCAATGGGTCTAGCAGTGGCTCCATCAATGAGTTTAACTAGAAATCAGGTGTTGTCCAAGGCGGGTGCTCTCCATTTTTCCAAGCATTGTTTGATAACAATGCTCACTCCGGCTCCCCCATCCAAGATTGCAGTAACTTGAAGACCATCGAAGGTTATTGGTAAGGCTGCATTGTAGACATGATAGTAATTCTCAAACCAAAAAATTCAAGAGGAAAGAAAACTCACCATGCAAGGGAAGGTGATAGAACTTCACCATAGCTTACTATAGCCATTCTAAGTCCATAAAAATATTGTTGAAGTTATCATATTGAAAGACTATCGGTGATTTGTTGGCCTTACCCTTGGGACTTGCTAATGTCAATGTGCCTTTGACATGGAAATACTACCCTGCACATTTTTCCACATCATTATTACTAGTTCTCTTCACAGCCCGAACCTTTCTAGGAACTAGAAACAAGTTGCTTGCAATCCCACGCTTCCAAAGGGCTTCCTTGATTAGATGGTGTATTACCTCATAACCCTTGGTACTGATTCCCTCTTCATCGCATGCATTTTGAATGTCCATTGAGCTAAGGTCTATAAGGTTTTGACATAACTTCCTTTATCACTGCTTTGCGCAAGGGCTTGCAACAAGTAGGATCATGAAAGAGGGCGATAAGGGCGACTTTCTTGATGCATAAATGCACCAAATCCCTCCACCCATGATTTTTATTACCACAAGCCTCTCTAAGAAAATCCCTATACAAAGCAAACCCTAAATCACTCTGCTAAAAATTAATGGGAACTAAGTTAGTAAGAACAATTGAGCCAAAGTGTAGTGTGAACTTACGTTTTTGTGGCATGAATTCTCCTTTTGTGAGCTCCACCGCAAGACTTTCAATTGATGCCAATGCTTTTTTGCGATCCCTGCCTCCGTTTGGGATGCTTTTTACCACTTCAAAGTCCCTTCTAACTTCAAGATGTGCGCATCCTTCTCTCCATTAGCTCCTTCATATTTTGATTGGTCTCTAGCAAAGCTTGTTGGCATTGATGTAGAAGTGATTACATGCCCTATAGTTAAGAATGCAAATATTGGCTTTGCAATGCTCCAGACATGGATAGCCTTTTGCAATACCCCAATAATCCCTTATACCCTTCACACACAAATCGTACAAATGTGGACAAGTCCTTAAATACAAGAACACCTCGAATGAATAGATCGAGAGGTAAAGACGACCATCAACCCAAAGATCGAATGAATAGATCGAGAGGTAAAGACGACCATCAACCCAAAGATCTAAATTCTCTTTTCCCGCGCTTCTTAATGAATGAATAGTATGAGGAGGGATTGGTTGTTTAGCTTGAAACAGGTGTGCTGCTCAAGAACATGCACATGCATATCAAGTTTACTTTCACATAGTGAGTCATTAGTATTGGTGATTTCTATAAGGCTTCCATTAGGATTTTAATGGTATGATTGTTAGTTAATGGGAGACCCTAGAGGAGGAATGGTTAAGTTATGATTTGTTAGCTAATGGGAGACCCTGGAGGAGGAAAGGTTAAGTTATGATGATCCAAAAAAGCTTATCTTGATGTGATAAGGCAGAGAAGAGAGATTAAAAATCAAAATTCAAAAAGGTTAAGTCAAAAATCTTCTCTTGATGTGACGAGAGAGGGAGAGAGGTTGTAATCGAAATTCAAATGGAATGCTTGAAAATAAAAAATGTAAAGAAGGAGAAATGTTTGTTTGTTAAAAAAGCCGTAGGGGTGTTTCAGTAAAAGTAGTTAGTGTGAGGAAATGAGAGAAAAAAATAGAATTTTAACATTAACATAGGTTGGGAGAGAGTTTGAGATAAAAGGAGTCCAAAGAAAAAGTGATTCCCCCTCCCCCGCACTCCCATACACGTTTTTAATGAGGTGGCAATTTGGGAAGTTAATGAGAGACTCTAGAACTGAAAAGGATAAGTTATGATAACTCAATCTTGTGTTGATGTGATGAGAGAGGTTAGACATATATAAAAAATTAAAATAAGAGAAAATGTTTGAAATTAAAAAAGTAAAGAGAGAAGAATGTTTATATGTTAAAAAGCCTTAAGGATTTTTTTTGAATAGTTAGTGTGAGAAAATGAGGGAAAAAATCTTTTTCATGTATATATTGTTTGGGGGTAAATTTTAAGCATAATATTCACAAATTTTAAAGAAGTCAAAAAATATTTGTAGGCCTCCTTGCATTCAAAGTTTTTTGGATGTGACAACAAGTAGATAGTTATGGAAAGAGACCTCAAAAGTTGAAAAGTACAACTACTTGCTTTGAAGTTGTAGAGTACTTGTCGAGAGAGAATGAGAAGAAAATTTGACTTTTTAATATAGATATATGTGGGGAGATTTTTAAAGGAAGAAAGTGTCAAAATTTCAAAAAGAAAAAATTTACATTTTTTGGACCCCATTTAAAAACCATCCATTAAGTTGGTGATGTGTAGCAAGAGAGAGAAGTGAGGTTGGGAATAAAAATAAAAAAGTAATATGAGAAAATGTTTAAATTTTAAAAAAGTAAAATTAAAAATATTTATATCTGAGCTCCCCCAGATCCTTCATCTCGAACTTCTGTCTAAGCAAGATCTTTACATCATGGTCCCCCGTAGAGAGAGAAAGAGTAATGATTAGAGATCTTTGGTTTTAGGTCTTGTAGCATCATGTCCACCTTGGCTTGGTCTTCTCTGCTGCCACCACCTCTCCCAGAGCAAATGCATCAATTTCAACCACCCTCTGCAATCAAAAGAAAAATCAAAATATTTTCCTATACATAATTACAAATGTTTCTAGGTTGTAAAAGGTCGATTATTACCTCTTGCTCAATGTCTTCTTTTGCCAAAGTGCTAGTGGGGGCGGAGAGGTCAATCGAGGACTTAGCCTCATCCCTTTTTGGTGCTTTGGTCTCCTCCATCACTCCAGCAGAGCAAGGGTATCCTTTTCAGCCTCTAGCTTGTCTTTGTAAGGTTGTGAATTCCTCCTCTGGAACTAGGGGTTGCTCCACGGTCTCAACCACAGTTTCCTTGACCAAAGCAACTGTCTCTACTGCGATAGATTCTCCAAGGGGTAATATAGCACTATCTAGGTGAGGACCGAGGTTGGGACGTATCAAGGTCCACCTCACATCACGTGCATATAATGCCCAAGCATTCATCCATTCTCATGCCAGCTGCCTTTTCAAAGTCATGAAGAAATAAGTATTCTTCACCTTCCACCACAATGGTGCTCAAGAGATTGATCTCAAGCTTTGGCAGTACCTTGCTCTCCTCGTGTGGGGAAGATGGCCCTGCATCTTCTACTACAGTGGGCTGTTCAGCTACAGATTGTGCACCCTCTGAAAAGTTAGCACTCGTTCTTACTGTCTTCACTTCCTTGTCATCCCTCAAATACCCTGCCAACTACAATGTAGGCATCTCTACCTCCTCATCCGAATCCTCATCGTTGATGAGGAATGCAAAAGTGGCGAGCCACGAGAGGAACCTAGTTCCTAAATTTCCCTTTCCCAACCTCTTCACCTCCTAGTTATTGAAGGTACGGTAAGCTCCTGCGGGGATGCAGATGTCCCGATGAAGCATTCAAGGCACTGGATGTAGGGGCGGGCATATTGTTGAATGTACTGAAGCAGCTCAACAGGCACCCATCGATCATTGAGGAAATGGGGAAAGGAGATGGAGTGGGGATCCAAGTATTGCTACATGTATGCAATCTGCGTCTCATAATGTTGGGACACAAGGGCGAGCGACTTTTCAAAGTCGACTTCACAAGAGAACATGACAAAGAGCTCGCTCTTGCCCACCCACGGGGTGGTGGAGAAGAACTCATAGAAGTTGTCAAAGAGGGTAGCCATGTGAATGCAAAGAGATAGTGTGAGCTCGTGCTTGGTGTTAGATCGCTGTAACACCACTACAGGCGTTACCACAGGAGGGGACGGCCTTTGGCTCACCACCCAGTTGTAGAGGAAGAATGAGGATTGCCCCTCATCCCCCAGGCTATAGTGTGGCCTGTCGTCCACACTAGCCTGGCCACCCATGACTCCGCACGGGCGTCCTCTCCCACTGAACCTTGGATGGCCATGTCCTTGGCCATCCGGTCTGCCCTGTCGGTCATCACAGGCGTTACAGCCTACGTGACATTACCCCCCCCTTAAGAAGAGTTTTTGTCCTCGAAAACAAACTGAGGAAACCTCTTGGAAATTGCACTACGGCATTCCCAAGTAGCTACCTCCTCATCCCTATCTGTCTATTTAACAAGTACCTCCTGGTACACTTTATGTCGGGTTTGTTTGTCACGACATAAAGTGTACCTCTTGGTACACTTTATGTCGGGTTTGTTTATCACGATACTCTAGAATCTTTTTAGGTTCATGTGGTATCTTTGGTGGCTCTATCAAGTCCACCAAAATCTCTGGAGAAACTGTGTTCTCTAACCCGTGAACTGATTTCTTCAGTTTACTGACATGGAAGACAGGATGGACTTGAGAACTCTCCGGTAATTCAAGTTTATATACTATGTCCCCAATCTTCTTAAGGATTTTAAAAGGACCACAATATCTCGGAGAAATTTTATCACACTTTCCCGTTTTCATGGTTTCTGACTGCGCAGGAACCTTGAGAAATACAAAGTCACCTTCTGCAAAGGTCACCTTTCTACGTCCTTTATCCGCATAAGTCTTAGCGCGATCCTGACGTGCGGTTCTGAGCATATCATTCATATCTTCAAGGAAATCCTTGACAGATTGAATCTTCTCCTTTTCTAGGCCTATAGTCATCGGAGATCTCGGCTGGAATCCATACATTAACATGAATGGTGTAAATCCAGTCGCTGAGTGTTTGGAGCTGTTATAGGCAAACTCCAATAAGGGCAAGTACTCTTCCCAATTAGATTGCTTCTTATACTAACAAAAGAACGCAACATATCCTCTAGAATTTGGTTAACTCTTTCACTTTGACCATCAGACTCCGGATGATCTGCCGTACTCATACTCAGAGTAGTATCCAACTTTTTGAAAACTTCCCTCCAAAAATGACTGTTGAACTTTCTATCTCTATCCGACACTATATCTGCGAGCAGGCCATATAGCTTGTAGAGATGTTCAATAAAGAGTTTTGCCAACTCTGGTGTTTTAACAGTTTTCTTCATGGCGATAAACTTTGCCATTTTAGTTAACCTGTCCACTACCACCCACACCGAGTCATTCCCTCGACTCGTCTTGGGTAAACCGGTAATGAAATCCATGGAAATGCTTTCCCATTTCCCTTGAGGAATCTCCAGCGGATGGAGTAGTCCTCCAACCTTAAGACGTTCATGTTTATTGACCTAGCACTTACTGCATTTCAGCACATAAGTCTGGACGTCCTTAAACAAACTAGGCCAATAAAATTATCTTTTTACTAGTGCATAGGTCTTCTGAATCCCGGGATGACCCGCACTTGGACTATCATGACTTTCTTTAAGAATTTGGACCCGAAAGTCGCCAATAGTTGGTATACATACTCTACCCTTGTAGAGTAAGTACCCGTCGTCAATGGAGTAATTAGCATATTTCTCCCCCCCACAAAGTTTATCACTCCCCTTTGAAGCCGTGGCAGTCAAAGGTGATGAAGGGCCTACGTCAGAGCTCTCCTGCTCCAAACTATACCCAGAAGACACGGCTAGTCTCTCTGAACTAACTCTTGCTTCCCTTCCCGTTGCACCTTCGGCCAATCTCTCCGGACTAGCAACACGTGCCAACAAGGGAGGTGGTCACGTCTGTGAAGAAGTGCGTACGCGTACAGCATGCCAGACCTCTGTAAAAAATGGATCGTGCTCACATAAACCATGTAGTGACTCCAAGAAATCATTCTTAAGACTGTGAAACTAAGTTCATTAATCTGTGGCATGCGACTAAGTGCATCTGCCACCACGTTATACTTACCTTTCTGGTAACGTATGAAGGTCAAATCCCTGTAGAATCTCCGCCCACCGAGCTTTTCTACCCTTCAATTCATTTTGACTTGAAAGCCATTTCAGACTTTCATGGTCCGTCCGGACCTCAAAAGTAGCACCATATAAATAGTGTCTCCACTTTTTCAGTGCATGAACTATCGCTAGGAACTCTCGCTCGTAAGCTGAGTAGTTACGCTACGCACAATCTAACTTTTTACTCTCAAATGCAATTGGGCGTCCCCTTTGCATAAGTATGGCCCCAATGGCCTCATTACTAGCATCTGTTTCCAAAACAAACAGCTCATTTGGATCGACAATAGTCAAAATAGGTGCAGCTGCTATACGATCACCTTGAGCTTATCAAAGCCCTTGTTTGTGTTGGGCTTCCCCCCAACTAATGTTTTTAGTTTTTGACCGTAATTGGTCAGTCAACGGGACTGCGATCTTCACGTTATCCTTCACATACTGTCGGTAGAATCCCGACATGCCAAGAAAAATCTGCAGTTCCTCGAGATTCTTCGGCGCTGGCCATTTAAGAATAGCCTCTACTTTTTCTGGCTCCATCTGCGTACCATCGACGGATATAATATGGCCAAGGTAGTGAATTTCTGTTTCAAAAAATTCACATTTGCTCTTCTTTGCAAATAGTTTGTGCTTTTGCAACAACTCGAACACTAGACGCAAATGCTCTATGTGTTCTTTCTGTGTCTTATTGTACACAAGAATATCATCTAGGAAAACTACTATGAATTTTCATAGATATGGACGTAAAATGCTGTCCATCAGCGTCATAAACGTCGCTGGAGCATTGGTTAGCCCAAACGACATAACCAAAAACTCAAAATGCCCGAAACGGGTCCTAAATGCTGTCTTCGTAACATCTTCTTGTTTAATTCTAACCTGATGATATCCTGATCTCAAGTCTATTTTTGTGAAGTATCTCGATCCATAGAGTTGATCAAACAACTCATCCATGCGTGGCATTGGATACTTGTTCTTAATCGTTATTTGATTAAGAGCCCTATAGTCTATGCACATCCACATAGATCCATCTTTCTTCTTTACGAGAAGAATAGGCGATGCCCACGGACTTGAACTAGGCCGAACAAAGCCTTTGTTCAAATATTCCATCAATTGTTTTTCTACTTCCTGTGCCTCCTCGGAGTGGCTTAATCTATAAGCAGGTTTGCTTATAGGTTTTGATCCTGGCATAACTTCGATGCCATGGTCTACTTCTCTAGATGGTGGTAAGCCATCTGGCATAACTTCGATGCCATGGTCTACTTCTCTAGATGGTGATAAGCCATTTGGCATAACTTCGATGCCATGGTCTACTTCTCTAGATGGTGGTAAGCCATCTGGCAAATCATCAGGAAAAACATCCTAAAATTCCTCTAATAAATTCATTAAAGTATCTACGTACTTTTTCTTTAATGTCTCTTTCACCTTGGATTTTTTCTTGTTTGAATCACATGAATTCTAAACAGGGTTTTCAAACAGTGGGTCTTGTCCAAGGCTATTTTGTTTTCTTTGTTTGTCTATGCAAACATCATTTACAGTTTCATCTACGGAAACAAAATTTAAAAGAGGGTAACAAGCATATACCTTTGCTATCTGGTCTCTGCGGACCGCTGTGCACAGCTCCATGGAGGAAATAAGTGGTGTGGCGGGGACAGTACGGTTGCCCTGCAGGGTAATGACTCTACCTCCGTGCTCAAAACATAGCGTATTATATAGATAATTCCGAGCTAGACTAGGGCCCAAGCCATACAGCCACTCCCTGCCTAAATATACGTATGCTCTGGCTAAGTGCATGACCTGAGAGTCAAGCGGAGCCTCGTAGTCCTGCATAGATAATGGGACCCCCAATATTACAGTATTCCATACCGTTTTGTCATATCCGTTGGCTAGGCCAACAGTATACTCATGGTCACTTCGGGTCTCAGTCAACCCCAATTTCTTGACTAACGAGTAGTTCAAGAAGTTGTGGCTAGCTCCATCATCAATAAAAACTGTGACTCTACGGCCACCTATGGTGCCATACATGCGCACCATGTCATGCGGACCTACAGTAGGTTGCCACATCGCTGGTGTCACTGAACAAGCGTGATGCCTCATCACAATGACACACTGTCACCTCTCTGAACTCTGCAAAACTGAGAGAGAGTCTCTGCACTGTATGCAACTGCCTAGAGGATTTACCATCTTTTTTGGGTTTATTTTGCCACTCGTGCTGGCTTTAGGCTTTGGACACTCAGCCTTCGTGTGCCCTACATCATTGCAATTAAAGCAGCAATTTTTCTTTCACGCTTTAATATACTGCTCTCTTTCTTTTGGATTTCGATGTCTCTTTTCTTCTTGGATGGTCGCGGTTTTTTAGACCAATGACCACCCTGTCCTTCCTGGTCCGTCCTATCCCCTTGTTTATCACTGCAGAACCCTTTTCTTTTAAAACCTGACGTCCTCTTTTCACTACCCTCGGTCCTGCTCAAACCACCACGCGCATTACGACGCTTGATGTCATCGAATATCTGCGCATACTTAATTGCCTCTGCTAAGTCTTTAGGCTGTAGGGGCTCTACGTACTCAAGGTAATCATCTTTGAGGCCTCTTTTAAAGCCTCGCAATGTCTGGAATGCATCGATCCCCTTTAGCTTGAGTACTATTTCCCTATAGTTTGAGATGTATTGAGTCAGGGATTTGTTCTCCATCGAGCACTTGTCCCATAACTCCCAGCTTCTCTCTGCCTCATTAACAGGCAAAAACTCTTTTCGAAACATCGTTTCAAACTCCGTCCAAGTGGCAGGACGAGTTGTCAAACTCATCCACCACTTGTACGCTTTGCCGGTTAATGAGAGGCTAGCCTCTATGGGGTGTATCCAGCTAGGTTGCTATCACAGCACGTGCAAATCTGACCACTTCGCTAGAAACATGTTGACCGAGTCCTTGTTTCTCTCCTTCTCCTCATCACCAAAACTAGGCGGCTTTAAGTCTTTTAATAACGACAAAGCTGTTGCTCTACGGACGGCCCCCCGTAGGCGCGGCCTGTACTCCTGCAACCACTGGCGAGGCTATGCTCACCCGTGCCGCAGAAGCTCGGCTACCATGAGGAGTCGGAGTACTAGCCGAGGCGGCTGTCAGTGCATCTAATTGTGTGGAGATGCTCTGTAGCATCGTGACTAAATTAGCCTGGACTTTACCCATATTGTTCAGTTTGGCATTAAGATATTTAAAAAGTCCACTAGAGAGCTCCGTCTTTGTCAGGACGTCAGCAGGGTCCAATAGGTCATAATCATCGTCGTCATACTCCAAGAGTCCTCCTCGGTCCCCTCGGCGACGTCGGTGTTCATGTCATTTAGCTCATCGGCCAGAAAGGGGTCATCTGCTAATGCGACCGCTGCGGGCTCATTGGGTCCTAAGGCAGGGTCAATAGACAAGGAGGGCGCTAGCGGATCACGCGTGATCGACGAGCGCACTCTGGACCGGACAACGGTCGGGCGTATACGGCCTGACAATTCGGTCGGGGTCAAACCCGCGACCGAGGACAAGAGACCTGAAAACCCTAGAGAAGTAGAAGGCAGTGGGGACACACTACGCCTAGCAGACATCTTTAATTCTTGCACAAAGAATAATGCGAGAACTCAAAAATTACAAAAAAAAGCTAATAAAATGAGCACTGGTGGAGAGAGAATAGTCAACCCCCCTTACGGTCGCCTGCGAGACTGTCGTCGACTGTCGATTTGTGTTGCGTTGCGCACCTCTACAAGCGTCGCTACTCCGGGATGCTCCGATTCCGATTCGAGAGAAAAATGCCTGCAACTCATAAAAAAAATTAATTTCCGCAAGAATCTATACCTGAAACATCCTGGATTATCCCTCCACTACTGGGATTATCCCTCCGCTGGGAGAGAAGTGTTTGTTTGATTTTTAAAAATGAAATAAAATTATAAATTAAAAATATTTAAAAAAAGCGGCTGGTGGCTGTTGGCTTTGGTGGCCGCCTGTGGGTTGGCCGCCCACCGCCTCTGGGCCGGGTAGGTCGCCCGTGGTGGGGCTGGCAATCGCCTGTGGGACGGGTAGGCCGCCCGTATGGTGGCTGGCCGCCGCCTGTGGGCCAGGCAGGCCAGCCGCTCGTCAGTTGCCTGTCAGGGTTGGCCGTCATTGACGGTGGTGGCTGCGCGCGCCTGGCGACCTGAACTTAAATTCGCCCCCCTCGCATAGCAGTCATCTACGTGTGGTCGTCGCCCCCCCTCTGCACAACAGCAGTAGCTGGGTCGTGTTTAGGCTGGCCGCCGCCGGCAGCACCAGGCAGCTGCTTATTATTTTTCAAAACCACTCAATGCAATGCTCTACACCAGGCGACCTCTCTTCACAGCCACTTGCTCTACACCAGGCAACCTCTCTCTCACCACCCAAATGAAAATGTGTTTTCGTAGACAAGCTTCAACATCAAAAGAAAAACGAAAAATGCTTACCTGCAGATTCGCTTTGGTGTGTGCTACCGAGAGAGAGAGAGAGAGAGAGAGAGAGAGAGAGAGAGAGAGAGAGAGAGAGAATTCAATTCGGCCGCCTCCCTCCACACAGTCCATTGTGTAGATAAGGATGAGATTTTGAATGGTTGAAAACCATTGAGTGGTGGGCTCCGGTCCCCTTGTCACGCGCACAGACTTTGACGACCCAATCAAACCGACGCTCTGATACCAGTGTTAGATTGTTGTTGTAACACCACTATGGGCTTTACCACAGGAGGGGATGGCCTCTGGCTCACCACCCAGCCATAGAGGAAGAATGAGGATTGCCCCTCATCCTTGAATGAGGTCAGACCGTACCTTCTTACAAATATACATTGTTTTTGTTTAGTGCATTGGCATGGAATTGAACAAGTGCACAAAAACATGTAAGGGACAAGACCAATTTAGCCCTACTGACCTAGATGCCTTTGAAAACTTGAGTGATGTCTTGATATCACTTACCATCTTAAACTTTAAGAATAAGATGGTCCAAGCATCAGGTTTGGGCCATTCGGGATTGTTAATAAGAGGGGGGTTGGGGATCTCTTCTAGCTTGCTAAATAAAATTGGTTTTTTATCTACAAAATATGAGTGAGAAAAGAAAAAGATATTGCTCTATACAAGATCACTTGGGCTTTGAGATACAAACATTGCCTCTCCAATGGATGCATGCATAGCATAGAAAACTCCAGTGAGGCAATATCTACAGCAGAGACATAAGAAAATGGAAAATCATAAGAAAATTTGAAACAAAAAATCCAATATTAGCATGTTGTTAAAGCTGTGTTTATGTTACACTGACAATTTGAAGGAAACCTTGGTCGTTGGCCTTGAATGTACAGGTCTCCAATACACATGTTGCACTATGGCAACCAGTCCTTCCTTCTTAGTATGCTTGAAGCCTTGTAGCCGGCCCTTCCAATGATGTAGCATATTCCCTAGTTGACGTACTCAATGTGGTCCCTTAGATCTTGGTTGCATGTAGACCCAAGTCCCAACCCTAAATCTTGTTGGAGTCCAAACTCCATTCTCATCTCTTGTGTTATGCAGCACAAGCTCTTCCACACCTTCTCCCTAGGTCTTCTCACACTACTGGAAGAGGCCATGGTAGTAAGGAAAGAGAAGAAGGGAAAAAAAAAGCTTGTTTTACAACAGAGGAGTGGAGAGGAGAGAAAGTTCAGGGTTTTCAGTGCAGCAATGGAAAGCTTAAAAGAGGGTTAGAGTTTGAGAATAGGCTTCTTGAACCTAGAGTAGACTTGAACCTAGAGTAGACTAAAGAGGGATAGAGTTTTCGCAGCAATGGAGAGGGAGAAAGCTTGAGAGAGAGAGAGAGAGAGAGAGAGAGAGGGAGATTGAGAAGGAGGGAGAGCTTGAAAGGGATGGAGTTTCTGCAGCAATGGAGAGCTTAGAAAAGGAAGAAAGAGGGTGAGGGAGCTTGAGACTGAGGGAGCTTGACAAGGAGGGAGAGCTTGAGAGGTATGGAGTTTCTGCAGCAATGGAGAGCTTAGAAGAGGAAGAAAGAGGTTCAAAATGAGCTTTCCAAACCTAGAGTATGTTGGGGGGAAGTTTGAGAGGAAAACACACTTTTGGGAAAAAATTAAAAAATTTTCAATTTTTAGGGTTTTTAATTTGCGCGATTCTAGGTGGGGGGACCTCTAAGTTTGGGCCCAAGAGGTAGGGGGACAAGAGTAGTAATTAGACCCCATTAGAGCAAACCAAAGCCTAGCCCCCCTAGGGTTAAAGAAGTAAAAAATGTGCACCCAGCCCTCTTCCTAGTGGTCCATTCCTAATCAAAAGTGAATCCAAGAGGCCCTCTTTGGGTCCAAAAATTTCCTAATGGCGCTCGCTCTCAGAGATGAGAAGGAACGGACATGCGAGCTTATGGGATATGTGGAAAAAACGTGGCAAGTTGTAAAAGAGAAACTCAAACAAACGTTCGCTCCAAGATGAGGAGCAAATGGGTGTGGCAATACTTGGAATAGATGTACGAGTTGGAACATACGACCGTGGCACTGTCAGGCAGGGATTTTTCAAATTTGACTGGCTTACAGGTTTAACAGCCACTCGAATAGTACAAAATTCTCCTAGTTTAAATGCACTTTGATGCACTTGAGGCCTCCTTGAGGCCCAATTAAATACAATTAAACTATATTTAATGCTCTTGCCAAATTTAGGCAGCAAATCTACTAGATTTGGTTTGCAGGCAGAAGGAATAGGCGTTCCTCTTGAACTTGCCCACACCACGGACATTTGTTTCTCAAAGAAGCCTATCAGAATACAATTTTGCTTGGGAACCTCTCTAATCAGGCTGATTCAAGCACCTTCCCAGGGTTTTTTGATGTTTTTGTTTTTATAAGGAGCTAGAGCTAGTCTCTAGCTACTTATTATTTTGCTTGGGAACCTCTCTAATCAAGCTGATTCAGGCACCTTCCCAAGGTTTTTTGATGTTTTTGTTTTTATAAGGAGCTAGAGCTAGTCTCTAGCTACTTATTGATACCTACAATGCAGGGTTTAAGAGCTAATGGATTGAGATTAATTGAGTGATTAAATAAAAATGCAAACATGAAGAAAAACACAAAAATTAAAAATTGCTTGAATGTTGAGAGAAAATAGAGGCACTTACTTGCTTCTCCCCGCTCTTGGTGAAGACTCGAATGCTCTGATGCTGCTCAGTCAATGATCCAAACTTCGGGTAATCTCCAACAAAACACAAAACAAATAATGTTAATTAACCAACCGGTGGATTTGCATTCTAACCAAGAAAAATCAAGCTATAGCTAATGAATCAAGTAGAG